>NC_092531.1:18030576-18331538 GCF_037038585.1 Patagioenas fasciata | reverse complement strand
CAAGCACAGGGGTTGGAAAGAGATGGAGAAGGGCTGTCAGAGTTGCTGTGAGAAGTGAAGAGAAGACATTTGGGAATGCTTTACATCCTTTTGTGTTTGATTTTGGATGGCTTGGGAGGCACAGCACATTCAGATCCCAATGTCATTGTTTAAGGGGTTGTTTATTTTCATTCCACTCCTCCCTACATAGAAATTAAATGTGGCACACAGAGACTGGGCACTGATGACTCTTCAGGGATAGATTTTTGTTACATTTAGGAGACAGTCAAAATAGTTTTTGACATTATTTTATTCTAGGAATTATAACTGAGACCCTAAGGCATGGAGACAAGCAAAGCCCAGAGTAAAGCAGTGGGAGATGCTGATTGCCCAAGGCTCCTTAGAAATCCCAGATTATGTTACAGATATAGTCACACAATTGAAAGTGATCCACTTACCACAATTTAACCAGCTACTGCCTGCCAGATGAGGCATGGGGACCGCTTTCATGGTCTAAGCAAATATGTTAACTTAAAATTGTGGTACTTTAAGAACGTGCAGGCAGCTGCTGTGGCTTGGTCGATGGGCAGTGGCTGGTGAAGCTGCAGTAATTCAGCCATCTCAGTCATGGGCCTGTACATTATGGAAAGGTTATATTTCTCGAATCAGAATAGCACTTCTAAGCTTCAAGCATGTGGTGGCCTCAGTGTGTCTGCTGCTGTGCCTGCATGTACAGTTCACGATGCTGAAAACAAACTGTAAAGGACAAATGAAACATGGGTGAAGGGCAGAAGGCAGTAATAATACTTGGTAGAATAAAGAATCATTAAGTTACACGTTTTCTGCAATGGTTGGATGTTAAGAATTTTGATTCTTTTCTAAATTTGAGAAAGAATTGCTCCACTATGGACATACGAATTCTGTTATAATAGGATTGCTCATTCAATTCATTGCAGTTTTATTTTTGAGGAGCAAAATGGCATATCCCCTAGTCTTAACCTCTATTTGCACATGGTTGCAACTCTGCCTGTGCAAAAAGTCCCCATATGTAAAGAATTCAGACAACTTAAAATGTGAAGATATCTTTCTTTGGGAAACTTGCATTGTTTAATCTAACATTTGGAAAATCTAAAACAAACTTTCCATATTTTTGGACTGGGAATATCAGCTGGCTACTTGAATTAAACTGGCCAGCTACATCTTTTCCACAGCTCTCTATGCAGTTAATAATAGTATTACTTTGAAGTTAGCTAGTTCCTTTCCTCTGACAGTCTCCCAGTGCTTTTGAAATGTAGCTAGATGTTATTATTCCCATGCAGTGGCTCAGAATAAACTGTGAAGAAACTAAATGATTTGCTGAAGGTTACAGAGTAAACCAGTGGCAGAGCCCAAATTTTCCATGTCCTAGCCTATTCATGTAGACCAGTGACATCAAAGTTTGGGGACCTGAAATGCTATATATTCCTTTAAGGAGTCATTTGAAGGGTATTTACACCAGCCCTTCCTTTGTCACATGGCTATCATGGCATTGAACTGGAGGCATCCCCATCTCATATGGCCACATGGTAGACACGTGTCCCTTGTCATGTGAGATAGGAGCTGCTGTGGGTCTCGAGGAAAAAAAAAAAAGGGGGGGAGAGGGGGCAAAAAACTCAGCAGGAATTGACCTGAGCATCACAAAGCCTGGTCAACAGCTCACTACTTGCCCAGATCAAAATATCAGCCAGAAAAGAGGGCTGCAGAGAGCAGACTCCGAGGGGGATAAATTGTTGTGATGAGCTGGGAGCTATAGATAAAACACTTCTGTTCTTACTAATGCACCTACCATCTTTCACTGTGTTCATTATCACAATGGTTCTTGTATTTTTATTCATCGATGAGAGCGAAATGACTGAGCCTCTTGATTCCTTTGTCTGTGAAACACTGTTGTCTGCTGGTTTTATATCACCTTTTGCCATCGCAGCTATAACAAATCACCTTGTTAATGTTACAGTGCTTGTTCTTGTGGCCCAGGGTGATCCTTTGTAGACTGGTGGGCAACACTCACATAACTATAATCCACCACATTTTCATGCAATTAGTATGCGGCAAAATTGTTCTCAGATACTCACACACATACAAAAAAGATTAAATAAGACCCATTTAATGTCATGAATTGTCCTGTTAGGAGTTAATGAGGTCTGGTAGGTTGCCAAAGTCCAACACACAGAAAGCTCAGGCAGGCCAGGAGGGAGAAAGGGAGGAGTTGCTGGGTTCAGCCAGATAGACCTTGAAGTGCAACAGCTGTGCCTTGTCTTTGAGGAGAGGATCAAGTAGAGAATATGAGATAGGCAAACGTTGGCTTAAACTTTCTTCTCTCTTTGATTGTCCTTGGACATCTGCCTCATCTCCTGTCAAGAATGTTTGGCAGCTGTGAGCCCAGAATAACACTGCCGCTCAGCCAGGACGCTATCGCAGCCCTCTAATACTTTAAGCCAACTAGTCTCTGCTGTGTGCCTCGACTGATACTGAACTATGCTAATGCCTTGAGCTAACTAGGCTTTCTAACAGCCCGTGAAATACACAGAAGTGGGGTCTGCGGTTTATTTTCCTCACGTGCTAATTGGCTTTAATTGTTGGCCAATTGGATTTCAAGTTGAAAAAAGGGTGCCCCAGACAAAAGGAAAAGTGTTAACTTAAGACCGTGGGAGAGACTGGCCATTCTGTTCAGTTTCTAATGTAGCAGACTTTATGCAGATGCATAAGTCTCAGGGCAATGGCTGTCCTAGAAAGATTTTTCAAGCATAACCAATGTGCTTTCCTATAAAATCTATGCTTCCATACAGGCTGAATGTCATTAATGTTCAACTATTTCTGGAGTGTAAATTCCCATCTTTCAGAACCAAAGTGTTTATGATCATTTTGCCTCAAAAATAAAGGGGTAGGTAAGAGGAATACCTGATTAATTCTGATATTTCAGCTGATTTAGGCAGTGGCTTTAGAAGTAGAAGTGCTTCTGCAAAAGCCAGCCTTAATTTTGTCCCCACAGTCACAGCAAGAGAGTAGGAAGAAGGGCTTCCATGCTATATGTACCTCAACACTTGTCTCACAGAAACAAGCCAGCTCTGAATAACAAGGGGACTCAGGTTCTGCACCCGTTCAGCTTCTGAACAGAATATCATATTGTAAGATTAATTATAACCACTGCATTTCCATTTGTTTCAAATGAGTTCATGGGAAGAGAAGCAGGCCATGTAAATACACCTGTGAGATCAACCAATCTACGTGACTCCGGTGTAATCTTTCGTGTACATATCCTCCCAATATCCCTGGTAGATAGGGTAGTGCTATTATCCATCTTTTGCTGAGAGCACAGAGAGGGAAATCCTCCAGAGACAGCTGGGATCATAAATACCAATGAAAATATGTGCTAGAGAGACTAAATGCCAGCTTTTCAAAACTAAATTAATAGGATTTGGGCACTTAACCTGCTTAAAGCACTTAAAAGAACTTGCTGAAGAACTACCTAAAACCTGATCAGAAGTGATTTACCTAGGTCATATCAGGTAGGAATCCACGTCCTAAAATCCTGTGATAGGAATTTAGTGCCATTAGGACCCAACCAAGGCCACGAGCAAACCCTCAAACAAATCCTCATCATTATCACTACATAAACCATCTAGAAATAGGAACAGGTTATGGCATTGTGATGATCTACTGATGAGCAGTAAAGTTCTCCATTTCCCCTTCATTTTCTGAGGTGTATCCCTTAAACAAAGTTCAGTTCAAGCCATTTTCAGTTGCCCATCTGGATGGTGTTACACAGAAGCAGCAAGTTCTTTTCAAAGCTACGTAATGTCCATTCCCAGTTGTTTGTTAATCAAGCCTCAAACTTTCTCTTTGACGTAGAATTGTTTTGGAGATAATGCTGTAATAAAGGCCCAAATTTTCTTCCATTACTTCTGGTTATTTTGTGTTAACCAGGTCATATAGAAAGATGGTGTTTGGCCAAACAAGCTGACGGAGAATTCTCCCCAATGAGGGGAGTTTTAGCAGAGGTTGGGATTATTGAAGGTAGAATAACCTGCACTATTCCAATTTACAAGTAGTCGTTGAAGGGCTATAGCTAATGATACTATAATATGCTTTCAGACTGCCTAATTTATAGCAGTAGGTTGAGGTTACTGCACATGCATAGTAGGAATTTAAGAAAAACACAAGTCTTTTGCTGAAGATCCATAGATTTTTCTGCAAGCTATACCAAAAACAAGGTTAGGTACTGAAGGTGTTCAGGCACATGCTCATTCCCATAAAAGCTTAGTCAAGTTTCCTCTGGCCTTTGAGTTCTAGGGCAACAGATATGTCTCCTCTGGCAGCTTTATTCTGGAGGTCCTGGACAGTCTGTATTGGAATAAATCAAAAATTATTCTTCAAGCCTGAGCATTTTCACATGAACCCTTAGGTCTCAATCCCTGATATTGTGGTCCAGTGTTTTGAAAAGTTCTACTAAGTGTTCCCCACTCAGGTGCATTTTACTCACTCACTCCAGATGGGATCAAGGCCAAGAATGCCAGACCAGCACACAAAAATGTTCTAGCAGTAGTTCCAGCTGGGACAAGAAACAGAAATGTTATCTCATGACTCATTGTCCTAACAGAAGTAAGGGTAATTTGGATAAATTCAGACAGTGGGCTGCTTTAGCCAAATCAAGCTTGAGCTATGAACATCTTGACCCCTTTCCTTGTAAAAAAGGTTTTCAACAACAACAAAAAAGGATTTTAGCTCCATCCTATCTCCTTGCCCTATGTAAACTGCTATAACAAAAGGAAAAACAGAGGAACTATGCAGAGGAGTGACAAATTCACCAAATTCCTCTGTGTTAAATCTAATGCCTGGTGAAAATAGCGTGCTCTTCTCCATGAAACATGATATTCCTCCTGACTTACAAAGCACCAGGGGGGAACATACTTGCAAAAACTTTCAGCTACAGTGAATCTGACCTGGAGCACTTGTCTTAAGGGGCAAGACCTGACATCAGCTTCCTCAGCAGTTCAGAGACACCGTGGGATTAACACGAAGGGACTACACTGGCTTCTGCACAGCCACATGTGAAACACAGGGTCAGTGCTCCTCTCTACTGCCTGCTGGCATCTCGCCCTCTCTGACAGCATTCATGGGAGGTAGATGCTTCCTGTAGGAACAAACTACCCAAACTAAACTCTTTGCTTCTCTGTCAAGCGATATCTTCCTGCTCCAAGAGCACCTCAGCATCCATGATGTGAGGAAAAAGTGGTTGATGGCAGCTCTGGAGGCGAGACTATCACAACGTACTTCCCCTGCCTACTTATTTTCACTTGGGATTGTCCTAGTGTGGCTCCCTTTGTGCCCTATGCTGCAAGAGATCATGCGGCCATCACCGAGGAAAGCTGGACACTAGACACTTTCTGCAGCTAGTCAACAGGTCTCTGGGGTTTGTCAACTGAAGGCTGATGCCAGCCACCTGCTCCTGCATGGCAGTGAAGTGTGCTGCTTTCTGGTGCTCAGCAGTTCCCGAGAAGCTGCAAGTGGATGCGAGTGGCAGATGCTAACAGACACCAGAGAGCCCGAACTGCCGGCCTTGCCTCTCCTTGACAAATTGCACCTTCGCCACAAACATTTCAGCATGTAACTTATCTCCCCATCAGAGCTCTGGCCGCCCCTCTTTGCAAAGGCAGCGTCCTTCCAGGTGGATTATTTTCCACTCAAAGTCTGATGCCTGCAGCAGCAATCTTGAAAGTCCCCTGCTATCTGCTTCTCACTCTTCACAAGACAAGACAAGACCACCCAGTGATTCGCTTGAAGAAATATTACACCAGCCTGTGGGCCGGCATGGCCCAGGGAGCATATCGACAACGAGTTACCCAGCTTAGAAAACACAAGGGGATTAATAACTTGGACAGTGTGCTGGATTAAACTAAACTCAGAAACAATTCCCCACCCAAACCCCATCAGAATTTTAATCTTTACAGACTTTTAGCTCCATAGCCCAATAAATCCTTTCCATAGTGACTCATTGTTACCCTGATCTTCCTTATTAAACACACAGTGGAAACAGTGTAACATTTTCCTTTCTTATTGCTTTCCTTTGTAAAACCATCTTTCCTTGTATCTCGCTGCCATTTGCCTGTTAGTCATGGGCTTCACTCCTGAATGAGCCACTTAAGAAATGTTACACTGATGTCAAATTGATACATGTCTTGTGAATACTTATACTTTCTCTTTATTTAATGTGAAAGAACAGTGTTCAGAACTGGTCAAAAATTGGGGACTCTTCAGTGCAAACTTTCAGCTGAAATACAATTTTTCTATTGAATAAAAGAAAAACTTTACAAGAAGTTAGAGAATAAGAGTTGAAGCAAGACCACAAACATTTTGTGTTTCAGATTTTTCTTTTCTTTTGTCCCTCTTGGAGAAACTCAAATTCCTCATAGAGGACATTATTCACATTTCTTACGAAGTCCTCAAAATACGTTTTAAAAATATTTCTGTTGCCAGATCTGGTAAACTGCAGCTGCAAATCAGTGGGTTTGCCTGTGAACTCCAGCCTGGCAAAGTGTTTTTCCAGGTATTTCAAATCTGGGAGCCCAAATCTATAAATCAGACCCAGAGGAAGCATGACCAGATTTTATACAAGTTCTGAGCAGGCAGAGTAGTAACAACAGGAATGAAGAACAAAAATAATGTTGTCCTGAGAATTAGCTACTTATCTCAGACTGCTCCCTTTCATTCCACAGGATAGCAATAGCAAAACCCATAGAGGACTTCATGAAGCACCTTTCTCTAGTATATATTGCATTTTCAGGATCAACATGCCTTTTATGGTGATGTCATGGCAAGTGAATCTCAAAGTTACACGAGATTCTAATTTTTTAATTGAGTGAGAACATGAAGACATTGTTACAGTGTCCCAGGAGCAACACAGGGAAGAAACTGAATTCCTTGTTGACACAGTGCTGCAAGGTGTACAACCATGAGCACATGGGCAGCCTTATTTATGAACTACCATACCATTCCCCAAAAGCTTTGAGCAGTCATCTTATGGTTTGAAATTCAGCCTTCAACATATAACAGAGTCCTTGAACACCCTCCTATAGAAAACAAAATCCTGCTTATTTTGGCAGATGTTCATTTTTCCTTTTTAAAGCACACTATTCTACTTTCTGACTGTTTAGAGTATTTTTCCTAAGCACAAAGTTATTGTGGGTTTAGCCTGAGATGTCAGTCAATCCCCACCTTTAAAGCAAACTGATTTCTCCTCTTCTTTCCCTGTGATATCTATTTTGGAGGCTCTCAGCTCCCCAGTGGGCCAGTGGGACATCCCGCAGCCTCTTTATGGCTGGTGGTCTGCAGGAGGGAACAGGATTACATCTCTCAGCAGCCAATGGTGCCGCCAGTAGGTTCAATAAACGAGCTTAAAAAAAAAAATAAAGAAAACCACAACACACACACACACAGCATGTCCTTCTTACTCTGCTTTGCATGGTGTGACTGAACCTGCACAACCAGTGGGAGTGAGTTCCCTTTCCTGATTTCACCTCTTTCATTATGTCGGAGAGCTTTGTTCCAGACTAGGAGATTATGCAATGGGCTGAGGAGGAGAAGTGACTTCAGTGAGATATAGCGCACAAAAAAGTGTGACAAATTGCAATGACAGGGGCTCCGATGGTAGCTTGTGATGGAATGAAATTAAATCCCTAACCAAACAATGCAGCATTATGCTATATTCTATAGGCACCCTTGTTGAGGGTAGGTTGAGGGAAAAAGAGATGAGCAAAAAAAAAATGCACACATACTTTCCCCATCCATGTTCTCAGTTAGCCCTTTCCCCCAGTGTCAGCTTAGACATAAAAAAAAAATATAATAATAATTTTTAAAAAAATCTTTGATGCTTGGACCCAGGAGTAAGTAGTGTGTGACTCAGGGAGAAGTGTAATGGATTGAAGAGATGCCCAGCAAACACCCACAGATTGCAGTGCCAACCCCTGCAGTGGGGCGGCCTCCCAGGAGTTGTGGCTGGGACTCTGGGACCACCTGGCCCCGTACTTCCACTCACAGCATCCCAAGTAATTTGCCCTCCTTCCTAATTAAAGTGCTCCCTGAGGAGCACTGGAGGACAAGGATGTGTGTACACCTTTGTACTCAGCCACTCCAAACTTCCTTGGGCAATACCACAGGGTGATCCTGATGGCTTTTTTCATGCTAAATAACTGACCTGGATGGCCTTACTGGCCCATTCATCTCTTCTACATAAACAAACTATTCATTCTCCAAGGAATAGGTGCATCTGTTCACTCAGGCTCAGTTCCTGAGGGAAGCCAACATGAGACATGACACTATTTAAGGAAGAAGGGAGCACAACATGCTGTTAGAGTATCTCTGCTGTCCCGGGGCCATCCAGGTGTTAAATCACTCAGTGGCCTCTAAAGGGTCCAGAGCCAAACACTGAAACAAAAGGCAAAGATGTGGAAGGAGAGTGCCAGATATCACAGCTCACACTCATTTTTCTCTTTTGCTTGCTGGGGTTTTCAGGAGCAGTATATTGACAGGACAGAAAATGAAGTTGACTCTAGGAGGTTAGGAGCACTCAACACGGCTGCAAACTTTATGAGCTGGTCAGCATTACTAATGTTCTCAAAGCAACACTCTTGTGGGACTCCGGAGCTTAGTTTCCACTGGAAAGAAACAATAGTTCAAGCTGTGAAATGTTTTACATTCAACTTCCACCTCTCCCCCCCTCTTCAGTGGAGTTGCCATGAGCCCAGACTTTAAAAACATTTCAGACTTAAAAGGTTAAGATTTAAGTGCTGCTGATTTTATCTGGGCTTTTAACTAACATAGGCAGGTGGATTAGAGATACGTGTACAATCTCCACTCTAGACACTTGGGTAAATATGCACAAGCGCTGAGTGAGCCAAGGAAGGAATCTGATGTTATTGTCTATTAATTTGAAAGCAGAGATTAAAGAAAGTGCAGAAATCAGTAGTGTAAATATCAAAAAAGATTTCCATTTATATGTAAGAACATTACTCTAGCAGTCTGGCTATTTCAAATAACATGAAAGCCTTTTTTTTCTGAGGAAAAAGAACTGTGAATTTGTTTAAATTTACATATTTTCCTCTCTTTGTTTGCAGGAATGGTCGCCATGCTTGCTGCTAAGAAGCAGTTTGCTCGACAGGGTTGGGTTTTGTTCAGAGCCAATGTTTGGCTGGAGAACCTAAAACCAGCAAAAGAATTTCACAAAGTTACATGACAGACAACCAGGTTGGGATTTCTTCCTTCTTGCTTTCTTTTCCTTAGTAATATTTGTGATTATTTTTCCCTTTTACATTTTCACTGTACAACAGCTTGAAAACAGATTCTGATTTCCTACTAACATTTTTGTTATTCAGAAATATTCATGAAAACTTGGCAGAAATAATCTGCAGGTGATGGGGGAATCAAAACCACCTTGGCTGTGGCTATTAGTGGATTCAGTGATGTGACTGACTGCCTATCCAGCTCGTATGGTATCATTTGTGCCTTCTTCTTAAATGCCTACAACCAATTTTTAAACCAATTATGATAATAAACAGTAAACATTCTCAAAACAAATTAAGTGCTTGCACTTTCTCCTAGAGAAGAACAATTAAAATATTATCTACTCTGTTAATGTGGCCTAAGTGTTTGATACTGGAAGAAACAATATTTTCTCTAGAATTAGAATTACATTACATCTGAATGTGATAGGTGCTCTTTAAAAGCATACGTTGCGCTAAAATATCAAGGAATTCTCTACTTTTCTGAAAGCTTTACAAATTCCTGGAGGTCATCTGAATACTCAAAAATAATGCATAATATGACCCCATGAATCCAATAGGCCAAGCTCAGCACTTTTTATTAGCAGAAATATTCATGAATCTTTTATCCTCCTCTTTAGTCCAGCAGCTTTTATTTTCACCCTGTTCTCTCCTTAATGCAACATTTTGTAGAAATGCCAAGAAAAAGGAACCCAGCTTCAGGTTTAATTGCTAATATTTCTAAATTTAGTCAGCATAAAATCCATCTGAGGCTCCAAAGATTTTCCCTGTAATCTGCAGAACCTGAGTTTGAATCTAGCCCAAGAGAGCACCACAGCAAATAAATACCATCTGATCTCTACAGAAATCTGACAAGAGTTCAACTGTTTTCCACCTTGCTACAAGTATATCAGAGTTGATTTCCCAATGCAATGCTGTAGGGGAAGAAAGTCAATTAAAATGCAACTGTCCCAATTTCGGTGAAAGTTACTGATCAGCGGGAATCATTATACATACAGTTATTCTATTTTTTTTTCTTTTCTTGTCCTAAACAGGCCCGCACTATGGCTTGCTTTATGACTCATGTAACAGTGGACAAGCAGCAGCGACTATGAGCCAAGTGACCCCAGTTTTCCACCTAACAATATGGCAATTGCTGGACATGGCTCATTCCTCCCATCTTTCTCACCTGCTTCTGTGACCATTACGGATATCGCAGTTAAACTCTGCAAAATTTGTCTGAAGGCATACAGTATGGGATTGTCAGTGTTGTTATTTCCCTATCAGTATAGCTGAAAAGTGATTAAGCTAGACAGAAAGGAACCAATTCTGGATGCTGGAAAACATCCAGATTTGGTTATCATTTCATTATTTACTTTGGACCATGTAAATGTCATGGAAGTTTTCAAGTTGTAACAACCACTGAAAAAGTGACGATTTTCCATTTCTCTTTCTCTAGTAGCTGGTCTCACAGGTCTGGCTATGTAGCTTGTTAGCCTCAATAAGTTTTCTCAACAATTGCTAGCATTACATAAATGGAGACAACATTATCTGATTGAAGACTGGGTTTGCTCATTTTTATGCAGGAGTTATTTACTTTAAATTGAAAGTTTTCAATATTTCAGTGAGAAAGCCTCAAATCCAACAATGATTCAGTTTGGAGTGGTTTTGATCAAGATTACAAATTTTTATTTGTCAGATAATTTTGCAACAAACATTTGAAAAATTTTAACAGGGAAAAAGCTCTAGTTCCCACCCAGTTCTAATGTTAAGTGTGCATAAAACACAGAGGAATCTCCTCAGTGAAACAGTTAAGTTATCAGATCGTCTTAATCCATTAAGATTAATTATATGTAAGTAAATAGAAATTGTTTAAAATTCATTTCCAGAGGTAGGAAGATTAGACCTGAAAATAAGTTTGTTCCGATGTTGAATATCAAGACTACATCAATAATTATTGAACGAACAGCTGAACCTGGGCTTTTGGGCTCCCCTGAATAGTTTAGATCAAGAGTTCATTCAGATGACGTTACAGATAACAGCTCCACACAACATTTGGCTCAGGTTCAGTTTCTTTGAGTCTGAGGCCAGGATAGACTTTGGTTCATGTCCTTTGACTCTCTTTCTAGCTTACACAATCATATTTCACTCACATACTTCTAAGCTGAGCCCAGTGACATTAATTAAATGAGAGCATTTCAGAAATCAAGAGAGAAAATTGTTGCTTGCTTTAGGCAGAGAGCAAGAAAGGAAAGTGACACCAGGCCTTTGCCACGGTGAAGAGCTGAAAAAGGTGGCTGTGCCTTGGACTTGTTGCTTGTAACTTCACATGTCTATAGGGTAGAGGTCTACGTGTGATATAATCATGCTCGGACTCCACTGCAGTCAGTGGAGAGAAAGGGCATTTCTAGTGCACAATTCATGTGCTCTGCCTGCTTCGGGATGAGAACTAGTGCCCCATTTCTGGTCACTGAAGGGTGACCACCTCAGGTGTGGACAGCTGTGACACAATTATCCAAGAGTCATGTAAGAACATCCTCGCTTTTCATGACCGCATAACAAGCTCTAAAAAAAAAGAGTCGTTTTGAGCCCTCAGGAATCCCTGTTGGTTTAACCAAGCAAAGTTTCAAGACTATTATACCCTCCAAATGCAGGAGAACATATAGGTTAGTATTTCTAGTTTGATCTTGCATCTTCTGCAAAGGAGCGATGTTATCGTCGAAGCTAAGATGGGAATGGCTGCATTCTCCTTCTTTGTGAAAGTGAGAATTGGTATTATTGCCTTTTCATTCTCATGAGAGATGCTTGATTTGAAAGAGGCCTTGAATTTTGTTAAACATTATCAGTTTCTATATTATTCTAGTTTATTATGTAGATTAAGCAATGGCTGACACTCAGAATTAAATATGAATAACACAAAATAAGAATAAATTAAAAGAATGCAATATGTCCTGGCTACTCTAGCTTTTGTTGTAATACTTCTAGTACTACAAGATTAGAGGTGATAGTTAGGAGAATTCAGCTTGATCACTATGGAAATGTGCCAAGGAGGAAAATAAACTATAGAAATTGTGAATTTAGGAATTAAAAAGCCCTACAAACCATTGTACCCTCCTTATCTAGCCAGGATTAGAAAATATTGAGTAGTACAGTGCAATCTTTTCCAACATTTCATCTCAGCCATCATGTTTTTCGACACTTCTTTGAAAGAATAGCCTCTAGGAAGAGGGCTGAGTGCAAAATTCACAGCACATAAATTAGTCTCTTTCTCCAGCTAGTGGGGTACTGATAAGAGATTGGAATTGCTTTGTTACTCAAATGTATTTCACATACTCTTTTGCCATTTTTTTTAAATTCTCCTGGCTATTAAATGTTTTGTCCTGAATAGTTGTGATCCCTATTTAAAGGTGAATTGCTTTCCTTAAAACTAACAAATTAGCAACTTGGCTTACATGAGCAAATGTAGGAGCTTTCACAAGAATTTGCATCCACACTGGTGATATTGCCATTTGAAAGCAAGATTATGAGTGACCACACAAAATTAGTGGAAAATTGGAACAAAAGAGGGGCAGGCAGGTTGCAAGTGAATTCTTTAGAAAATCTGAATGTCTGTGGATTTCTTAAGCTTAACTCTCTCCCTTTCCATATAGGTACAACACATCCTGTAGCCCATTGGAGAATCTCAACACATTACACATAGAGCATGCAAGACACACTAAGGAACTCAGTATTGGGTTTCCCACTGATTTCTGAGTGCATATGCGATTGACTGTCTTCCCTTTTCCCAGCACGCCTGGATACCTAGTTTTGCTGTCATCAGTCCAAACACATGCTCTATTTTCCCCTCTTTCTAAGTAAAATTCTTATTCCCTCTTCCCCCTCAATATATTGCTCTTTCCTGTCTCGTTGCTCCAAAGCAGTGGTGCCTGCCAGGAATCTGAGAGATTCAGTGGGTGTATAGAGCAGCCTGGGAAAAGGGCAGACAGAACAGAATTGCCCAGATTTTGACCAAAACATGAAGTTTTCAGACTCTGTGTTAGTCCCTTGAAAAATCAGGAAATGGGGTGCAGCAGAAAGCAGCTTGCTCGGCTGCTGCATGTGTCAGTGCACGTGTACATGTGCACGCTTTAACCTGGAATCTATACTGGTGATTAAATGGTCTTTAAATCAAAGCCAATAGATAAATAAGGGAACTATTCCAAAACCAAGGGGGTTAAAAAACACTCTGCATGCACCTGCTGGAGACGCTGTGCTGCTGGCTCTACATTTCAACTCTAACCTGTATTTGATATGGTGTTGTTGCAGCTGTGGGTTGGGGTGGTTTATTTAAGTGGCTCCAAATGCTTGTCAGTGTGGCAACCAGCTGAATACATAAAACAGGCTCTCCAAACCCTTTATGGCCCAGGGTCAGAGTAAATGGAATAATAAAATCCAAATGCTTTTGTCTCATTTTCCATCACCCAAGCCTTCCGCATAAATCTACAGCTTTGCAATGACCTTCGCATTCAGTGTCGGGGATGAGGCCGCAGGTCTGAGATACATTTGGTCTTCATCTTAGGTCTTTAAAAGCTTTTTCCAATTAATTTTAACTGACTTCCATAAGGATCAAGTACAGTTTCCTCCTCCCACCCCCCTCGCTCCACATCCCACCCCGTTTCTCTCCTGCCCAGCATCTTCCTCAGTCAGTCGGTTGGGGGAACGCTAGAGAATACTGCTATTGATCACATTATACATGGTGGCATCAACAGCAAAGACATTTACAGAATGAGTGATTTAGCAAATAGGAAGTGAGAGCTTTCTTTAAGGAGTTTTAATTTGATGTCTTCCTCACTACTGGGTGTCTGTTTTTCTTTATTTCTCTGTGCCACATTATCACCACTCAAATGTCGTTGGAGGGACCAACAGTCTCCTGTACACATGTTTACAAAGGGTAGGTCACTATTAAACTAAAATATATTTGTTTGGATTTAGTGAATCAGAAATCACCTTGCCTGGAATTAACCATGGAGAGCAGGTCCTTCCTCCCTCCCCATCTGATCCAAATTAGATGTAAAGTCATTTTTAGGTGCTTCAATTATAGAGAAGAGAAACTCAAACCTTTGTCAGAACAACATCCCCAGGACGCCTCCAAACATCCTGACTGTAAGAACCCACAGATTTCCCCTCCCAATTCCCAAATGGGATTTTAACAACCACCTAATAAACTCATGCCTAAAAAAATGCTCATTCCAAGTTTCGTACTTAGTGAAGCTGGGACAGACTTTGAGATCTGTAGTGAGCATTAGGGGACACATTCACAGCCCAGAGTTTTGACATTTATTGTGGCTCTGTTGACTTCTGTCAAGCTGAATGAATTTACATGATCAGAAAACTGGGCCCAAACTGTACAGATACAGTCAATAAAACCATCAGTTGTGTACCTTGCTACTGGAAAACTGGGTTCAAATAATGTTAGACAAAACAAGGGACAAAAATATCCATAATTTGGCTGCTTTCCTGTGACCTGCCCAAAGGAAAACAACAACTAACTGGGATCTCCAAAGAAAATTGATATTTCCTGAGATTTTCAGTCCAAAATTTTAAACATTTTAAAAATTAAGGAAGTTCTGATCATGTTGGAGCAGCACGGAAAGTTCTGTTTCCCTAATCAAATCAAGCACTCCCACTCGATGCTTTATGGGATTTATTCATCACTAGTGTGAACTTCTCTTTCAGCTGTGACAGGAACATCAGCAAAGTTTTGAGACACAAGACTCAAAATCATAAAAACCTTCACTATGCAATGATGTACAGCAAGGTGATACCTCTTCTCATGAGACCCGACTGTGCTACTAATGACAATATGAATCAGAAAGGTGTCCAACCGTTGAAGTTCATGGAGTTACACCCCTCCATGTGTTGAGAAAATAAGGCTCTTTGTTTGGAGTCAGCTTCCCCAATTTTTTCTTGTTCTGTGATACTGTTCTTCCAAGGAACGAATAAGTCAGGAGCTAACAGAAGTAGAGTGACTTGGTTTCCCATGGCATCGAAGGCTGTCCTGGAAGCCTCTGGTGCCCAAGAAGCTGCAAATATCACCTGAAGCTTTGCCCTGTGAGTAGAGAATTGGCAGAGGTTCTCTAATGCAGATTCTCTGGTAGGTGAGCACTGACCATAAGTGACAGTCTTTCCCTCAATGGGGGGGAAATGCATTATTAGAGTCTCTCATCTCTTTCCAGTTGCTCTCACCAAACTTGCAGGAATTTAATAATTTGTTCTTTTATATCTGGCTGCAATTTCCTGACAGATTCACAGTTATCAAGAGTGGACAGGCAGAGGAGCAGGAATGCCCAGCCAGCCCTGTACACAGAGGCAGATCAGGTGAAAGTAACTCCTGAAGGAAATCAAGCTAAGAATGAAAATTAAATACTTTTTTTTTCTCCTCCAGAAATGAGAAGAAAGGAAGTCATACACCTGACCATGGAAGTGAGACAATTTAGGACAGAACCATTCCTTCTTGGAGACTATGCGATTGAATGCATACTATAACAGGTTCACTTCTGTAGCCTGAAAAAAAGTTTTTCATGGTAATTAATTTGAATGAGTGGTTTAGAGACCCTGTTTTTTGCATCCAAACTCACATTAAGGGAGCCTACAAACATCCAGCTTTATATTTGCTATGTAGGAAAACCATCTATGGCCCTATCAAAAATCTCAAATGGCTTTAAAAGAAAAAAAATGAAAAAGAAAAAGAAAACTCATTCAGTTAAACAGAGAACTGTAAGCAAGAAAAAAGGAAGGAAAAAAACAAACAAACACAGAGCAGGTGTTTAGCCAGTCAATTAATTTATATGGCTTCTAGCACAGCACAGGGCATTAACACCAGCCCAGCACTGCACACAGGTGGCAGGGTGCGTGTTTGGAAGGCGGGCAGGCAGTAAGACATACTGTGAATTTTCTCTCTAAGCAACATGATTACAGAAACAACTGCAAATAACTTTGTGCTGATCCCCAGTGATGCATTCAGCAGTCCCTAATCTTCCAAATATCTGCCTATGTAATGGTATGAAAACTATGGCGTTCCTTCAACCCTCACCTATGGAGACACATCTGGGCTTTTCTATTGATTCTTTATTTATGGATTTCTGTTTCAGCATGTTGAAAAGGGAGTCACATGAAGATCACTAATACAATCCTGAGAACACAAAAAGATACAGAAACACTGGCGGAATATACAACTAACAGATGCACTACATGTATTTCCACCTGGAGATTTTTTAAACAGCTTTTCAAGCACACACATTTATAAGACAAGGAAACTGAGGTACGGAGTGAAAAAATCAGACCATGCCTTGTAGCAGGGGCAGCATTTGAACTCGGATCTCCTGCCTTAATTCTCCATGTGAGCTCCAGGAGCCTCCACGCCTTGGTTTCACATGTGAAACTCTAAAAGCTTAATTGAGAGGCTGCGTTTCCCCTGGAGTGGAATCAAATGAAACACTCAAGCTAGACACTCAAGTAGGCTTACTGGTTTAATTTAAAAGCAAGGGGGACTGGTAGCAGGGAGTTCCCGGTCAGGGGTCATTTGTTGTGGAATATACTTCTCACCTTTGTGTTCCTCAGGGCTGGGCTCTGGCAAACTGAATGGCATTTGGCATGTCCACCTGCTCTATCAGTTTATTCTTGAATTAGACAGCTCAGCCTAGAGTGGCTTGAGAGTTTCTTTGGGTCTTGAGAATAAATTTTGTGTGTATTTTTTTTTTAAAGAAATCCTTGGGGTTTTAGTGTTGGATTAGTAGTAGTAGTAGTAACAGGAGGAGGACCCCATGGTGTATAAGGAAAAAAAAATAAATTCAATGCGTGATTGCCTGGAAGAATTACATTAATTTGGAGCACTCAGCTTTACCCCAGTGTCTGCTTTGTGATTGTACAAAAATAGGAATTTCACAGGATCTTGATCCAGGAGATGAAGCTGACTTCATTCCTTTTTAAGACTTCAGATTTTGGACCAAACATCTGTTTGAAACTTGAGATGAAATTCACATGTTTTAGACATAAAGAAATGAGTCAACTAGATGTCCAGCATGCATGGTCAAGATCCTTGGCTCTGATCATCTAAAAAATTAGCACGTACGTAACTTTATACACGTAAGAAGGTCCAGTACATTCAATAGGATTACTCCAGGTTATTGAGCTTTTTCCCAGGGCAGTGTTCTCAGTTGGAGCTAAACCACAATCTACATCAAGCTCAAAACGTACGAATGTTTTGAACTTTTGAAACCACAGTAATTTCATCTTCAGGGCTCTGCAATTATCACTCAGCAGTGGGGATATTCCTGATGGAGATTTCAGCTTCTCCAGAAGCCAACAACGGGCTGAGAGATGCTGAATCTCATAGATAACACCACTCTTGTTTGCACCCCACCTAACCTCTTAATAAAATCTACAATAAGGGACACCTGAAGCATGTTGCTGTTGGAGCTGAACCATTTTCAAATAGAAGGTTGTTTGTTTTTTTGTTTTGGGTTTTTTCCTCAAAAGCCCTTAAATATTGTCAATAGTTTTTTCACAGCATCAAGGGCTTTTCACAGGGCCATTTCTTTCCCTCTCCCTCTTCTGATATCAAGAAAAGAAGGCCCAGTTAGTTGCCAGAGGGTAGCCTGATCATCTCCATGAGCTATGGGGACGTTTGGAGAGAGGGACCGCCCTCTTAAATTACAAATTCTTGTCAGACTCGATGGGTGAGAGACCCACGTGCCCTCATCTGGTCACAGAGCACAGCACACTGGCACATTAGCTTCTGAAGCTGCCTTTTCAGTGCTGACCTTTATATTAATGCTAATAGGGTTTGGAGAAATAAAATGTAAATTTGCCTCTAAATGGATTAGTCTAGGCTGGGGGAGGAAAAGAAGGGTGCAGAAGGGGGTATTGCTTGGAGCATTCGCACGAAAATTAAAACATTTATGTTCCAACACTTAATTTTATTAGTGGCACATCGCAGTTGCCTGAATGTGTAATACATTTCTCAAGTCCACTCTGTTCTCACTCAGACTAAAAGTGTGTGAGTGTGCATGCACTGTGTTGCTAGAGTTATACATTATATTTACTTAATTGATGTCCTTTACCTCTCACACAGCTCACATTTTGTCATCAGGATTGTTTGCTGGTTATTGCATCCCATATTCTCCAGCGAAGGAAATAGTCTTGCAAGCTTCAGCCTGACCCTGGGAATCCTGAAGCTACAATCTGGGCCCAAAATACCCTCCCCCCTCTTTTTTTTTTTAATCTGCACAACAGTATGGGTGCCCATTTCTTCACAATAGCAGTGTGTTTACACACAGGAATTGGGTAATAAGGTTAATTGGTGCTTACAAGTGCTTTACCTAAGCAGAGACCTTAAGAAAGGTGAGTAAACAGCAGTATTCCTACTTTTTAGGTAGGAAAATTGAGCCATAATTGGCAAAGTGATGTTTGGTTGCAATGACTGGGAGAAAAAGTGAAGAGGGTACTATTAACCACAAAAAGTACAGTTAAATATTTGCTAAAAGATTAAAACATCCTACCTGCTCTGCTTGAACTTTGGGGGTTGACTCCCCATAAACAAACATGAGGGAGTTGGGAGTTCATTTAGATCAACTGCAATAACTCCATTTTCAGTGGAATAACTTTCACATGGTGTAATTTGGTTTGCATTTTTTGCAAAATAATAATTCAGTGGAAACCATACAGTTTCATTAAAATCAAAACATTTTCATAGAAATAGATCAGCTGTAGCAAAAAAAACATTGGTGAGAAGAAGTTATGATATCTCTTTTCACCAACATCAAAACATTTCTGTTAATTTCAGTCAATGTTTATATTAAAATATGAATTTTCATGTTCTGTGTTTATATATTTTTCTTAAATTGGCACCTAAGTGTTATTTAATGTTTTAATACAGTACACATTTTTCAAAGCACCTTTTTTGGCTTAGAAAATATAAAAATTTCAGCTATTCATTCTGACAGAGACCCAGGTTTCCCGAAATGTCAGCATTTTTTCTGAATAGAAACTCTGGTTTGTAGCCAGGTCTAAGTCCTTCTTGTTGTAAATGAGGCCATATTCATTAGATATCCAGCCGTGGCACACTTATCTTACATGAACATATATCTCCAGCATCATGGCTGGGCCAGTGCAGAAATCAGACTTGGCTTATGGGGCTGACATAGATTCATTCCTAATGAAACACTTCTATGTAAGAGTGATTAAGCCAGCAGCATACCAGAGAAATTACTCTAAAATCTATCGTATTCACTGAAGATCTGATGTCTGGAGTTGTATTTAAAATCATTCATAGGTTTCTATATGTTGACAGACTTCTGAAGAATGATATAAAACCTTTCTTTTTGTATTAAGTCCTACAGGAAATTTTCATGACTGCGTCACCTCCATGTTAAATTAGACAAGTGGTTCAGCACAGAAACAAGAGAAAGCCAGGCTGAGGAAATCAGAGCAGCAGTGATTTGGGTTCCCTATTGCTGGTGTTACTGACTGTGCATTAGATACAGCTTAAAACATGGTGCAGATTTGAAGCATGAAGGTACCACACATACACACACAGGGTCCTGTAAGGTGAAAAAAAAGCAGAGGGGGGAAAAAGAGCAGATCATTCAGTAGTGGAAAAGTATCTGATTGCCTAATGTAAACTGTGATTAGTGGCTCAGTGCCTGGACAGTGAGTACTTCACAGGCCCCCAAATACGGTCCCCAAATCAGCGTGTGTGCTGCCAATCTGTCAGGCAGTCCAGATGTAACACTTTCTGGCATTGCTATGTCTTCAGCTGGTTTGTGTCAGAGCCGGCCAGTGAGGGGGGAGCTTTTCCAGAAGTTGGCTATTGAGTGTCTGTCTGCCTGGATCAAGGGTGTTGCCAGTTTAACATCCCAGCAAGGGGCCACCACATCTGGCTGCAGAGCCATTAGGAAAAGGGAAAGGTGGGGGGTGTCTGAGAGGAGGCAGCCCCACAGGATTCAGAGTTAGGAGGTAGCCCCAGAAATGCTAAACGTCATCCATCTGAAAACACAGGACTTTTGGAGAAAGTTGAGACCACCGCACAGAGAAAGATTTTGAAGTGCTCAGATCACAGCCCAAAATTCATACATGGCATTAAACTCCCAAGTCAAATTGGATCTCAGAGCACGCAGACCCCTCACTGAGCCTTTTCCTCCCTGTTGCAAATTGATATTCTATTAGGTCAAAGCCAGATGATGATGCTTCTTAAACCAGATTAATCTCCAGTTCATCATATCACTAGAGACCAAGAGAGTCAAGGGGTAGCAGCAATACCAAACATGTGCAAAGTGAACAAGATCCTGAAGTACTGGAGAGGGGAAAAAAGGAAGAGAGGAAACTTTTTTTGTTGTTTTTTAATAAAGCACAAGTCTGTTTGATTTGGTAGCTTCAATTTTTACCAGTGCAGATGGGGGAGAGGGAAAAAACCCATACAATAACCCTGGCAATTATGTGTCTCTCCCTCCTCCAAGCACCATTAAGGTGGTTACTGTTGCACAAGACATCCTAAAGAATAAAGCTGTTCCCATCCAAGGGGCAAGGCGGCGATGCAAGAAGCTGCAGCAGAGAAGGGCCTGGAATAAGATTCTTTAAGAGAATCTTGAATCAAGGGTTAATTGTTTCCAAATGACCACTGTGTGGGAGACTATTATGGGATGGGACCCATTCAGTATTGGTTTAAAGCTGATGGTTAGGTACCTTAAAAGAGGGCTAAGCAGCAGCAGCTGTTTTACATTTAAAACGACTGAAGTGAGTAGTGAATTACTGTGGGAGACAAATGAGCCCATGACATGATTGGACCTGGGACGGCTCTCCCAAGTGGCCACTTGTTTCATGAGAACTCCCACCCCCCCGGGCTCTGCATTTGAGTATCAAAGGCACAAATAGCACCAATTAATTCAGATTAGCTCAAGAGGGAGAAGAGACAGGTTGGCTGCCTGCTTCTGGATTCAAGAACCCCAACTGATGTAATTTCTCCTGGGTTTGGGGTGCTTGTCTGTGCCACCAAGCTCTCATCTTGTTATTCCAGATTGTTTCTTGAGAAAATCATGGGGATCATCAGTGTTAAGTCAGAAGCCAGCAAGGCCAGTGGAGTTGTGTTGGTGTAAACTGCTCGCTAGCGATAAAAGCAAGAAAAGAGACATCATGCTGTGGACCTCGTGGTTTCCGTCTAGGAGTTAAGGGTGAGTGTGGGCCCTGACACAGTTCGTTTTGGTATATACAATAAGTACACAATCAGGCTCAACTTTTCTGGGGAAGCCCCCGCCCTGCAGCATAAGGAAGATGTAAGATAGCTCAGCATTAAGAACCTACAGATAGTCCAGACAGTTTACCTTATGTTTTACCAGTCATGAATTTCAACCCAAAATTCAGTTTCCAACAGCTTTGCAAGGCATGCAGAGCTTCCCTTTAACCACCTATCCTTTTTATCCTTGTTTTGTTTTTTTCTTTCTTCTTTCTGCATTAGCCTCAATTTGTAATACTTATGTAGAGATTTTGCTGCCTCCCACTAGAACTTTTTCTCTCCCTGCTAATATGCAGCTGCAACATGCACAGAACAGTCTGAACACCTGCTTTGGGATTCGACATTCAGTTCAGTGACACCAAGGGCTTGCGTCAGCCTTCCCAGAATCAAAAGGAAGAAGCAGTCCTACATGCTATTTACCAAACTGCATTAGTCAAAATACTGCATTTTAAAAACCCCTTAAGTTGTTATACATCATCATATAAGTCATCACAAAATAGTGAGCATGAATTCCTAAGAATTATGTTGACATGGAAATTGTCAGCAGAAGTGCTGGCAAATTTACATCTCCTCATATATCTGTACTCATATCCTCCATAGAAATTAACATATTATAACACTAATATTTCAAGGTAATGTTTTCTCTTGAGGATGCCATATTTTATCAGTTAATATCATCTGCGTAAAAACTATTCAATTACAGTATCAAGCAACGTGTGATTAATACTAATATCACCAATGTAATGGCGACTTTGTAAGGTATCATCATAGCTGTGCAGGCAGCTGAAAATGGCAGTAGCAGAATAAAAATCACTCTTTTTAATTAAAAAAAGAATAGTTCGATACCTGTGAAATTGAATGGCCAGTGATACCTGGAGTGCAGCCTACCCTGCCTGCAGGGTGTAAGTTGGGCCACAGATCTTAGTAGGATAAAGATTTTGCTCTTCAGCCTTGAGCTCCATCCCTCAGATCCCTGCAAATTATTGAATATAAGGATGGGAGGAAGTTAATTTTTTTACTGAACCAGGAAGACAGCCACTCCTGATTGGTTGTTTTTATTTTTAATTATTTCAGAGGTGTTGTTGAAAAGTCACTGGATGCTCATTTATCTCTGCTTTTACCTACTTCCAGAGGAGCAGCACTTCAGGTACGTTGGACCTAGAGCAGAAAACTACAGTAGTACAACAGATTACCAGGGTGCCTTTCCTAAGAAAGGAAACAATATGTTTTAAAAGAGCAATATCCCTGCTTTGTCCCTCTGGATCCTGAGTCCTGTGAAGGACAAGGGTTCTCAAGAGGAAGAATCCTGTAGGAGGCTACATAAGGCACAGAAATGAAGAAAATGGCAGGATATTATTATCAACTGGTCACAAAGCTAAAGCATCCAGATTTGAAAATGGTTGTAACACACCATTGCAGCTAGAATAGATTCCCTTCTCCCTTAACCTGCAGATTTGTTGCCAAAGCTGAATAGTTCTGTAATGAATAATTTATTCCAAACTGTTTCCCCCTTCACGAATTGTCAGAAGGGGATCATGAATTTTTTTTAATGTGTATTTTGTCTGTACAACTGATAATGTTCAAGGTGGTTAGAGTGAAACCGTGGGAATTGTATCTCATGTGAGCCAAGTTTTGAGAGCATTCTCTTGAACTTTTGTCCAAGGGTGAATTTCAGTCTATTCAGATAGATATGCCATATCATTGTGTGAATCATTTTGGGTCTGTAGCTCATCCACGTGCATATTCACAATTTCAAATTCAAGCTCTCTTGACAAGATGCTTAGGTCACATGGGCCATATCTATTCCCAAATTGGAAATGGGTAATTTGGAATCAGCTTTCCAGCCCCCACCCCATCCAAAATCCTCTTCCCACAGAAGAATCTGTGGCGTACTCCTGAAGTTCACTTTTCCAGTCATGCTCCTGCCCATGTACCTCCAGGAGAGGATTCATGGGAAGTGCTGCAAACCTGGCCCAAGTGAATTGGTTTAAACATTAGGATCATACAAAAAATATTTTGGCAGTATTCCCCCAATTTATTTCACCGTTTTAGGTAGATTTTACAAAGGCAGCTAAGCACAAAATGAAAAGGGGACTCTAACAATTCTGACTTGTAAACACATTTTGAGCAGATTGTGCAAAGCAATTCAACTAAAATTAGATTATGAAAAGTACACTAAGTAAAACTGTACTATGGAAATGTGATTAAATTAATTAATCGAACAAGCAGC
The DNA here is from genome assembly GCF_037038585.1 of Patagioenas fasciata. Classification (NCBI taxonomy): domain Eukaryota; kingdom Metazoa; phylum Chordata; class Aves; order Columbiformes; family Columbidae; genus Patagioenas; species Patagioenas fasciata. The sequence continues at coordinate 18,307,768 of NC_092531.1, read as the reverse complement.
ATTGCCACCAGCATGTGCTGGCCCTGTAAACTCATGAATACATTTGTTCCTAGCTTTAATTCTAAAGTTAATATGAGTCAGAAATGTGACTTTTCTAGGTCTGTGATCCCAGTGAGTATTGTGACCTATTACAGTTTTTCATTTGATCCTTAATTTGAGTTTGGTCAGTGACACTTGCATCCACTAAGAATTGCTCTGGTGACCATAGATTGACAGATAGTTACAATCCTTACAGCATTTGTTTAATAGGTTTAGTTACCAGTGTGGGTTGTTATTCAGCTAAGCCAATAAATACTGTATTTTTAGTTAATAGACAAATCTTCGAAGGATTTGTACAATGTGTATGACTAAATGAAGAAACACATTATAATTATACGGTAATTTGTTAAAATTATCATTAATACTTCTGATGTTAATTATCTAATGGCAAAAAATTACAGAGGGTACAAGTAATTTGCCCTTTGTAATTGCTTATTAGGTTGTAGGATAATAATTTTGTTTTCTTTGCATGGAACTATTTATTGTATTTTTTTTCTGACAGTAGCTGAAGTATGTGTGAGGTCAAAAGTTCTTGGATACTTTTCTTAAGAAATGAGATCACATTTTTCGTGGAAGTTCAACAGAGGACATCCAACCATGATTGCTACATGCAGTCTTCACTTAAAAAAAAAAGTTGGAAAGATCACAAAAGTGAAAATGACACTTTTGGTTATAGACTGGATGCACGTATTTATATAAATCAACCATTTTCATGTGGTTATTACACATTGCAAAGAAACAAATGAAGTATGCTTGTATTTCTGGTTCAGCCAGGAATTTGCTGTATGACTTTGGGTTAGATACATGACATGATCTGTAGTTCATCACAGCTGCATACGTGACTTCCAAAAAAAGAGCTAAGTGCCAAAAATTATTACAGATTTTATTGGCCTTCACCTCTGATCATTTTTCCCACCTTAAGGGTGAGCAAACGATTCCTCAAATACACAGGCTCTGATTCACCTCTTTCCTCATGTTAATGAAGGGTAGATTTTAAAGGCATTTTTTTTTCTGAGAAACATCTTCACAGAATATGTGTTAAACTCTGAATAACTTACTGGGAGGCATGGAAGGAAAAATCAGAATATTTTGGTTTGATGTTCTTGAAACAAATAATTTTATTTTTTATTTCAGAAGATATTTTTAGAACTAATTTAGTCAATCTTAATTACATTTTAAACGTTTAAAAAAAGAATATCAGTCAACTAAAATAAACACTTTACATAATGCAAATACTTTTTTTCCTCTTCTTTTTTTTTTTTTTTTTTTTTTAGCAAATTTCATTTCAGTCAGAAAACAGGAATCTGAAGTGGGGGACTTTGGGAATAAAGGAAGCAAATGGGAGAGGAGTTAGAGGCAATGGGGCTGCTGGGAAAGAGGGGGCCCCAGAGTAAACTTCCCCTCACATTACTTACATATGCGTATAAACCACACTGCTGACGAATCGCAGTTTTTATAGATAATCCGTGGGTGATACATAGGAAAACATGGTATTCATCAAATTCTGATCAGAAACAATTCCACTGAAGTCAATGGGATTGCACAGGCATAAAACAGATGTGAAGGAAGGAAGAGTCAGAATCAGGCCCGCTACACATGCACACAGGCTGTCAGGTATATATAGTATTTTGATATCAGTCTGGGAAAGGGTCCCCCATTTAAACCTGGAGTTAAAGTAGATTTAATAATGAGAACTGTAAATATGGAAGTTGTCATCAGTAAAGCTCAACGAATATGTTTCCAGGTGAAAACTGATGTCTTGTAAGGGTGAGCAGAGAGTCTTCATCCAGCAAAGCATCACACATTGGCCATCGTGACAGCAGATATTCTTGCAGAACGATGCCCAAATGGAAGTGATTACGTTGAGTGTAGGGGGAAGCAATAGGGCCATTCACACATAATCACAGAATAGATGTAGTTGGAGATGGGTGTTAGCCAACGTCCTGGATCCAAGTGTATTTGGATGTGAGAGAAGTTCAGATCTTGATCCAAACTTTGTTGTTCAGACCTGCCTCTCTCTGTCAGGAGGTGGCTCCTGGCCAGTTCCCTCTTCCATGAGTGATTCCACTTCACCAAGTGACAGGTGGGATGTCTGTTTAACTTAGCAGGTGGGGGGGGAAAGAAAAGCCCCATCCTTAAGTAGATGCTATTTTTGGTGGTCTTTCATAGACACACAAGGGGAATAGGAAGATAATTAGCCCTTTTACACAGCTTGTCCCCATACACCTCCAATTTTCAGATGTGCTTCCTTTTTCTGTGGTGATGCCACCATTAACTGTTCAGAGGAATGTTGACAGTCTCCCTTTTCAATGTTTTGCCTTCGGAAAGGTTTCGCGTTCTGCAGGCTGAGCTGTCTGGCACGCGGCCATTGACAGGGAGCTGGAGTTTGCTCTTAAGTCCCAGTGCAATCACGCGCTGTCTGCTGCCTGCTGCTGCACAGTGCTGCAGGAGCTTAAAAAAAAAAAAGAAAAAGACTCCTCCGATCCTGTCAAAAAGACAACCGAATTATTAAAGCAACAGCTATTCAGGTGTTCAGAAGGACTGAGAGATGCATGGGCAGAAATTGATGTCAAGGGCTGATCTGCCACTTATGCTGAAATGCAGTGGGGTAGGAGGGATGTAGATGTTGCAGTCCTAGCTTGAGTGTCTAGCCTCCCACTTTTTCACAGATCCAGGAAAATGGGGGTAATCCTCAGAGAGATCCGCATTACATAAAAACTGCATGCAAGATTCTGTCTTACATCTCAGATGGTTGGATTATGGAAGCAATGCCAGCACCCACAAATAGCAACTTGAAAGTCCTCTGACACCTGGAGATCCCCAAGACACTTTGGCAAGGTAGGGAGCAAAGTTAATATGTGACTTGTTAATGGCAGAACGAGAGGAAGGACAAAGGTCTCTTGGCCACGTGCCTTTTCCACCTCTTCCACCCTGTTTCTCGATAACTCAAAACTTATTAATATTTGCTTGTTATTAAGCATTAACATATCTTAACCTTAGCGTAAGTTCATACCCTACTGATTCCTGAACACCCACACTAATTCTCTTTTGGTGAAAGACCAGCAATTTCAAGCAATTGCCTTTTTGGCTACCCATTTTCTGAACTCTGAGAAGACTTCCTATGCAGAAGACAGCTAGCCTTCTTTTGTCTAAAAGATCCTAAATTAAGAACCAAAACCACAAACCAGCCTTGAAAACTTTGGCATACTTAATCCCTAGGCATGTTGTTGCCTAGAAATTACTTAGTCACAGCAATTTCTAGATTCCGAGACTTCCTACTGTCTAGTTTATTGACTAAGGCACCAGACTTCTTATGTTAACAACTTCTGGAACACTGCTTCATCAATACAGAAGCACCCTCTGTTAAGGTGGTGACATAATGATACACTTGGCTGCTTTTTTTTGGGGGGAAGGGTGCTTCTAGCGCCTGGTCTGCATGAAAGGCTTCAGCCCTTGCAGCTTCCTCAGCCTCCCTGTGTTGCCCTGCCTGACTCTGAGCTTCTTGTTAAGCCAGCAGCTTGGCTTAAAAATATCAAGTCAGCATTTTGCTTGCAAGACATATTATATTTTTAATAAGAGATATAAACTCTTTGAAGCCTGCAGTGGGAAAGACTGTAGAGGAAGCCGACTAAATCGATGTGAAGCACTCTTTCCCCATCTCCAAACAAGCTTGCTAGAATGTAAAGCAACACATCCTGTGTTATCCAGCAGCCTTCTGAATGAACACTTTCCGCCCTGTGACAGAACGTGAACTACTTTAGCCTTATTCTCCTCCTGACAGACCTTCTAATTATCTCAGCTGTTTACAGCGCTCAGGCCCTCTGCTACCAATTTCTCCATTATTCTGACAGTCAACAAACTAGACCTATTAGAGCACAGCACAATTCTTGCCCAAGGCAGGAACTTTGTGAGACCACAAATCGTCTCGGTATTAAAAGTCGGTGCATAAGAACTGCCCTCAGCTTCAGCGCTAAATTGCTGGTTTGGAGACATTCATTGCTGTATATTGTATTTCCACTATATTCCTCTTTAATAGACTTCGTGCTGAAGTGTGTAAGGAGAGTTTTAAAGCCTGAGGTGGCAAGTAGACCCTTTTTCTTTTTTTTTTTTTTTTGTTCCATTTTATATATTTTTCCATCTTTTTTGTTTGTCGCCTTTTATTGCAGGTTGGTTCACATACATAAAACAACACTGCAGTCACACAAGAATATCTCACGGTTAGTGGGAGACACAGATTTTACCATTATAAGTTAAACAACAAGGTTTGAGCAATACCAGATTTGTTTTTCTTTGATTTGTATGAGGTTTTGGCCTTAAAATTATTTCTTTCATGCTTTGGAATATTTTGTTTTCCTATTTGGCAAAGCTAACCTGTTTTGTTCTTCTAATCTGCTGCTATCAAAGTAGTTAGGGCCAAATAAGAATAATAGATAGAGAAGGAGATTACAGTTTCTATTAATAATCTGCATACATTTGTTTAAGCAATGTTTATTTAAGGTTCAGAAAGCTCTCAGAAAATTGTATTTATTAATTAGTGTACACAACACTCTATAAAATATTTATGTATGGCCTATCTCCAGACTTCTCTCAGACTAAGCTTTTACAGACCCAGGGCTTTATTTTGGACTAAACACATTGGAACCATCTGATTCAGGTATACTTGTATCTAGGACCTGGACTAATTTTCAATGTTATCTTAAATTCAAGGTGTCTATAGGTATATATTAGTTTCAAATCTCTCAGGTAACCTACCAAGGTGTAGAAATAATTCCAGGTGTCTAAGATACACATTATTATCAAGCTGATATTAATAACTAATCCTAACAATCAGCCCAAACAGCAAAAGCTCCAAAAACTAGTTTCCAGAGCCATTCAATTGATTCTGATTCAGTTAGGAATACACTCTCAGCAAATTTCATTCAGCCTTCTATTTGCCAAGCAAAAGTAGTTACATTTATGAAAAATTAAAGCTTGTAAATTGAAAAAATCTTTTAAAGACAGAACTGGAAAGAAAATATATAAAAAGCACACACCATTTCAGCTAAGTGGCAGGTTGGAAGAAACATGTGCTTTTGCTGAACTGTGTTACCTCTGCCTGGTGGAATGCCGGAATATAAAATGACATGTTATATTAGATTCTACTGAATTCAAATTCTTCCTTCAAGGCATTTGTAGTGAAACAAAATATTTTCCAATGAAGACTCTTTGAAAAGTGACATTACTTTCAGCAAAACCTTCCTGAAGACAACTTCCAGTTTAGTGAATTGTTATCTGGCCTATCACAAGAAATCAGGTACTGGACATGCTCATCATGGAACAACAGAGAGGAGGCCTTAGCACAGGATTTGTGGTACAGACCATTGCGTTCCTGTGAGATCAGTGTAAGTATTGAGGCATATTTAACTCAAATGCTGAACAGTTACTGGCTTTAAAGCATTCAAAGTTCTTAAGTTCTTCCAAACGTTGTTTTGAAAGTGAAATGCATCTGTGTTGTGCTGTGGTTTTACGTTTCATCATCCAGGATATACTAATTTGGGCTAAATACTGCTCTGACTTAGTAAAAAAAAAAAAATAATAATAATTAAATCATAAGTCCACATTGCTCCAAACCCAGATAACTTCAGGAGAAGTAAGTGAGATTTGCAGTTTTGCTGACGAGATTAGGAACTGTTTTATTGATTTCCATGGAACTTGCATGAAATGGAAATTAGCACAGGCTTTAGTAATTTATCATCCTTTTCTTATTTGATTCCAAAATATGGTTTCCTGTTCAGAAGAAGGGCATGTTCCTGGGTCAAGAGAAGCTGAAAGTTATTGGGCCCATGATGGCACTTTTAATTGGCTTTGGATCAGACTCTCTAACTGTGGTACTCTGGATTACTGCCTGCCTGAGGACTTTTTCTGAGCACAGAATACTCGTGTCCACAGTCTTAACCATGTCTTTCTTCTGCAAGTTGGCAGAAAATACTGCTTTCTGTTCTCATAGTCAGGAAGGAGTCAGAATACAAAATGGAGACCTTGGAACTCCATTGACCATTCTAGACCTGGTGTCACACAAAGGAAAGTAGATAGGATCATTGAACTTAAACATGGATGTCATGAAAATTGGTTAATATAATTTTTAGAGAACCTCTATGTAAATAAACATATCTAAATAGATTTAAAGTAGTATATCAGATGTTGCTTTTTTATTTGCCTTTTTTAATCTAAAAAATACACCATGTTGACGGAGTATATGTCTTTTTTTAATGTTGACCTTGATGAACAAGTTTACTGGTAAGTATTTTCAGAGTATGTTTAAGTAAATAAAACGCAAAGTAATTGAAAGAGAATTTCAAGCTTGCAACCACAAGTATTTGTAGTGTAGACCGAAGTCTAAGCTTTGGGTTCATCCAATTACGGTATCAAAATGTTACCATACATGTGGTCAGCTCAAAGGGTGTGGAATGACATTCAACATATCAGCCAGAATATTTGTAGGCATGTCATCATGTACTGCGATGTTTTCAACTCCCACAAACTAAACAAGAATTGCTAGAAAATCTTGGTAAAACAGACAAGCTACTTAGTAATATAATTTGGATATTCAGGATAAAATGTTCCTTCCTCTGAGACCATGCAGAGAATCAAGGAAGTGCTGGCGTTAGAGGCTGTTTAACACACAGTCCATCTTAATTGTTGCTCAAGCCTCCATTGGACTTTTCACAGTTAATATATTCATTTCGGCAACCTAGCTAGTGGTGTATTTAGGAAATTGTAGTTTTCCTATATAAAATTTCCTATTCAAAATATAACTGGAAAATATACTAATTCTTCTCTATTGCATACCATAGACTACTGAGAGACAGTTTTAGCTTTATCGTTTCTGATGTGGACCCCTCTCTAGCTCCGAAATTAATTAAACAAAACCAATGGGATAGACTTAAATTCACATTGGCTTCAGAAAAAAAAGTAACCCTTGTCTATCACGGGAGGCTGGCAGCAACAGATTACAGATTTAGGAAGCCTTGTTCCTGGTCTTTTCTACAGTTTCATTAAAAAACATGCACGATAACTGTGGAAATGCGAAGCAACCCAGAAAAAAAATGTGTTATTATGAGAGGCTGAGACATTGTATTTGTGCATACAGCAGGGAAAACTTTATTGAAATGACTGCTTAAAGCAGCCCAAGAGCAATGTGGGGAATGAGAGGGAGGAAAATCCAGAGCCAGTGTCTCGTAAGGGGAGCAGCGGAGTTGGAGTCAGAGATGCAGAAAGGAGAAGAGGTGAGGGTCAGAAAGATAGAAAGGAGAGAGAGCAGCACTGGGAGAAGACATGAGAAATTAGATCAGAATCTAAAAGCACTCAGGAGAGCAAGGGAAAAGGCAGAAATTAGAACAGGAGCTAAGAGGAGAGCCGAAGAGGCAATAAAAACTCAAGGAGGAGAAAGAAAAACTGCAAGATGAAGGGAGGAGGACGAGAAAAAAAGGACAGGAGATAAATATGAGGCAACATAAAAGGCCCTTGACCTCCAGTTTGTAAAGGTGATGTGATCTGTGCTGTGGAAGAAAAGAAATACTTTGCATTTTTTGAAATGACCATGAAGAGAGAACCAGGCTACATCTCAGAAATCAATATCGCATTTTATGCCTGCTGCACCCTTCACGAAGAATCAAGACAACATTGATTCAAGTAAGTAATATTTCATTGAAAACTGATCTTTGATTGCATGGCTGCGAAGGGCTGACTCTGAAAGTCCCTCTGCGGTGTCTGTGCCGAACAGGTGTCATTTTCAGGATTGTGTTAGAAGTGATGTGGCTTCATTCCCGGTCTGCGGAGCACGTGGAGAGCAGAGGACACGTCACTTTAGTCTTTGAGAGCAGATGATGTTGCATCAGAAGGGCTGGCTTGCTCTCTAGGGTCATTAGTCTATGTCTGATGGTGTGCAGTGAACAGTCTGGAAGGTTTGCTTTGTGGCTGTATTCATTTCAAGTGGTTAAACGATTATTTTAAGATAATTAGAAAAGCCCTAGACCGATATTTTAAATCTGCTTTCCTGGTCAATTGTAGCGGTGTTAGAGCTGGTGTGCAGTCATGAGGCAAAGGGCTGTCTCCCTGGGCTGTGAGGCCAGGCTCTGGTAATGGTATTAACTGTTTCTGAGAATTTTATCCCCAGTGTTTTAGAGTGTAAACCCTCTGCTTGGTTTTATTTCCCTGGCCACTAATTCCCTTGGGAAAACAGAGTCACTGTTTATTTTGCTAGCAGATCTTGATGTGTTCAGCATCCTCATACCAGGAAGGGTGATGGTGAAGCAATTTATCATAAAAACCTGTGTTGGAATTCTCTTTTGGAAAATCGCTTGCTTATCTCTATAAAATCGAAGCATGTGTGGGCAGAAGGATATACTGATCAGGAGGGGCAGAGATTTCTCAACAAAAACCTCCATGGTTCTCCTTGCAAGCCGGCTTGGCCCACTCACAATGTTTAGCCATTTGAATTGACTTAGAACACAAATGTGATATAGATTTTCCACTGTGCCATGTCACAGCCCTTTATGGGCATCACACAACTCAGAAACACTGCAGGAGATGTACTTCTACTATGTTGCTTAGTTCTTTGGGACAAATGGAGGAGTCTCAGACCTCCTGCTACAAATCATGGGAGGTAATTTACCACCAGGGAAAACTGCAGTGCAGATTTCATTGTCACAAAACAAAGTGGTTAGGACCATCTCAATGAAACCAAACTAGGCACTTCTGTTTCAACAATGTCAAAATATTTTGTTTCAATTGAAAATGCATAAAGAAAATATTTCTACAGCTCATCAAGCTGTCATTGAAGAACCAAGGACTCCCTACCCCAACTGGGGATGAAAGTAAACCTTGAGAGATATATTGTGGCTCCATAAATCACTTTTTCTGTTAACTCAGTTCTCCATTGGTGCAGTACCTTGTTGTTGCAGAAATATGACAACTACAAAGTCATTTTGAGTATTAATGAAAAGAAAATCTCTACTGAGAAGCTGCTAGGCAGTTGTTGACAGGTCTGTGAACCTGCTCTTGAAGATGAACTTACATTCATGGGAACATGATGGTCCTATCTCTAGCAAAGATGATCTAATGGAAGATGTACATGGTCTCGGCCTTTGCAGAGAACAACCGGGAATCCTGAACCACCACCTCTTTATAACAAACTTATTCTCCCCAGGTACAGAATATTGTAGGACTTTTCAAGTTTCTGTATAGTCAGAAACTAGTCCATCAGTGTGCAGTGTCTCTTTCAATATGTCACCTCACAGGACAAGTAATCTGCATTTCAAGTGAAATCTTGAGTTTCACAACTTTTTTCTCAAAATAAAGTGCTGGTAATAATACACATATTTACAAATAATACATTTTTTTTTCTCATGTATGCATGCTCTGTACATCCTTCCACTCTTTCCACACAAATGTAAAAGCCCCATTTTGGGTGTTTTCCTGGTATTCAGTCAAAGTACATCTTCATAGATGCAGCAGTTAAGACACTAAGAATGAGATCAAATTTCATGTTAATGCTGTATTAGAAACAGGACAAAATACAGTTGTATCCAGGGTATTAGGGTTTTCTGACAAATATGATTGTACCCTATCTAACTTGCTACAGGACTTGGGGATTCTTCTGCAAGCAGAACTGGTAGTTGTGAAAAATGAATAGTAATGTCAAGTCAGATCCTTTAAACATAGTTTCAAGACAATGTAAAAAATTAATACATAGTTATTGTTCAGTAAAGAGTCTAAAAACAGTCAAAGACATATTTTGAAAACAAGTGAATGAGAAAGATATTTTGCAGTTTTAAAAGCAATACAAATGACTTATGGCCTAATAAAATGCCACTTAAAATGATTCTGCATATATGTGTATATTCACATGTGTATGCCTATGGATACATTAAAGAGACAAAAAAAAATAACAATAGTTGCAAGATATAGCCAACAAATAATGGAAAAAAAATGCAGTGCCTATTTGTCATAAATATAGACTACTGATGAAAACTGTTTATCACATTTCTACCTACTCTAAGCCTAATACAAATGTGGAGAAAGTGACATGACCATTGAGCCAACATTAAAAGCTTTAAATTGAATTACATTGGCAGAAACCTTCAAAAATTGTCTTGGGAGGAGAAAAAAATTCATGAGAGAATATAAGAGATGTATGAAATTCAGAGCATTTAGGAAATGTTATCTTTGCTGTGTGATGAGAAATGTTTCTAATTGCACTTACAGGGTGCCTTTAAGATGTGCTGGTTTTATTTAAGCAATGTTCTTTATGATCTGTTATAGATTTTCAGCAGAAATAGGCAAAAAAATGCTTAAGATAGATATTTTTTTGCAATGATCAACTCATCCATTTTCATTGTTCAATCAAACAAATTGTAAAGGCAAAGTTATTGAATCTATAGCAGTAAGATAAAAAGAAGGCATCTTATTGGTTAATGAAGAATCTGTACTGTACTGATAGACGTGATATCCCAGTGCTCATGAGCGGTTTTGTGTCTCATATCACAGTCGAACTGTATGGATTTGCTGGTACATCTGCACCTTACTGTATGTCAAATGTTACTGCTGTTCTTTTCTTGGATGCTAATTAAATCCAGTAATTGAGATGCAATAAGAAATACCATATGTGGATTTCAGTATCGATGATGTCTGTGCTGCAAGGCTTTCCCAACCAGCATTCCATGTTCAAAGTCGTCTTTTGCACATAGTGAAAACCAGATAAAAATACAATGGAATTTCTTTCCTTGCATATTAGAGAATTATAGTTAACTCCTGCTGTGTCATAGACTCCCATAGATTAATATGTCTTGGATCAAATCTCAGTAAGAGGTATCTTCTAAAATTACAGCACTTCCCTAAGGGTCAAAGCTCCTGTGCATCACATCCAACCAGCTCTTTTTGTCTCATTTTTCAGCTGTTTTCTAGCAGAAATTTCAAATTTCTTTGCTCTGTCTCAAAGTGTGTAGCCAACTATTTGAGAGGGAGGCCATATGTTTGCACACAGGATGGCATTTGCACATGGGACTCAGACTATGAGTGATCTATTGAGTATTGGAACTTGATATAATTTGTCAAAATCACTCTTTGTAAAAGGATACTGGTACTTTCTACTTGCATATCCCTCTGCATATTGAAAATGTTCTGCAAACACATCTCCATTACTTTTGCTTGGTATTCAGTGTCCTTACCTTAGAAGTGGAAAAAAAATCTAGAGCGTAGAGATTTTCTGGTGACCTCATAGATTTATTCCTTACCACAGACCATGAATCAAGAGTTACAACTATAGCAGCCGTGTCAATTCATTCAAAGTAAATATTCAAAAATACATTCATCTGCTAGCCTTAGGTGGAAATAGAATGAACTATTTCTTTGTTGTACACACAAGAAAATAAAATGGTTTACCAATATCTAAACTGGTTAATAGTGAAAACTGACAAGATCTGAATTGTTATCTCTGACATAAATTTACACAGGAAAAGGATTTGTTGCAATGGAAACTCACGCTAATGGAATAAAAATGACCAGAGTTCTCTGACCAAAGTCAAACTCAGTGGAGTCCAGGATGACTTAGAACCATTCAGTCTGCACCAGGGAAAATGGAGTAGCTGAGTGAAATAACCTCTTATTCATTTCTATATTTTTGTCAGCAGCACTAAAAATAAATAAATAAAGAGTATCCTGACTGTGTCCAAATGTAATCAGCTGACTATGTGAGTATGTTTCAGCTTCATTGTTCATATGCAGAAAGAGCAGGGAAGGGAACCAAAAAAAAGTTACACTAACCACCTCCTAGTTAGGGTTATTATGTTGCAGTCACACACTGAAGTTTGCATTTTAATTTCTTTCCAGGAGCATATCCACCAGTAAAAAAAAATACACAATGAGTAAATAACCCACCAAATCTTATATATGTAAAAGAAAAGGAAGACAAATATTCTTTGGAATGCAAAATTGGTTTCAAACGCAGTAATAGTGAGGAACTCTTAAATAAAACTTAGACAGAAAATTGAGAACATCATTTTGACGGCGAAAAGGCTCCTGGGTAGGAACGGAGATCTGATTGCTAATTGTGTCAAAAGACACATGTAGCTCTGAGCTGAGTTCTGAGGAGCCGTCAGGAAAACCAGAAGAAGAGTACGAGTCATGGGCCAAAAAAGTCATCCTGGGGTATTGCAGGTGGCGCAGAGGCTGTAGGTTGGGGAACATAGGATTAGTTTTGGATTTAATGGCTTCATGTAGGCTACGCATACAGTTAATGCATTAGACTCAAGAGATTTAGGGGCAAATTTTCCTTTTATGAATACTTATACTTATTCAAGAATTGCTTTGTACTTGAAATGAATTAAGAGTATAGTTTTTCAAACTGAAACATTATTTCACAGTTTAAAAAAAAAAAGAAAAAGACAGGGCTAATTATTTCCAATTACTTCTGTTTTTAAATCAGGGAAATTATGTGACCTGTTGGAAAAAAAAAAAAAAATACATATATATATATAGTATACTTATTAGCGTATATAGACCTTTTGCCCTGATTGATAGAGCAAGAATGAACCAGCGTGCTAGCATGTAGCACATTAAATCCTTCTAATTCTTTGAAAAAATCCTTTTCAAAGTTGCTATTTCAATAAGCTATTAATTTCTGGGCTAGACTATGTGTTAAAGTGCCAAAAAACACCTTGAAAAACACGATATATTTCATTAGAAACATGATATATTTCATTCAAAACAAGTAAACTTGGGAAAGAAAAAAAAAAAAACAACTACCTTTAGCCTGAAGAAATCTTTATAGCGTGTTTTTTGGAATCCCTTCAGTTAAAAGATTGATGATTTTTAATCCAACATGCTGCATTTTGGAAAAGAGTAGACAAAACCACTGAAAATATTTCCATCACCTACTTCAGTGGGTTCAGAAAATTCACTGAATCTAAGATGAATCATTCTTAACCTTTATTCGCACCAAGCTTTCTGGTGTACACAGCGATTAAAGACACTTTCTGGTCCCCTGCAAGTGTCATTAGCCCTGTTGTGTTGTGGGAAACTGAGTCACAAAGCCTGTGGGCTACATGAGGACAACAAGAGAAACACAGTTTCAAGAGCAATGGCCTGATGTCTCACAGCCACCACTTCCAGCACATAATAATAATAATTAAAGCCTGGTTGTCTGTCGGGTTCAGAGGATTCCCCCTTGCGATTTAATCCCGTTACCTTCTGGAGCAAGTAGCAGAGGACCTCAAATTTTAAAGAAGAGTGTCAGACCGCAAGTCAAGAAATAATGTACTCTTCGTAAGCGTACAAAGAGGCACCAACCGATGAAATTAATAGCTTAGTGCATTGTGAAGTATTTATTTTTATCAGGTTTTTTTGTATTACTGACATTTAGACAGATTTTTTTTTAAAGCTGTTTCCTCAGATTACACACACACACGTTTAACACTAGCACAAAAGTAGTGCAGTATGTTACTTGGTATGTCTCCCTTTAAAATATAAAGCATTGGCCTCCTATAGAGAAGTTTCCCATCGCTCCTGGGGAGCTCGCAGCTAATGAAGCCAAAAAAATATCAGGGTTTATTAGGCATGCGAGCATCCTGGTAAAATCAAAGATCACCCTGGAACCTCCTCAAACATGTTATAGTTACCGTTAAAATCATCATCATACTATTTGAGGTTAGTAAAACATATTGCTTAGGCTATAAAACATTCTAAACTAGTATCCCAAATGTCTTGCCTCAAGCAAGCACTTAAATTAAAGTTTCAGACAGCTGGCACTGGAATCAAAATAACAGTTTTGCACAAAGAGATTGGATAAACACGAATATTGTTTTCATAATTTATTTTGTCAACGTGCAGTATTGTGCCTTGATCTATCCATTGTACTTGGGCATGATTTCTTTCACTTTTCAACAGGTAACTACATTTCACTGTGGGATTTTACAGAAAGAAATCCTAATTGATCTGCTGCTCTTAAATAATCTAATCCCTAATTAGTTGAGTATAAACATTGAGAAAGGCAGCATTGCGTGCTTTAATTAATTTCCATAATCTGGAATTTTTGTTTGCTGGCCTCATAAGATCTTTTGGTTTTAAAAAAACATCACTACTCAGCGTACAAAAAAAGGGGGCAGTGTTCTGAATATTTGATACAGCATGATTGTAATAGCTACAACCACATAATTCTTAATTAAGACTAAACCCATTTCCTATTTACCTGGAGTAACAATTTTAAGAAGATATTCTTCCAGCGTTTATTTCTGCTCAACTGCTCCTGTCTCTTCAGTGTTGTGGACATGAGATGCTCTCCCTCAGCTCTCTCTTTAGACCAGACCTTCCAAACAAGTAGCATGTTGAAATATATAGAAAGAATGTATCAGAAATGTACTGCAACAATCTCTTAAGCAAACATGAGTTTTCAGAAACAGATCCCAAAACATTCTATATAAAAATATCCTCTTCCAAAGCCAAAATGCCTCTTCTTGAAAAGAAATCTCAAAAAGATTTCTGTGTGCTTTTGCCAAGCAGCTAGCCAACAAAATATCCACAAAAGGCAAACTCTCATCCAAAGGTGACATAAACAATTAGAAAAACAGAACCAAGGTTAAGAAAAGCTCCTGCTGTGTTTGAATAGTGATGGAGTGTGAAAAGGCATCCTCATGATTCGTGGTGCTCCTTTGTATTTTTTTGTAGCCACTTTTAAAGAAACATTTTTTAAAGTTAAAAAATTTCTCATTTTGATAAACACTTTTCCTGTAAGGCCCTTTGAATATTGTCACTACAGATCTTTCGCTGAAATGGGAAATTAAATTATGATATTGTCCAGAGCTGATTTCTCCCACCTCTGTTTACCCAGCCATAATTTGGGGATAGATAAATATATTTTATATATACAGCATTCACCTGCTTCACGGGGATGTTACAGAGTTTATGATGACTTGCAAATGTTGAAAGTGTTTAATGGACAAAATGCAGCTCTCAAAAATATAAATTAGGAATTACCCCTATTGAATTTAGCGGGATCAGTGTAAATTTATTTTACCTATGTGACTGAGAGAAAAACTCATCTTTGTTTACGCAAACGAGTTGTGTGGTTTTTACTAGCATGAAGAATGGTCAGTCATTCTCGCATTTGTGAAAAAGATTTATCAAGCCAGCACAGACCAAGCAGGTGCTGTTCAAGGTTGCCCTTTGCTTCCACACCTGCTGTAAAATAATCTTTGCTTGTCTGATGGGAAGTCCACATGGAACTCTGACCACCAGGGCACCAAAAGATATCACTAACCTTTCAGCTCTGGAAGGCAACCCATCTACTATCACTTGTGGTCTTTAACAGAACCTGACTGGACAATTTTAAGACATTGCACCAATGCAAGCAACATTTTGGACATTAATCAAGGGAAGAATGAGATGTTGGAAATGTAAGAAAATTGCCTGTACTGATGTGCAGCCTTTTTTCTTTCTTTCCTTGGACATGTCTCTGTTGCTTTTAATTAAGCTCTCAGATTCATAGCTTGGAGATCTTTAATAACTACAGAAAATGCTTGCGAGGCAACTTTTTCACTTCTAAGGAGGATCCTGATAATAAATGTTAACTTTTAATTTATAGGTAAACTTAACCCGATTTTACCTTTACAGTAATATATTGCATGGCCATTTGTGTGCAAAAGACTGATGACATAAAATATTTTAACTTTTAATAAATGGTAAAAATGTTGGATTGCACACCTCCAACACACTGTAAGCATAGTGCCTGCTGATGAATTAATCTAATTAACAAAGGTGAAGGTTTATAATTGGGGTTAACTAGAATTTAACTGGTCATTGTTCATACCCCCCACTGCATTGTCCCCTAAGTAACTCACTCCAGTAGCCCTCCATGGTCCCTCGACCCCAGCATGAAACTCAGGGATCAAGCAGCTTCAAGGAAAAGTAGATATGATCATATTTCCAAGACTGTAATAACAGCAGAACTTAATGGTGTGATATTTTTATACTGTTTGGGAAAGAGACCCTATTTTTTCTTACTCATAAGCCCAGAGTATTTTTAAATAGTTCAAGTCCCTGTAGTACTTCACAGTTTGCAGCGCAGTTTAAAAAGTAATACATCTTTTCTTAGATGTACCCCAGATTCTGCCTTTTAATAGACATGATAATGAGATTCTGTGTCTTCATTTCCCAGTGTGCAGAAAGCTCAAATAAATCTTTGATTGTTCACAACCCTGGAGAAGGCTCCCAAGACCAGGAATGTAATGATGTTTCTCTAAACAATCATTGCTAATGAAATTTAAGTGTATTTAAAATATATAGAGGTGTGTGTGTATATATATTAGTACTATCAAAATTAGGTTTTATTCATTTTGCTTTGTAAATTTTAATACGATAGCAGTAAACTTAGCTCCCAAGAGATTCATTTCTAGGAGAAGGAATGTCCTTAGTTATTTCTCTGACCTGCAAGACATACATTGAACTTCTGCTTTTGAGTGAACTCCCTCTAATAAGGAAATCAAAGGATGTTTAAAAGAGCCATTCAGCGACTTCTTCATAAGATTAGGGACCACATCCCCACTCCACTGCTGAAAGCATCATGTAGCTGACTACAGTCAAATTGCTTTAATAATTTTGAAAGAACAAGGTGTCCAAGTAACTCGAAGGAACATGAAAAGGCAAAACAAATAGAGGACACAAGTATGGGAAGTAAGGATTAAGAAACAGGGTTAAGATGTTTCAGAATGAAATAAAGGGTTACAATGCTTCAGAATGAAAACTGTGAGGTTTAAAACAGTTTTTATTATCTGAGCAGCAGTTTAGTTCTTTTAAATGCAGACTGAGTCAAAAAAAAAGTATTTCCGTTTCAGCATCCTTTTTAAGGATTATATGTAAAATATCCCACAGACTGTTCCCTCTTTCTGTGCCCATGCTCCTTGCCATTACTGCATGCTGGGGTGTTACACACATGCTCAAGCTTGTGCAAAATCCCTTGTACCCATAGCTGATGAGACTGCTAATGGGAATTCCTTCACAGCATAGGCATGGAGAAACCAAAAGAGTTAATCATCAGCCTTAAGACAACAGTCCTAAGAAAATATTGAGAAGATAGGGCACTCAAGATGAAGCTGTGACAGCCAGGCTTGGCAGCTTATTGTAAAATCCAAATAGCTTATTATAAAATCCAAACTTGACAAGATTCAGTGAAACGTTACTCAATATCAGTCAAAATCACAAATATACCTGGGTTTGGCTGTACATGATCTAGGCGCCTCTAAACGTCTTTGTCAAAAAGATTAAATAGTTTGGGGGTTTTTGGCTATTGTCAGGCTTGTGGGTATCTGCATTCCAAGAGAAAACTTTTTATAGGAAGTTGAACAGCCATCAGCATTCACCTGTTGAGTTGTTGTTCTGCATAGTTTGATGCAGTCTGTTGAATACAATTCTGGATGTTCAGCAAAGACACACGTAATATTCTTGTTCTCAGGAAAAAATGCTAATGACTTACACACTCTGTAGTTGTTAGATTTGTTTCAAAGGGAATGCAGTCTGAATGGCATCACTTGATTAATTTCAGAACTCAAATTTGTCAACAGAATTCTCAGTTTATTTCCTTTCCTTTTGTATTTGTGTGTATCCCAGTCATTTTTAGGAAACAAATTATCATACCCCTTCCTAAGTTTTACTAAAAAATGACACCTTTCAGAAATGCTGAAGGAAAAACATTTGAATTGTAATGCTCTCCATGTCATAAAGAAGCTTAAGAAGACTTTGGACATCACTGACTTCTAAAGATTGTAGCATAGAGAGGCTGACAGAAGATAGCAACTTGCAGAGCTGTAGGGAGGATAAAAATCTCATTCCTAGCCAGGAGGAGAAACCCTGGTGCATGAAGGGTGCGAGGGAAAAGCAACAGGAGAGCTGTCACAGCTTTGTCTCCCCTGGAGATCTATGCACATCCCAAGTACCATCCATCTGGGACACTCTACCTGCTTCCAGATTCTCAGAGTATCTCTGGTAGAGATTAGCAGCCTAAAACAACTAATTAGTTTCATCTCCTTTCAGATTTCACCTTTTTTTACCTCCCTTTTCCATCTTTGACCATACATAATCTTTAAAAATCTTACCAAGAAATATTTCCCTGATCTGAAAAGGATTCCCTCTCTCCACAGGTGTGATGTATGATAGCATCACTATTCTCTCAGAAATATTTTTTCTTTCTTAAGAAAACCAAACAAAGCAAAGGTTTTTTTCCTGACTACAGGATGGAGTTCTGAGAGCTACTAGTGTTTGGTTCTGATGTGAAAATTAGATAACCAGGCCCTTAGTGGTGGTAAGCTAAAATTACCCCATTGCCTATCTTACACTTTACCTATGATGAGACTGTTTGGCCCACAGACCAATCTCTTGGATAATTTTGACATAAGTCATGTCTCCTTCTATTTAAACAGTGGCAGATGTCACAGGAGAAGTTGATATCTCTTGGAGCCAAGATTCAACACAATCAAATCAAGGTAGATTTTATAAAAAAAACTTGATAGAGTGGGCTTACCTATTGACTGGAAATTTAATAATGACTCAATTCATTCCTCAACCTTAAAGGAGGCTTCTCTCAGTTCTTGATTTCTTTCTTCTGCATATGAGCTGAAAGTGAATCAGAGAAAGGCAATCAGAAAAGAGAAGGGAGAGTAAAAAAAAAAAAAAAAAGAGAGAGAAAGAAAGAATAAATACATAAATACCCCCAAAGCCAGTTAATTATTGGAGTGGTGCTGGGTAATCAAGAGAGCTGTGGCTGACTATTGTTTACATAGGCAAGATGGTCTGAGAGTCTTGAACTCAGATATGCCAAGACAGGAGAGTTAAGACCTGGTCCTATCTGGCAAACAGCTGCAGTCTCTTTTTAATTAACAGCATATTCCTGACTTGGTTCAGGTTGTGTGGATGGAAAGGTGTTTCCCAAGGAAATCAGAGTAGGGACAGAATAGGGAAAAATGGGAAGGAAAAAAAAAAAGGCTGGGGGGAAAGGTGAGTTCAGGAGGGCAATGAGGCGGGGGTTAACAACGCTGCTTAAGATCAAGGGCTGAAGTGCTGAGATGCTGCCAGACTTGAAAACTTTAATTTACTGTCACTGTTAGCCCCCTTTGAGGTTTATGGTGGTATTTATACACACAGCATCAATCACATGAAACAAGGAGGGGATTTATAGTTTGTTTTAAAGACTGCAAATGCAATGTAATGCAAATAGCATGCCTCATGGGCATTTACATTTAATGGGAAAATTACAGATGCAAAAGATTGGTAGAACAAATTTTAAATTGACTTTATTACATCTAGTGCTTTTCAGAGAATACTATTAAAAAAAAAAAAAAAAAACACAAGGAGATATGGTAATGGAGTTCTACACTGTAGCTTGACAGTTTAAATTCCACTTAACTGACTTTGCTTGCATCTTTCTGTTTACATTATTTCTTCCAATAAGTTTGGCTGGCAAAATCTCTGGATCATAAACTGATTAGAAGCTTTGATTCTGTTTTGTTTTCTTTTTGAGGCTGGAATATTTAATGTGTAAAGCTGATTGTATCTTGATAATGGTTTTTAACTAAGATTCATCATCAGAATTTCTTAATCTAGACCCACTCAGGAACAGCTCTTCAAATCTATTATCACCTTAATATGTGACCATACATGCATTCATCTCATTAATACATACATACATCTCATTAATTTGTATAAGCTTCCATTATCTCCCCTATATCTCTATAGATACAACAGAAAAAGATGGCTGCATTACCTTGCTCACTGATGGAGTGAACATTCAGAATTAATCACAGTTATTTGTGGAAAGCCCATTCTTTCTCAAACTAAGTTTATTTCCCAGTATTCCCATGTGGCTCCAAACACTTCTTCTGGAATGAGGACTGTTTGCTGTTGGGGTTGAAGGTGGTTATCATCAGTTACCGACTTATGGTAGATCCATCTGAAAGGTGTTGGTGGGCCTCAAACTCACCTTCAGCAGACCAGATGAAGCCCTGGTCCAAACAGGTGCAACTCTACTTGCTTCAGGGAAGCTGTACCCAATTACTTGATGGTTGATTTGTTTTTAACACCCTGGAATGATTGCTACATTCCCCTCCCATTCAGGCCTCAAATGAGCAAATAATTTAAGGTGATTTTTAAGCCTATTGCTATTGAGAAAAGATTGAAGCACATGTGTTGGGTTTTAGTCTGTTTTAAAGCAAACAACACAGCAGCCGCTCTACCTGCAAAAGCCTGCATATATCTGGTGGGAGCCTTTTACCACTCATTTCTTCAGATTTCCAAATCTTTGCTGTTATACAACATAGTACCCTCGAAACGTCTTTCTAGACCTGCTCATTGTACTGTATTTTAGCCACAGTATAAGCAAAAAATTGACCTGACCTTCGAAGAACATAAAGCACTAATGTGATTACTAGAGCTAGCTTGGCCTATTAGGGTTGCATTTTTTTAAGATTTCAAGCAGAACCTTCAAGAAATGTCATCTCCGTTCTTTGTTTCTGTTCATCATGATACATAGCCACACATCCTTGAGATACCCTTAAAAACTGTGACTAAAATGTACAGGATTTGCCATTCTTAGTAACACAACTAGTCCTACTGAACTCAGTGGAATGGTGATCTTCATCTACAAATACCTCTCCAGAATTTCTTCTGTATCCCTGCTTTCAGTTCCTGTAGCTCTCTCCTTCATCTGATAGGGTAATATCTACAAGAAGACTAATAACAAACTATGTGGCATCTCAGTGCATTTATTAGTGAGGAGCTGAGTCATTTTCATGTTTATTCTTTGCCCAGTTCTGAAAGATATATTCTCTGGGTGTTGTCACCCATAACACATACATAATGGCAAAGAGCAGCCTACATTAACATTTGAGCTAATACAAACATGCACTGTTTAAGCAATTCACCTGAGATTGACGGCCTGGCTATTGTGACTTTTGTTTAAGGTTGTAATCTTGTGTGATGACATTCTCTCGTGCAGAAGCAGTATGTTAGCACCACACTTGGCAATGTCACGATGATGAGGAAACCATAGACTCAGGAAGCAAGAGCAGAAGGGAAACAAACTTTCACACTCAGGAACCATTAATGAAGTAAACATACTTGAACGGTGACAGGTAACGTGCAAACCACCTACCATGTTACAAATCGAACCAACACTTACAAAAAATGCAAACCTAACTGTAAACAAAATATAGAAAAAATTTAAAGTTAGATTATCCTGTGATAAATATGTAACCAGTGCCCAAGCAGACACAATGGCTTCAAAAAGAGAGAGGAAAAAGGGCTCTTTGTCCTCCTCTGTGGAAGGCTTTATATCTGTTTCCGATAATCTATAAAGAAACTAGATTTCCTGCAACGTTGCACATCATAATGCAGAATCTGCTTCCTGCAACACTGCTGAATGTCATTACATTATCTTTAGGCTCTATAAGTATCATTGTTTTCAATAAACTGCTCATGAATTTCAACTGTAACTGGAAGAATTTGGAGAGCTGAAGCTAATGTTGTGGTACTTAGGAACACACACATGTCCATGCAACCATGGGTAAATCCATGTGTTCATGTGTGATTAGCTATCAGAGTTGGACAAAACTAGCGAACCTCTCTTTGTGAAAGGCTATCTAGACAAACATGCAAAAATCACAATATTTGGACCAGTTTCACAACCCACAAATGACATGTTTCTACAGAATTTAATGAAATGGCAATTTAAATCCCCCCAACACCAAACCATCTTTCAGTGAGAATTAACATTTCTTCTGGAACTAAAAAAATTACACTGACATGATATGTACGAAGACAGAAAAAAATAATAAAACATTAAACCCCTTAATTTTCAAGTACTTTTGTGTTTCTTAGTAGACATTTTCCACATCTCCAAAACCAAACACTATTCAGAGTTTAACCCGAGCTTCTGGAAGACACTCATTACATTGCAGTGCTGTAGGACTGTCATGTGAATTTAAATACAAGTACTGTTCAGATAGCACATACCAGCTGCCAGTTACTATGTAGTAGGGTATTCCCTCACCTTCTGTTTTAGTTTAATGAAAGATTGTTTTCTTTGAAAATGGCAGGTTCCTTCCATTCCATCCCCTCTGCTCATAGCGAGATGTGTCATCTGATACTAATTTGTACTTGCTTTGTGTTTTGACTTAATTTGATTAATAACTATATCCTTTAATGGCAGTGTGACTTAACAATATGTTATTATGTTGGTGCACTGCACTTCGGCATCTAGGAGCAATCCATCTGCATCATAGCAACATTTTGAAACTAATTCAAAGAGTCATTATTCTGTACCTCTTCACCACAGGGTAGAGGTCTCCTCTTCTACTGGAATTGCCAGCTTAGAGCTGCAGGCCAAATCTGTGTTGAATTTACCCAAAGACTTTTCTTAGCACTCACATTCCAGCCCGAATATCTACAGGATTGTTTGAACCCTTTTATCAACCTCATATTATTGATTGACTTTCGTGTCTTTTTTTTTTTTTTTCTGAGTTCCCTTATGCATTCACAGTTTAGATATTTTAAAGAGTTTAGTAGTACAACATTTTGGGCAATGACAAAAATATATCAGAATTGTAACACTTTATCGTGGAGTTTACAAATATGCACACAAAAAATCCTATAGAGAAGGAGAAAGAGAGAGATAGAATGCAACTAAGAAAGAAAGAATTTGTCACACCCCGAATTACAAGTATAACTGAACTTTATGGTGTCTTAAGAGATAACACATGTTTTCTGTTGTATGGGATTAAACTAGTAAATAAGGTTTAACACATGGGGAGGCAGGGAAGTTTAGGGAACTGCAAGCACAGAAGAACATGTAATTGCACACAATGAAATGTGGATTATCATCATCAACACCAGAAAAGCAATTCACAAAAAAAAAAAAAAAGAGAAAGCTAAACCTTAATCTATGGCAGTGATAGGTTCTTCTTGCTTATGTTGTAGAAAAGGCTCCATTCCTCAAAGAGAAGGAGGATAAATAGCTGGGAAGAAAAAAAGGTTTCTAAAAAAGATGTCAGGTCTAAGGCAATGGGACTACTGGAAACAAGCCAGAGAATCCAGCATTTGGGAAAGCGACATATCAGAGTTTAATTTCCCTGTTATTGACCTGAAGTCAGTAACCCTGCTCAGGATTCTTCCTTCTGTAAAAGAAAGGTTCAAAGTAACGCCCATGGTACCACAACGCAAGCCTGTCTGAGTAGCGAGGCAATTAAAGGATCAAACATATTTATAAAAAAAAAAAAAAAAGTAATTGCCTTTACAGTGGAAACAATGGCAGTAAAGTTTATGTGTGATGGTTTCCCTTGTATTAGACCAATGCTTGCCACATGCCAAAACATAAACCAGATTTCATAATATGTAGGTTTTTCATAATTTCCTCAGATTAGGTTTTTATTAATGCCTGTCAACAGCAAATGACAGGCATGTGTTGCATTAACAGCTGCTATAAGCCATGCCAGTACTGACTTCTCTGCAAATCTAAAGCCTGGAGGAAGCTTAAAAGCCCATTGATTGAAGAGGAATCAACCCCATTTGCATTAAATTTCCGAGGTTTTTACCTTCTCTTTTTTTAACCAACTATTAGTTGCTTTTACGTTTTCACTAATAATAGTCGATAATTACAGGGTTATTAACAATCATCTGGGATAAACAGATCTGATTACCTTCTCCAAGGTGTTCCAGCCATCTTTGGTTATTTTTAAACTTCCTGACTTATATCATCTCAAGAAATTACTTTCTTTTTATTTCTCTTTCTGAATACTAGAAAAGAACTCCCTACTTCCAGGCCTTCACCTTGTACCCCTTCTGTTCACAATAATCTGTAAAATATACTCATAGCAAAGCAAAGTAACAGAAAGAAAATAGATTCCGTATCAGTAACTGGTAGGTAGACCTAAGAGAGATGTGTTGTCCAGTTTTAGAGTCTACATGAGCACAGTTTATAGACTGGAAAAAGACTCAAAGCTTTTAATGTTCCAATTTCTTGAACATCAGGAAAAAAACATAATTTACAGACCTTTAAGGAAAAACAAAACTAAAAATTTTAATGGTATATTACTTGTGAGACACTAGTGTCTAATTGGTGAAATAAAAGAGCTCAGAATTGCTTTTTCTATTAGGTAACATTCCCAACATAAAATAAATATGCTGCAAAAGTTTGCAAAATTCTCACTTTAAAAATGGACCCACTGTGTTCTTCAGTGTTTTTATCACATCATCAGATCACCACTTAAGTTTCTAAAATTTAAACATCAGACCAAGACAAATGAATCTAAAAAAATACTAGTAGGAATATCTGGGGTTAGAAGAACATCTCAGACATTGATAACATGGTATTCAGGGAATTTATTAGTTAGGTCTACAGCTGTTGGCCTGCTATTCGGCTGAGCAGTATATTGCTCATATACATTTCATGGCAGGAGCATTTCATTTTGATGAGTGGAAAGTCCGTGAGAGTTTGGCCCAGACTGCACAAATGTAAAACAGAACTGCTCTGTGTTGAGCTGCATATTTCTGGATTCAGCTTAATTAATGTTGCTGACACAAATCCAAGTTTTCAGTGAATGTCCGTCAACCTCAGAGGAATTTCATCCAAGGACAAGAACAGAATTAAGGCAAACAGATACGGGTCAGCTTTAGGAATGACCCATTATTTGTGCATATGTCATTCATCATATATTTAATAAAATCAGGATATTTTTTTTTCCAGTCTGCTCAAATTGAAATCAAAGTCAATATTCTGATTGGTTTCAGTATGGGTAGGAGTTGGGTTTCTGTGATTTTAAGTTTTTAGGATTCTTTTCTTTTGATACTTTCTCTGCCTCCTTGACTCCCTTTTCAACTCATGGATGTTCTCCTTCTTACCAGGACTCCTCAGCCATTAGCATCCAGTTTCTACCACCCTCTCTATACACAGAGCACTCCATTACAGGAACCCCTATATATATTTATATTCGTATATAGACTCAGATAGATGGTACCACCACCACCAAAAAAAAACCCAGTGTGCAGAAAAGCTATCTCTGCTGCTTGTTCAAGGCAAAATTCTTTAACCTACAACAGCCCATAACTGATTGGATGGGAAATTTCAAAAAAGGTCACTTTTGGCAGTTTTCACTTTATGTACTATGTCAGCCATTTTATTGTCATTGAAAAATTAATCTGTCTGCATAAGCATGAATTTTTTACCCCAAAAGGGGCACCATCCACATGGCTGGCACTGCAGGTATCCACAGGATTCTGGTACAAGATATTGGGACCTTTGTGTTTGCAGGTGGTGTGCCAGTGGTCATTACTAGAAGTGGGAAGCTGTTGGGCCATTATTAAGAAATAGTGACCTGCATTTCAAACAAACCCACTTAATCAGTGGCTAAGATTTTGCACCAGCTGTTCAATAATAGTTTATCTAATAAAATATTTATATTATCATATATTTTCCATCTTAGAAGATGATCAGAATGTCATTTTAATATTTTCCCCCAACTAAAATAAAATTTTAATTAAGGCTAAAGATATATTGCCTACGGAAAGCTAAACTGTTTAAAATTATTAACTGCTTGAGTACTTGTTGCTATACTACAAGCTTCCATAAAAGAAAAGAAATTAAGTACATGGGGGATTAACGCAATTTTGAAAGCTGCGTTTCCCTCCCTCCTCCTTTTAGATACGCCTAACTGAGCCATAACTATTTTTCTCCACTCAGCCAGACTCCAGCTTTGTGGCTTTTTTAATAACCTGGCTTTTCAAGCTTGTGCCCCCGAGAGCCTTTTCATTTCTGCCGCACTACCTACAAGCAAATTTCTTCCAGTTGCTCAACAGCCTAATGCCTCCCTTTCTTCGTTGTTGAAGCATTTCATTGCAGTTTCATTGACGGGGAGGTGTTCTGTTACAGTGGAATCAATAGCTCAGGGCTTCCCAGCACACCGATTAGCTTGTCAGTCAGAGCCTGGGGGAGGTAGTGTAAATCCCAGAATACCAGGGGCCACCAGTTTGAAAAGTAAGGAATGCGAGGAGCCCGCATGGGTTTTTCTACCACCTGTTGCTCTGCAACATGTGCAAAGTGTATTAACTTCTTTGCTGCTACATGCCTTAAAGGTCAACTGTGATAGAGGCTTTAAGCTTTTGGAATATTCTAATTCATTACAGGAATCAACTTTTACTGATTTGTGACAAAGAGTGCCTTACAAAAGGCGTGTTTTTTCGGTGGTTGGGCTTTTTGTTGGGGTTTTTCAATACATTTGCATTTGGCAACATGTTGGTTCCTCTTTCAGGTTTGTTTTTTTGGTTTTTTGGGGTTTTTTTTAATCAGTACCTCATCTGCTTTTTTTTTTTATTATGTAGGAATAGAAACCAATTTCTATAGCAAATGTGGTTCCTTCCTCTGCCCTCCCTTCCACCACAAAAATAGAATCAGTTTAGATGATCCAGACTGTCACAAGGGGGATATTTCTTCTTTCACCAGTTTAGATTTGAAGAGGATGAAATTATGAAATATGAAGTTGGAAAACTTCTGCTGTACATATGCTCCTGGTGCACAACGCCCAAGCAGAGGCGGCTGTGCTCCCACTGTGCTGCCGTCCTGGGGGACAGCAAAGCATTTCCAGCTCCTTCCAACCTTTTTAGGGACTTCTGATAATGACCAGGAAATATTAGAGAAGTTTAAAATTGCTCTTAACTGCACATACAATGGGGTATCAAGTCACCTGGAGCTAAATCCCCTTTACCTATCTCTGTTGGATCAAACCGTGTCCTAATGGCAAGGCAAGATAATGCAGAGGAATATTGTCAGCGCTCGTGGTCTGAAGCAGTGAGTGAGCAAAACTTCTCTGGATCAATCTCAAGCTCATTAAATGCTGTCTCTAAGAAGTGCTCAAATTCTAAGAAAATATACGTAACCGAAACTCCTCCAAAGGCAGCCATTAAAAACAGAGGCACACGCCCTTTGAGCCAACCTAAGAAACCTTATTACAGGCATTTGTTATCCAAAAAATACGTCACATATGACCACAAAAGGAAATTCTGTGCTTAGAGCAGTAAAGCCTGTGCTTTGGAAAGGTTTTGCTGTCACCACATTTGGATTTGCTCATCAAACCTCTACAAAATCACCACAAACCACAAAGTAAACCTGCACAGTGCAAATTGTGCTTATTAACATAATTCCACAGAATTAACTCAATAGAGCTTTTTTTATTAATTTTGAAAGAATGGCACTGGGATTTTCTAACTAGAATAAACAGCAACTGGAAGCTCCAGGTTGTCCAAGTGGATTCCAAAGTTTGCACTGAAAATATTAATCTTTGCAATAGAGAATAATCTCAGATGCATGTCTTTCCAAATGCGAGGACTAGAAAAAACAACTTTACAGTAATTTAAAGACCCCTACTGAAATGCTCCTTTCAATAGAGTGCAGAAGGAATCAAAGTCAATCTTCTAATTTTTTTCCTTTCACTAGTAAGTGTAAGCCTGTTTTAATTTTAAAATATAAATATGCCTCCTGTTAAGTGTGTAGCTCTGGATATTTAGTTACTTTAGCAGCACACCAGAAGGATGTAACCAAACTTTTCGTGATACTGTAAACCATGTACCATTTATATCACCTGGTTATTAACAATCCTGAGAAAGTCCATGACAAATCTCTTTTCTTTTTCCCCCTCTTCCCTTCCACCCACTACTAGTAGTGCTGTTAATTCAGCAAAATTAGTAGTCTTGTGTTGTCAGAACAAATCACTCCTACCCAGTTATGAATGTGGTTACTCAGCAAGACTGCATGTTCAGAATTTATGGGATGTTTTCTCTCTCTGTTTCCATCTTTCACTTCTTTTCCTCCCCCTTTATGCATTGTAGCTGTGAACATCTGATACGGGTAAAATTGCACCGGGTGATTACTGAAATTCAACCTTTGACTGCAGCAAAATACTCTGTGTCTTGACACTTCTTTCACCAAAAACCCTGCCTCATGATGAATCAAAGCACTTTCAATGAAAGCATGCTATGTCATTTCCCTCATTTTAACCAGTACGTGTAATGAATTATTTCTTTACCTTGTACCTTATAGACAGTTACCTCAGGCATCTGAAAACAGGTCTGCTACTTGTAACCACTTGATGCTTCTGTCATCAGGAGGGGATTACCCTATATTACTTATTGCACACACGCGCGTGCGTAAACACACATGGACGTTATACTCCAAAAAGACATGTGAGACCGCCCAGCCATGAGCTGTTGATGCCAGGCTGAGCCTGGGGTGCAGCAAACCCACAGGCAATCCAGGATCCATCCAGCATGGCATGGCCTGAATTTTGCACTGACCAACAGATTTGCCTGGCAGAGATCGTGTTTCCATACATTTAATGGCCACTTGTTAGCTAGAGGCTGGAAAAGATGTAACTATACGTAGTATGCATACATATACATTCATTTATGTACCATTAATGCCTCAAGTTTAGTAAAAGTGAGTAAACCAGTAAACTCTTTCACAGGCTGTTTGGCAAAACATATCCAAACTAGGGGAAACAAAAAGAGAAAGAGGTCATTCATAGGTAAAGTGGTATTGCCTTTCAGACATATTATTTTTTCAGATTATCACTATTTATAAAACTCATTAATAAATTCATGAATAAAAGCTATAAAATATTCATGAGCTTTCTATAGACGTGGAATTTTGGGCTAAACATGAAAATACACGTGCAGAATACACACGCACAAATAAAAACACGTAAACGAAGAGATTTGAATGTCACTTGCTTCCAGCTGAGAAACCTACTAGTTGGACCCATAGACATGAATATTCTTTTCTTGTCAATTGGAATAAACTCTAAGGGCATGATGTCCAAACGATTATGAGCATAGGTGTCCAAACAAATTTTTAATACGAAATAGTTCTGTACATCAAACTGTTTGCTATCAGGGTAGTATCCTATCTCATGCCCATTCTCTCTGTCCCTTTGACTATAGTTTTCTCTAGCACTGTGCATATAACACGTGCACTGAAAAATTTGTCTGTTAATCAGTGCTGCCTAAGCCAGGTTATGCATTTCATATCCAAATCAACACCTACAGCCATCATGACTTCATGTGTTTGGATTCTGTCCTAACTGGCAGTAAAAGCTGTCATTAGGAGCAGGAAACAGTATGAAAGACCTTTCACGGCCTCTTTCAGCATGCAATGTCATCTGTTACCATGGGTTGTATAGTACTGATGGCTATAAATGCCACTATGAATGATGCAATCTCATATGTGATGATGAACTTGAAAAAACCTTTGTTGAATTTGTGCTTAAGGTGCTCATATTCTGGTTATTCATGAGCATCCAAAATGTTGATCACCAGCCGGGTGTTTCAGCAACCCCAGTGGCAATGCTACAAAACTCACGCACAGCCCTTCCTGTAAAAGATGGCACAAATAAACTCACTTTATAGATTCCATGAGAGTTGTTTGTCAGGCATGTCAGCTGTGGCTCATTTCCCTAAATTTTGTAACATTTCCTGGTAGAAATGTTTAGAAATAAAAAGTGCAGTTTCCCTTTTCTTTTTTTTCTTTTTTAATGAGTATTTCTCTATGCAGTCCTCCTGCAATCATTTTGCTCAGATGTATCTGTAAATACATTTTAGATACTCAATTACCCCTGTATGAAAACTAGCTTGTCTGTCAGGAGTAAAGCAATTTATTTCCCAAATTGTAGGTGTGAGGCAAAGAATTGGGTGAACCCCAAAGTGAGGGATCTAGAAAGCCAACCAGTGCTCTGCATGGTTCAAAGGGACATTCTGGGCAAGTCCCCATCACTGACTGCCAAAGGCTTTCCATCACAAGCAGCTGCAACCTTTCCAACCACATCCACGGGCTTCTCTTAGGAAGCAGCTGCCAATCATCCTGTATTGTGCAGTGATTTTGGGCCATGACAAAATATCCTCACCATACGCTATGAGGAGCTCACCAAATATATTCTTTCCTGTAAATTCGTGGAACTTGAACCTCAGTTTCCAAAGGCAAATAGGATAAATTTTAACCCACAAGAAACTAATCTTCAATAATGTTAAATTAACTTTGTTCAGAAGCAGATTTTGTGACTGAGTGGCTAGTTGTTTTCTCGGTCTTCTTCAGGACTGGTGCACCAGCCTGTTGGGGTACACTGTTGGGGTAAAAATCATCTGGTGGTTGCAATCTTCAAATTTAGTTGCCGTTCTGAAAGTTTTTGAAGTAAAAAGTATCAAAATGGTAATTAAGAAGACTGGAAATGAGTCAGAAACACTGTCACAGCTAACAAAGTTTAACTTGGCTGCAGAGGACACAAAGATAATTTAGCTAACAGAAACACTAACTGTTGAATACATGGGAATTTGTAAGGAAGAAAACTGAGGCACATGGAAAAGAAATACTAAAAAAGGAATTAGGGGGGGAAATTAAATGTAAAATGATAAGCTGCATAAGACTGACATATTATATTAATCAATGTTGAAGTAAGCATTAAAAGACAAAGAGGTGAGGGGACTACAGAGACGCAAGTAGGCGTTCCTACAACCCACCAGCCAAGGACATGTAGTTAGGCCTGAGGTGGCTCGGTAACCTAAGGGACCATGTGGCATTCACGACACCCAGGACCTTCACCCATGCCAGTGACTCGGAATAACTGGCTGTGATTTCAGTCCCTCTGAAGTCAAACATTAAAGTCTCAAGTCTGCACACAACCTAAGCAAGCACATGTTACCTGTTCCTATGTGGTAAATGTAACAGCACAGTACTTTTTTAGAGTCTTTATACTGTTTAAGTTACATCTTGGCTATAATTGCCTAATCTTAGAAATAACCCATTCTTTTCATAACCAAATAAGCAAAGATGTTCACCTTCCTTCTTTGTGTACGAAGAGATCATAAAAAAAGCAGGTCCACGGGAATTTCTTAAACACCAGTGAATATGCTTGCTCAGAAAGACAAGAGATTTCACTGTCGAAACCTGGGGCTATACAGAGGAAAATAATAAAAAGATTAGGGGAGAGGAGTTTTTCAGGTCTAGAACCAGAGCCATGTAACAAGGATAGCCCCTTTTGTTCTCATCTCTTTTAACTTTCTTTTTCCCTCGTAACAGTTGCCCAGTGGTTATGAAGAGCTTCAGTCCTGCATTTCAACTAAGGGGCCCGTCTTTATTCTCTCAGAAGAGGGCTGTCTCAAGAGCACCATGCTAAAGTGCTACGTTATCATCAGACTGGGGCTTTCGTGCAACTGTTTGTGTGTGTGTGAAACAAGCTCTCAACATGTTAGTAAGAAGCCTTTAACCCAGATTACGCCACCTCTCTTTCTATAGTGTTCTTTTAGGGCAGAGTGTGAAAGGTCACCCTCTCAGGCTGGATAGCAGTACTCAACCAATTACAGTGCACCAGTGTTGCCACAAAAGAGAGTTTCGAGTCCACAGCTACAAAAGATTTTACGTGTCTGATTTTCAAAAACACAATTACAAAAGGAGGAGGCTCGCTTATGTCTAATTTTGGGCCCTGACTGATTTTTTGTTTAAGAAAAAAAAAAATAAATCAATTCTCTTTCTCCAAAGATGTCTGAAAATGTGGTTAGACCAGCACCTATGCTATTTAAAGAGCAAAACCTCTAATCCCTCAGGTTCAAGTACTTGTGATTCAGTAGTCCTATAGTTGCCAGAATAATAGGATGGGTTATCTGAGTATATGAGTAGGCTGGCTTTATGAAAACAATATTTAGAGTGAGTGGTATAATGACTTTGAATTATACCTTGCATTTGCCTCACATGCCTCAGACATTGAAAATTGTGTACTTTTGCACAGATGCATTTTCAGACCTAATTCACCAACTCAAGTTTCATCATTATCCTAAACTTAAGTTCTTCAAAAGCACCCGCAAGGATGAGCCAACAGCTCATGTCCTTCTGCCCTGGAGTTAAGCTGACATCAATGCAATGACATCCGTGTTGCTCATTGTGTATATCCATAGGGAGCTCACTGTAACTGTGGTTAGAGTAATCCTTCCCCAAGCATTAACCATCTCAGAAGTCCTAACGCAGATAGTTCTCCATGTAATCTGGAGAACCAGTGTCTTCCTTGACTCTGTCTAGTTAAAGGTCTCTCATTAGTTAGAGAAAACAAATCTCAAAAGATTTGAAATCGTGTGGCTAAGTATTCCAACGACAGAGGAGTTATGCCATCAGCTCTTCCTAGTTAGTTCTCAGGGAAGGCTCCATGCTTTCAGCCTATTTGTTAAATAACATTACGATGAATATTTCAAAGCTATCTAGGGGTGTCAAGTACCTGCTGCAATTAAATCAAATAAGCAACCTGGAAAATCTCAACCTGGAATTCTTGTTATTTCTCATACGATCATCACAGTATCACCTCAGTGTCTTTATTTAGAAATGTTTCGATTTCTCTCTAAGAAAGGAGTATACTTTCTAATCTCTTTCATTTGGACCCATGGAAAAACCTATTAAAAGCACAGAAATTTAGTATCTTCTGTAAAGAAAGGTAACAACTAGAGGAATTGAATAAAGTACGATATTAGAATTGGCAGTGAAATATTCCTGGGATCACAAGCTATACATGAATTGCTACAATAGCATTTATCTGCAAAATTAGGACAGGAAGAGACAGTTTTATTATATGTCACGTAGAAGACCTACAAAGTCAGACAAGAAAATCAAAGAGTTGCTATTTATGTCAGGGTAGAAAACAAAAGTCCGTGGGATTCCTGAGAAGCTCCATGGAGATAAGAGCCACCCATGCTACAAACGCCTTTGGTGATTCTGGGAAAACTGGTTAAAATTCCTGTACTAAGTTGTATGTATCTGCGAAATGATTACTAATGTAATTCTCAAATGTGTTGTGAGATTTACTTGCCAAGTTTTGGAGATTCTTGAAAGAGAAGAGCCAAGTGAAGTTTCACACCATCTCACAGAAGATATATGCAAGATTTTATAGGAGCATATCTACATGGTCCTGTATGGATTCCTCAAAGATAAAATAAAATTGTACTTGCTGCACATTTCCAGCAATTGTCCCATGTCTTTTTTTTTCCTCCATTCAATGAACTGTTAAAAGGCCAAGAAGAACTGTTGTGCAGATGATACAAAACTAAAGAACTGGTGGTAGGTGTTACACATTTTGGTACCATCTGTGCTATCTAATCCCAGCCAAAACAATCTCCTGTTCCTATGTAACTCTGAATCTCACTGGAAAAGGGGGGGAGTAGTGTGACTGGCTCAAACCTTCCTGTGTAGGAGTATTATTATCAGTGTTTGCAAATTTTTTCACTCTTTATAACCATCATAACTCTCCTTAAAAACCCCTCATCTGGCTGCTGGCCTACTACAGAGACTGAGCTATCTACAGAAAAATAACTTATGTTGGTTGGTTCACTTCTGGTGTGCTGGAGGGAATCTTCATCCAAGAGAAAATCGTCAACTCACACCAAAAGTTCTTTTTTCATTTCCATACTTGCTCACATTGCCTTGCAGTGTTCTTTGTCCTCCCCCCAACTTTGAGTCAGGAACACAGACAACATCCTGATGACACATTTTGTAGCACAACTCAAGGCAAGTATTTCCTGGAAATCATTCTGGATTGAAACCACTTGTGGTAGATGTTTCCAGACATTGATGCCATTGCAGCTTCTCATAAGACCTGAAATTAGTTTGGGGTTTGTTTGATTCTTTATTTTGTTTTCGGGAGGTTTTTTTAGATTCAATCCATGCTCTGATCTGCTCTCAGGGAGCTTACTTTTCTCTAAGTTTATGGGAAAACCTGTTTGTGCAAGGGGTTCACACATGTACACACATTAGTCATCTTATATGTGACATATATCCAGTGTTGTCATCGCTGTCAAACATAATAAAAGTAAGGCTAAAACACTTAACCACATATTGATCTGCATCTGTATCTCCTGTAGTATACTTAGCGTAATAAGGTCTTTCTACAGAGCTCTAACACAGGGAACAGCATGCTTCCTGGAACTGTTTGCTTTGGAAACAAGAGAGGAAGCATCTGATCTCAAACTTGCTCATTGTTCTGCTAATTCTGCTGTTGCCATATAATCCTCGGGAACCTGTGGCCTTCATCCGAAACACAAAGGAGAATCTGATGAGGTTGGCCATTGGTCTTCATGAGGCCAGTTTGTCTTGGAGGTATTTGTTCTATGGGAGAAGTATGTGAAAGGGCCATGCTAACAGGAGGCAGAGAAAGGAGTGATAAAATTAAGGAATTGGAAATCAGCTCAGTCATGAAGGCCATCTCCTGCCCAGTGCAAAATAATGCCGTATGCCTCATTTTTGTAGTGCTGTGACAACTCCTAGCAATGGGATTTTCCACAATGTTCCTTCATAGATAGACAAGGAATAAACCTCTTTCCTAGAGGTCTATTTTTTTTGTTGTCAATATGTATTTTAATTTTAGTCCAACACACCTGTTTACACTGAAAGCCTGTGCAAAATATTCTGTGCTATTTCATTCATCTACTGATTGAAAAAAACCTGAAAGACAAGAACTCTCACAAATTACATAAACTTGATTACTGTAATTGTTGTCAAGACAAATAAAGTTTGTCTTACAATGAAGCAATAAACGCTGCACTGTAGTTTTTCATTGTGCTGCTGAGCAACACTTTTTTGTATTTTATTGCCCTTGGTAGATGGCATCTGCAAACTGATCTTTTTCACAAATAGCAACATGTTTGAGACAGAGATGAATATACAGCAATAATACCAAAAGGTTGACCTCCATGTCTGTTTACTAATTCCTTAACTCCAACCTACCCTTTTCCCTACAGTGTTTTTATTTTTTTGTCTGTGTGCTGCCCACATTACCCGGATCAGATAAATGAATGTTTAATCTTATTAAAGCAAAATCCACTCAACTATCTTATAGTTAAGTACAAAATCTTAACTCCAGAACATTGGTTTTGCCCAGGGATATGGAAGAGATAGAAGTGCTAATTCAAGGATAGATTGGTCTCATTGAGATGTGTGGTCAAGCTGCTAATAAGTTTGCACAATGCAATATTGTACAGGCCAACTTCAAATGAAAAGTTTCTGAGATTTGTTTGTTTGTTTGTTTTTATGGTCACCACACAGTTTGCAGGAATAGAGGTATTTATTACCCTACCTTTGATTTTTTTTCCTCTCTTTGTCGAGTCACAGGAAATAAATAGTTTTTCATCCCATCCATCTTTTCAAAAAAGAAGTGGAAATGATAGCCATATACTACTAATCAAGGATTTTGAAATTATCTCTCCTTTGATTCACTCATCAGTATTCCTGTGTGTAATAAGAGCAGATCAGGTAGGAAGATGATGTAGGAGATACAGTTAGTGACAGATTAAACTTGAATCAACAATGTTAGGATATTGGAGGGGGAAAAAAGGAAAATGTCCTAGTGGTATGATGATCTGTAGAGCGTCTGATGCTTCCCAGCATCAAGTACCAACTGGAGGATTGGGGTCTGCCCTTTAGTACTGTAATCCAAGAAAGGTTTGCATCAAATAGAAAGGGTTCCCTTTCCACCAGTGTGGAAATATTGAGGGCTTAAATTTGCTCAGTCTCAAGAGGGGAAAGAAAGAAATGGTAGCAGCCTTCAAAAATACCAAACTAGAAGTAAAGGTGAAAGACAAACTATTTTACACGTCCACTTAGGCTAACAAGATTTGGGGTAGACATGAAGAAACATTTAAGGAAATTGAATATAGCTGAATGCTAGAATAGCCCACTTAGGAACCTGTGGCACCAGAGACTGTAAAGAGAAAGAAGCACAGGTAAGCTTTGTCCAGACCGTGTCTAATCCTGTCCCAGCACAGATGAGGACCAGATAATCTCCTGAGGTCCCTCCCTGGCTCACTCCTGATGGTTCCATGACAAAATTTTAAGAAATGTCAAAATCAACGGTGTCCATTCCTCATTGTCCTCTACACAGCATGAACACCAGCTGGAAAGAATTAAGCAACAAGAAAATTATCTCTGCTTTCAGTTCTGGCATCACAGCAGCTCTCAGAAAAGAGGAGTACTAGTAAGTTGCAGCAGAAGTCTAGCTCAGTCCCTCCTACCCCAGACACAAAAAGGCTCACACTCTGTCATAGCACATAGGCAATTTGGTTATACATACAAAAGCTGGCACATAGTCGGTGCATGCACTATCTGGAAACTTGGCTACGAAACTCCAGCAAATTTTTGCTGACCATGCCTGAACTGTCTGGTTTTTCTGTTTGATTGATTTTTTTTATTTCCTCAGAATCTTACAAACTGGATGAAAAGCGGGGCAAATTTTCTAGAGGACAGCGAATTGCACAAAGAGAGTCACCCTGCCAAGTTTCATTGCCATTCTCCAGAGATGGAAATACTAAATCTTTTCCATCAAACTGATCTATAATGCGTGAGCAGAACAAGAAGTTTTTCTGTAACGTGTCTGGACAATTTCACTCTAAAGAATTTTTAAGAGGGAAAAAGTGCTAATTCGCATGCCAGAAATGCAAAATTTCAACCAAAATATTTGAGGTTTGGGTAAGACAGACATGAAAACTGAAAAAGATCCTGCTGAAGGTTAGTGCCACACAATAATTAGAAGTAATAATGTAGCATAAAACTGAACAGAACTTTCAAGGTCAGTTACCCCAGGCTTCCTCTATGCAACTACATTATATAATCCCCTTTATAAAAGCATTGAATTCAAAGTCAAAACTAGTTTCGTTATTTGCCTTAACTGTCCCTAATGGAAGGTTATTCAAGAGTGTCAGTTCTCCACTGACTAGAAATCTTCTTCTAATTTCTAACTTAGATTTATTCACTGTCAGTTTATCCCATTTGTTCACGTGCCAGTACTGTTTACTAATTTAAGTAACTCTCTTTTTTTTCCACTTCTTTATTTCTCTGATGTGTTTATAGAAAAATTATATCCCATATTCAGCAGTACTTCTTGTCCTGCTTATGGTATGTAAGTCATATAGTGACGTCTGCTTGTTACCCTAATAAACCAAAGATGCCCAAAGTCACGTGTCTATCAATCCAGGTGCACTTGCTGCAGATTGAATACAAAGTGACAGACCTACAGAAAAATCCCTTCACATAGGCAAGTTATTTCAAAAGTGACCCGCACAGACTTTTTTCTGAAGGCTCAAGTATTGGCCATTGCACCTGGCTGAGTTTAGTCGGATTCTACTGTTTTCCTGTTGCTACAACAGTGCTGACACTTTGTGATGAAAGAACTGCTTTTAGTGAGTCCTGTAGCAAACAGCTCCTGGTAGCAGGAAAATGACATCAGGAGCTTATCATAAACCTCATTAAAAGTCATTCTACTCTGTAAGACTATGGAGAGAGAATTCTCTATGAGAGAAAACAAACAAGAGGGAGCAAACAGGAATGAGGTATCGCTCAGAGCTCCCAGCTCTAGCACTGCATGGTCCAGTCAGGATAGATGCTACCATACTCCATTAGAGATAACAGGGGCTCTTTATAGCGCAGATGAGAATAGTCCTTGAGACACAAAGAGGAAAAAATTCAAAGAGACTGTGCTTCTTGGAGTACCAAATCCAAACTCCAGCTAAGAGCAAAAGAAGAGCCTGGGGAATCTGGAGAGTCTGCAATGATAGTTTAATTAGACTAGCCTTATCTGTACAACAAATGTGGCAGCTTTTTGAAATAAATTCTGCTATTCGCTCCTCACTTAAAACTCTATTGCGTTCCCCAACACCATAATAGCCTTTTGCCTAGTAACAGGCACACTGCCTACAAGCTGGACAACATCTATGCACTAAAACTTGAAGTATTCACCTCTAAAATTACAGCATATTTTATGAAAAAACAGAAAATATTCTGTAAGTTAGACACTGAAAAATTTAGCAACTGAAAAAAAAGGGATTCTTTCCAAAGATTCTTAGGAAAAGCTGTATTTAGTACATGTATTTATAGCATATTATTTTACATATTTTGTACCTCTCTGTCTGGACTTTATTTTTTAAAAAGTCTTATCACTATTAGTCTAAATAAAGTCTCTCAGATGACTTCCCATCATTTCTATTTCATTACCCAACTGAGCACTCTTATCTGGATATTTAAACATTTGTTTAAAATTATTAAGATTTCTCTGTAAAGTTTCCAGGGAAAAAATAGATTACTCTTAACTCCATTTCTCATAGCATAAGAACAAGGGAAGAGTCAATAAGACTGAAAGCAACATATGTGGAGATGTAGAATTCATAAAAACAAATACTTTCCATTCAAGTAGTTTGTTAGTTTTACTGTCAAAGGTTATCACTGAGGTCCAAAACTTAAAAAAAAAAAATCAAATAGGACTGGACACCCTCCAGGGATCATGGTAAGAATAAATATGTACTGATCTACCCACAACTAGGAAGGGATGTCACCCTTAGAAGAAAAAGCCACGTATCTCCATTTAAACTGAACAGCTGAAAGGTAGATGCTGACAGTAAGTCAGACTATGAGAAATGAGCTACTTTAATGAAAATGATATAGAAGTCTTGCCAGGAAACCTGCACTGATGTATGTGGGAATTGCCTTTAACCAGAGACTCAGTGCCACCATGCAGGGAACGAGCATCCCCTCTGGTCCTTCCAAATTTGCCATCCTTCCTAGCTGAGACCCACTGAAGCACTGATCTGTAACACCAGTGGGAGTTTTGGCCTCCAGTAGAGTTTGCAGCCCTGTGAAATTTAGAAGTTCTGTGTGTAACTGGGCCCAGTTGGTCTCTGTTCTCCTGCAGAGTTTACAAACTCCAGTACACGTTTCATTCACAGGACTTATAGGCTTTATATATTCCATATATTCAGACTTTAAATAGTCTGTACCTTGGTCTTTGAGAGGTTTTCTTAACTACAAAACTACTATTTAGCTGTTGACTTAATTCCACTGCATAAAATTCAGATTTCTTTACACAGTATAGGATTTTGTTAATTCTTAACACACCACGATGAGTGACTTCAGTCTGAACAGAGAGGCACCTCTAGAGATATCAAAGGTGGAAGAATCAGCTACCTTTGGAACACGTTAGTTGAATCTGTATGACAGATGATGCTTTAGAACTTAAAAAGTTTTGATATTCTTGGCAAAGGTAAGAATGCTTTCTTTTCCAGATTACGGTTTGGGAAGTGGTGAGGAAGATCCCTCTCAAGTCTTCCCATCCTTTCTCAAAAGAGAAGAGGGGACCAAGGTCAGAAGCTTCCCTTCTGGCCACAGACAAAACAGAAAATCCAGGAAGATCAGATGCATTTTGATTAAGCAACAGAACCATTTGAGAGGAAAGCAAGAGGGAAATGGCAGGTCCAGAGTGGACAAGAATAATAAGGGCAAGGTTAAGAGAGAATAACACCCTGACTCATAAGTAATAGCTTCCTATTCCTAGATGTCCTGTGCATCTGGAGGTGGGAGTAGTCCCAGGAACACTCTGCACTGTACAGGCTGACACACTTTTATGGGACAAGGCATTAAAGGCAACCAGTGGGTGGAAAAGGCACAGCTGGGGTACCCACCCTTTTTGGAGGCCAGGTGAGAGATGTCTGCCAAGGTCAGGCATTCAAGTCACCAGGTGGTGTATTTAATTTAAAAGGAGTGTTAACCTTGTTTACACAAAATAACACCAATATGCAGAGAAGCAGTAAATCCATTGTCGTTAAACAGCAGGGAGGCTGGGCTGTGCTGGCAGTTTGCCCGCCAGGAACTCGGCTGGCACCCGCCGAATGAACACCGGCATCGCCGGCCCGAGAGCCCAGGCCCACAAATGCTGGCAAGCCTCGGCAAGAAAATGCTTGCGGTCTGCCCTTTCTACCCTCCAGTTGACTCTTTACATTCTTGTCAAATATATTTAGAACAAGAGGTGTCCACTTGAAGGGAAACATTTGTTAATCAC
Source organism: Patagioenas fasciata (assembly GCF_037038585.1). Lineage (NCBI taxonomy): Eukaryota > Metazoa > Chordata > Aves > Columbiformes > Columbidae > Patagioenas > Patagioenas fasciata. The sequence goes on along the minus strand of NC_092531.1, from coordinate 18,267,821 downwards.
TTAAATGCAGGAGTCTGGCAGCGCTCCAAGTTTACATTTATAAATATGTAGTATCTGTTTCCAGCTAAACAAGGAACTCCTGACCCCCCTCACCCGCAATCCAGCAAATATATATACACATACACAGGAGGAGAACTTGGAAGGGGGGGTGAAACTGAAAATGATGAACAGAACCAGCCTGGCCAAGGCAGGACCAGTCCACCACCACCCCCCCATCCGCCGTCAATTTGTTCTCTGCCTTTGTCTGCAAGTGATGTAGATAACAGCGCAGAAAGAGGATGATGTATCTTTAAGTAATGAACAGATTAAAGTTAAATTCCTGTTGACCGAGACAGTTGTGTTGACATTCCTGTTGTTTACTGGCAGCTGTCTCTACTAATGACACTTTGATAACTGGAGTGAGGCTGCTGTTGGGCAGGGGGATGGGGACAGACAGAGTCAGCCGGGTTAAAGAATGCTGTTTAAAACCCAGTCATCCAATTAAACATTAAAGCCGGATCGGGGATCGTCAGCAGCGGTGTTATTCGGGAAAGGAAAATTCTGGGCTTCTTTTTTAACTTCTGCTCAGATTATATGGCTTAAAGGTCAGCCTGCCCCAGTTTGCTAGTGGATGGGGGAGATTCCAAGTGGACTTAAAATAAGACAGAAAGCAGTAAACTCTGTCGAGCCATCCATGAGCTGCCATGACATGGGCAAGCACACACACAGTCCCTGAGGCCGGTTGGGACTGGGGTCAGGCAAAGGTCCTGCGGGACATCCTCCCCCATCCCACAGCGGTCAGCAAGAGAGGAAAAAAAATAAAGAAAAAAACTATGAGCATCCCGCTGCAGCGTCACAATTTCCCGGTCTTCTGCCATCTTCTCCACCTCAATCTGAAATAAGTTGTTTTTGCAGGGCACTCGGTGCTGCAGGTTTGTTTACCATTTGTTCTTAAATTAATATGTTTGCCATTAACAGCTTTTCTGTTTGGCTGTGGGCTTTTCAGGAGCGAGGGTTAAACTGAAATCCTGGAGCCTGTTCCTGAAGTCCTTGCTCAGGTCAAATTCCCATGGGGAAGGAACACAAGCCCAAGATCTACCAGGTGATAAACCTTAGAAGTGTAAATAGTCTACTAGATCTCCTCTGGTGAAAATTAAACAGATGCTTAAGCACTCTCCCAAATCAATGCCCAAAGAAGATAGCACAGCCCATCACCCTGGGTCAGACATCAGCCGCCACTGCTCTTGTATCAGCAAGGTTTGGTCTTACTCAGGCCTAAAAAGTAGCTCTTTGGATGACATTATGTTGTTGCCTCAAAGTTTTCCATGCTCAAGAGGACATCTTAAATGCAGATGTTTCTTTCCCATCTTTTTGTTAACAAAGCCTAAATTTAAGGCCTTTAAAGCAGTGTGATAATGTCTCTTTAATTCCAAATCAAACACCACATGCTCATTAACTGTAGGTATCCATAGAAATCAATTGATTCATTTTTGAATTTATGAAGTCAGTTTAATGGACTTCAAACTCCAAATAAAAGTACTGACAAAGCAGCATTTCCTTCCATCACTAAAAGCATCACTGCTTCTGTAGGAGAAGTACATTTCATGCCACAAGAACATTTACAGGAAACACAAGTTAATTTAAATGAGTACCAATTAGAAAAAATTGTACCTTGCTAAGAAATCTTGGCTCCTTTTATTGTCTCAGACAATCAGAAAAGGAATCTTTCTAAGCTGAAGAACATCAGTTGGCTTGGTATTTTTTCATGAGACATGAATGGGAATGGGAGGATTGTAGCTGCGTTCCATGTACAGTTTGAAATATTTGGAAGATGGAAATACACACATATTTGAGGTAAACTCTCAGCATCCATGCAAGAAAAGCCCAAATATCTTAATAGCGCAGAAAATCACCCTTGATCTCCAGAAATAAAAGTCCCACATCATCTGTACCCATGCCTAACTTAAGCTTAATGCATTGCAAACAGCATAGTAGCCATCTGCAAACCAGGTCATAAACATGTTCTGCTTTGACAGATGAGCAGGGCTACATCAGCCCAATTTCTAGTGGGAGAGTCTCCAAGTAAAACTTGGAGCTGCTACAAGAAATCACACAGGGGGCGAGGCGGTAGCTCCTGTCCTCCCCTGAGACTCCATGTTGTACCAGTGCCTCCGTGTTGTTGATAAGGCGCCAGACTCAAGCTCTGACTTATGGCCACCTAAAGATACTGTAGCACTTTTCACTTGCGGGAACAAGAGTGTCAGAACCAGTGCCTTGGCTGCAGTCCAACTCAGTAATTACTTTTTACATTTCTAAACATTGCCGGTGTAGAGGCGGGCAGAGGTTATTTTTCTACTATTGAGTAACACCAAGTCACAAAGAAGGGCCAGAAGAGCTGGTTGCATTTCAGCGCGAGTGGGAGAGATCTCTGCAGTCTGTGAAGTGTTTGGGGATCCTTCAAGATGAAAGGTTCATTAACAATTGGAAGTTTAATATTAGCATAATAATCAGTCATAGCTCTTCTTGTAAAACCTACTCAAGAGATCCCACGCTGCAGGTTTCCATTGTCCAGTGCAAATTTATACTTTTTTTTTTATTCCAAACCTGCAATGAGCAGAGTCCAGCAAGAATTTACTATGTGAATGATTTTCCAATAGGAAATGCAGTTTTTTCAGACGCAAGATGGGAGGTGTGTTGGGGGGAAGAGGTAACTGACCCCCAAATTGTTATTTCTCCATTTCACAATCAGAAGACCAGAATTCATTTTTAATTTGTTTGGTCTGAAAAAGAACATGTCAATTTTCCATAAACATTGAAATGTAAATGCTGTAGAGCCAAAGACTTTCTTTAAGGAATATTCAAGAAATATCATTTTATGATAAGAAAGATTTAATATGAATTTATGTACTCTTGGAAAAGATCGATCTATTTAATGTGGAGAACAAAAATGCAAAAAACCATATATTTTCTAAATTAAATGTTTCAATATTTCTTTTCCAAATAGCATTTTTACTTTTGGAATTAACTTATATTCAGAAAGTCTTAAATAATACAGATGCTCAGAGAGACAGTTTCGTGTCAAGGTAAATCTTTAGCACTGATCCAAAATAAAAATTTCAGCTTGCTAAGGATCAAACAAATTCATCCTTCTGTGATTCTAACACGTAAAAGAGATGATAGTTATATTATTTGCTTCCTATGCTCTCACCAGGAGAAGACATACAATTTCCAAGGAGATATACGTGATTTTCACTAGTAGCTTTTTTCTAGCACGAAGTGAATCAATACTCACTATATTGAAATAGGTCAGTCTGTGGTCAAAGGTACTTTTACTTGTTGACTTTTGTTTGACAAGACATATGGAGGGGGAGCATGACAATCAGATACAAGTTTGAATAAGAAAATTTGTTCTTTTCCTTTGCAAGAAGCTGCAGTGGAAGAAACTCATACACCTACGCTGTGCTACTGCTGGGCTTGTCATGCTGTGCAAAGAGGTAGTTGTAGTAACATCAGTTTCGTTAATGAGCACTTTTTTTCCAGCGAGAGAAAAAGAAAGTTGAAGCTTTGAGGGGAAAAAAAAAAAAAAAAAGAAAAAGAAACACAACACAAAAAACAAACCTGCAAATAATCCACAGGGTGGATTTTTTTTTTCAGTGTTCTTGTTTTCATTTGCTGAGGTTGTTGGGTTTTTTATGTCTTGGAAACTTAGACATCAAAAGCAAGTCAGAATAGTTGGACGCTTAACTAATTAATTAGTTTTGGTCTAAGTTGCAAAAATATGACAACAGATTTCTTTCACCCTGAAACCAAAGGCAGCATTGAAAAACACAAGTGTCTAACTGAAATAAAGCAGACAGGATATTAGCCTTTAAATTAAAATTCGAGTTCTGAAGGAAAACGCAGCTTTCAAATTTATTAGCAGGGTGGGATGCTACCGCAATGGAGGCAGAGACCGCTATTTTCAAAACACACCTGGAATAGGAAAAACAGCAAATTTTGTAAATATTCTTTAAGTTAATACAGTTTCAGGTTCCATAATGCACTGTAAGACATTGGCATTGAAAGTCATGCCCTGAGCAAATTTTCGGGCTTCTTAAAATTTATTCAATCGTTCAGCAATTAGTCACAAGTTTGATGTTAACGTCTGCTGATCATTTAGATTCCAAAGGCTGAAGAGGAACTAAACTACAGCAATTTCATCTTAATTCAAATGTCAACCTTCTTACTGAACCTTGTACATTAGTTGGAGTTTTAGTTAGATTTATTGTGCTACAAGACAGACTTTTCACACAAGAAAATTGTGTCTTTATTAGTACTGAATGTGCATCATGAGAGATTCCTTGGATTACAAAATAATGACCAGTTTCTAACCAGCACTCCAGTGTCTTTTACCTTTATAACTCTATCAACCAACTGAGCTGACACAAATTACCTCAGTTCAGCTTTGACGCATCATTTTATTTCCATTTACCACTGACTTAAGCACACATAATTACTTACTTAGGTCACAAACAAATGTGACGGACAAGTTTCACACTGAGCAAAATGTTTTATTACATGGCATTACTATCAACCTAAGTTAATTAATTAAAATTAACATAAGCTGTTGGCTAATTGCAGCCCAGGAGAAATTCTACTGCACCCGATGGTACAACACTGGAAAATTATCACAATATTTTAAAGCTTGACAAGTTCCAGTGAAAAGCTGAACATTAATAGAAGCAGGTTACCACAGTAAATAGACTAATGCTGACTTTTAGCTTGGAAATACGTAAGCCTTCAGCTTTGCGGTTGGGGCAGAAGAAGCAGCAGTAACACTGTTTTGAAAATTTCTACCTTTACACTGCAACACATATATCCTCTAAACAAAGTGGATTTTTTTTCAACAATCTTCTAACTACAGTTGTATGAGATAATATGTAATCTTTCTGATGGCAAATGCCAAAAAATATGTTAATGCCAAAAAATTATATTAAAAAGCCTTTTGTGAGAAAGCAAAGAAGCAGAAAACAAATCAATATATTTCATTTGTGTGAGTATAAGGCCCAGGGGAGACTGATTTTGTTTCACGGCCTAAATAGAAAATGGCAGCTCCATAAAGGTATTTAGGAACCTAATTCTTACTTAGGTGCGTAATTACCCTTTAAGTCTATGGGAATTCAAATTCTCAAGTCCTTCTGTGGCCTGTTTTCTTGTGCTCCCTTGGTGTTGGTGACATTTGTAAAACAAAGGGGTTTTTTTCCATTTACTACAAGCTCGTTCACAAGAAATAACTAAAAAAGAGATGGATCCACCTACAGTATTTTGAACACCCCAAATACAAGATGTCAATGAGAATCCCCACGTTCACCACAACCACCAGGGAGGTACAATGGCTTGCTCTAACACATATGCTTCCACTCCGTGGCTGTTTTCCAGCTGAAAGATCTTGAAACATCACCACCCTTGATGGGCATGAGACAGCAGATAGACAGAGGAGAAAAAAGAAAAATGAGCCAAGGCAGTCTGAGCAGCCACCCCTCATGATGTCACCAATAGAAAAATCTTGGAATCATAGAACAATTTTGGTTGGAAAAGGTCTCCGGAGGTCATATGTGTCTCACCCTCTCACTCCAGGTTGGTACAAGTTCCAACTTAGGTGGAAAACAAATTGCAGAACCTCTCTGGAGCTTCTGCCCGTCTATGTGCAGTACATAGCCACAGGGTTTATTAAAGCTCCCAAAAGAGTTTGCTGGAAGCTGCATCTCTTAAAAAAGCACTACACTTTTGTTCTGTTAATACCATCTTCTACTTATCTGCTGTCAAAGTTGTAATAACTATGGCTGATTATATAGCTGCTTAAAACTAGCACATTAGTTTCAATTAAGCTGAAAAACTGCAGAGTGGGGTGGAGACTGTGAGGTTACCAAGTTTATGGGAATAAATTAATCATTGACCTCGGCAATATTTAATGCAGTTTGTTCTCATGTTTAACCCACACCCACTGACCAGTATACTGCTACCTAAATGTCTAATTCCTATTTACCCTAGAGTCCCACTAAGCTAAACAAACTACTCTCCCCTTGGATTTCTTTGTAGGCAAACAATACCCAGCACTGACATGCCTTTCTGTATTTTTTTTGTTGTTTTACAACCTTATAAAAGTCTGCTTTTCTATCTAATACTACTTTTAAAATAAGTTAATGCTAGGAGAAATCAGAATGCATTACCTATATCATCTTTATTGCCTCCTGGTGTTTTGGTATTCCTGGGATGGTTTCACTCCTTAATGAACCTCCAAGCCTGAGACAGTTGAACCATCTAAAAAATATATCTCAGTTTGGTCTCCTACCCACTTGGCAGGCTGTGACTTGCGGCAGCAGTGAAGCATAGCAACAGTTTGAAAGGTAACCATAATCTGGTCATGTTCACAGTTATGCAGCTTTTGTTCCCTTATTTGTGTCCCTCCCCTTTCTCAGCTTCTCTAGCAAAGAGCAAATTTTATATGCATTTTTGCAAGTCATTTTTTCAGAGTAAGGCTAACACACAGGGAAAGGGTTTGGCTTCCACACATCCCACACCCCTAGGACAGACAAAAAGTTCACAAACTTTCCCCTTACCTGACAGCACTCCTGCAGACTGACATCAAAACCCCCACACCAAATCTCCACCCCACCCATGGAAACTGGGGCAATATCAGCTACTTCTTAACACAAGAACAGGTGAAAAAATTAGGCCTTTTAACAACAAAAAAGCAGGAACAATTCATTAGCATGATAAACCACAGAGACAGATTTTTTATTCATCAGAGTCACAGGCATCCTTATTGCCCCTTTTTTCATCATGCTTTGGTGGAAATTCCAGGCTCAGCAAGCCTGATGACTAAACTTCCATGGTCCAGGTATTTTATTTCACTTCACACGGTGGAAGAATAAATCCATGTTAGTCCTTATTTGTCCAGAAATGAAAAATGTCGTGAGAGTCATATAGTGGTTCCTCGAATGGACTATGAACTAACCCTACAGATACCCCATGCAATGAGTTCTCCTGGGCCAGCAGAGCAGGGTAGGGTGTGTGCGTCAGACCATGTTGTCTCTGATGTTTTGGCTGGTAGGTGCAGAGATCTGTTGCTGAAATGTATTAATGAATTTTCCGCTTAACACTCTGAAGATTTACACCAAGGTCATTGTACTTTGACTCTTCTCCATTGCCTGCGTCCTGTAAGCAACCACTGAAAGCACAAAACCCACCCTAGGTCAGCCTGCTACCATGAGCTCATGTGTTATATGAGAATGCCAAATTGTGGAAGAAAGACCCAAAAACAAGAATGAAATGCAGAGTATCTTTTCTAATGTATTCATAATTCTTGCCTGTTTGCATTTTATGTGGTAAATCCCAGAGAAAGCTAAAGGGGAAAAAAAAAAAAATAAAGGTTTGGTTATTTTATTCCTGACAAAATATCTGGAACATTTATCCTAAGGGTTGATGTATGAGTTTTCTGCTCTGCTCTCTCTGACTGTTGACAAAAGTAATATCATGCATGTTGTTAGTTAGGAAAGTAATATTCTTTGTCTTTCTAACAAAGACTTTAGTCCTACCATGACGGGTCAAAGGGTTGCACACTGACCTGCAAAGGAAAAAAAAATCTCCCATAAAAGTAAATGTCTTTCAGAGTTACAATTATTTGCAATTATCTAATTCAGCATAAAAGGCAAACATGATGTCACAGGGTCTTTGATACTATAAAAGGCCCTTTTTGTGAAAGGTCTTTGATCCTTTCTAATCCACACGCCAGGTATTGCTGATTTAATTGCTTGAGATGTAAATATAAATTGCTGAACAGATCTTTGTGCTAATTTTATTTATTTCAATTGGTTTTTAATGGACTTTTTCACACTTGAAAGTGTTCTTGTAACATTTCTATAATATTTAAATGAGTTCTGCATAGATACTTTTGATCACATAGGAAAACATAATAACCATTGTGAACTTTATAACATTTGCTCAGAAACACATGCGATGGAGGGAACGTTACTGACTTCATCATGTGCACAGCTGTGTGTGTATGCATGTGTGTTCTTCAGGAAAATGAATTATATCTTCCTGAATATGTCTCAGGAGCAAAATTTCTCACATTTAAAACATATGCAGTCTTCAACTTTTAATCTCTGTTGAAGAAATGAGGTAGTTTATGCTATTGATACAATTATTTTTCTTAGACCTTCTGTCCTTTCTGTTATTTTAATTCTTTATCATCTTATTTCTTTTGGAGCTAATAGCATACCTGTATTGCCAGACAAGTGTGGCGTAAAGAGAAATGGAAGTTGATTTTGCATAAGAAAACTGTAATATAAAACTGATGTAGTGGAATAGCTAATTCTGAGCTATGTGTGGAAAGAAAGAGCAAGAAGGGAAGGAAAATCCTGAAAAATAGTGAACCAAAGTTTCTCAAAATTGTTTCCTACAAGCAGCCGTTTTGCCACCTCCCTTATAGACCATGAAGTGATCAACTGTAAAGCATCTTTGCTGTGAAAAATGAGCTTCAGAACTGTGAATATTTCCTCACCCACATAAAGATTTCTTAGTAACCCTAAGGAAATAAAACAAAAGGATACTAGTTGTAGAAAGCTTAGCTGCCTTTTAATTATACACAGTATTTTAGTATTACCAATTAACATGCATTCTTATCGAAAGAGTCTAAAAAATTAGTAGAAAGCAGTAAGAACGATTTTACCACACTAAAAAACTGAGGCAAGATTTATACTAAAATTACAATCTCAGCCTAAACAATGACAGCTATTGTCTTGCAATAACATCTGAAAATTGAGAAGTTGCTGGCCTGAGGTGAATCTCAGGGCAGTGAACACAACCAACTTTCAAAACATTATTAGCTAACTCTATCTTATTAAAATCTCCAATGATTGCACATGCAACATCACCTTTGTTAATGGAATACAAATACATCTTCCTCATTGTGCTAAAATTGGGCTACCTCTTGCTTTAGAAAACATTGCAAGTTGGGGTGTTTTGAAGAGGGGGCACTCAAATATTAACACTGGTCAATGACAACAGTGTTAGAAAATAAAGGGAAAGAAAGGGGAAAAGAAAGAAAACGAAAAAAGACAGAAAAAAGAAAACTCCAATTAGAAGTATCCTGGGGTTATTAGAGATAACACTGCTCATATCCAATTAAGATGAAAACCATTTTACCAGTTTAATGTGCCACCTCTGGCAGTTTTGGTTTATTAGTTTTATCAGACTTCAGAACTGAAACTCACTGTGATATGTATGCTGTGTACTGGAGAGATAAATGTTAAGGCTTAGAGATTAATTAGTATAGAATAAAATGCTTGAAATGTTGTTCCTTAACCATGGGCATTGTGCAATTTCTCAGGGAAAAATACTCATTTTCTGAGGCAGTCCCTTCACAGGGTTGTCTTGGCTATTGTGGCAGGAAATTACCTACCTGGAACAAGGAGGTGTTAACTTGCTTTACTAGCCATAAATGCAGGTGAGTCAACCAGGTGTTTAACCCAACACCAAACCACCTTTCCATGCTGTGGAGAAGAGATTGACCTCAGATTAAAAACTGAAAGCAGGGTGGTTTGGGTGGTGGACTCTCTCAGCTGTCTGGTTCACCTGTTGAACTCAAGATTGTTTTGGTTTTACCAATTCTGTCTCGTTTGGGGAGTGTGAGGTATCAAGGAGGCAAATGATAGGAAAAAAAATGTTTAACATCTGGTGTTTCATCAGCAAATGTAACAAGAGAATCCTCATGTAAACACTATGAAGCAAATGGAAAATCTCTCACCAAATATGGAGCAGAACCTAAGAATAGAGATTAGATGGAGGAAAAAAATAGAATCTGGTTATTGTGGAGATGAAAACTCATGATTGCTTCCATACTGAACAATCACTAGAATAAATGTAAAATCAACAGAGTAACATCTGTGCGATCCAGACCTCTGAAGACTACGAAGTTGGGGCAGCATATTTGTACAAAGCAAATTCTTCCTCTAAGAGGACAAAAATCTCCTGCAGCATTTCCACAACTTCCTTCTCTGGGTGGATCAAAAGTAGTTTTTATTAATCCCACTTCCTAACCAGGATAAAATTAGCAAGTTTGAATGAAATATGGAAATTTAGAACAGAAGTCTTTCCTACTTCTTTTAACTGGCAATTTTAAGCCAGAGAAAGGACTGAGAATAGTTTGTGGTGTCAATATTATAAGAAGTGAAACACAGCTCAGTTCTTAATTCTACTCTACATAAATGCCCAGAAATGCAATGATCTGAAAACCAACTGAAAAAGTCCTATTACAGGTATAGAGAAGCAAGTGGACTTTTTCAATATCTGTTTGCAGTCAGTATATCAACCTCCTTGATTCATTTAAGTTGCAAATGTCAATTTAAGAATGAAAGAGTTGAGAAGAGTTGGTTACAGTTCTCAAGAAATAGCTGAGAAATAGATTTTGACATCTTGATCAGGCAACCCAAGTGAGTTATAACAATATGATGTGATTAAAAAAAAAAAAAAAAAAATCAAAATCTCAACCTAATTCAAAGATGTTCGTATTATGGAAAAACACACCCTTGAATATCAGGGTATATGATGAATCCAGGATTACGGAGTTCACACAAAACAGTGTTTATGCCCAAGCTGAACTATAAGAAAGTTTATTGGTTCTCAAGCAGCAAAACCATAAAGTTGATTTCAAGAAATCACTAGCAGTGAGTTTTCTTATAGACTACTGCAGATTGAAAAGTAAACACATTTTTTCATATATATTTGTGTATGTACAGAAACAGACATATGTATTGTTATTACACTTCTTTATCAAAAGCTCTGCTTCACGTATCTATTTGTACTCAATTTTCAGCATTTTAAAATAATTTTAAAATCTTCCACAGAACTAGAGACCAAGTATAGCACAGTTCTAATCCCACCACTGCTACCGATCTTCTCTATGGCCTGCAAAAATTGAAACTAGAACAAAACAGAGATAGCATACAGCAGTCTAGTAGCAACTAATACGGAGTACTTTCAAAACATTTCAATTATGAGTACTGACACTGTGTATTTTATCAATAACTTGCTAAAGGTCTGGCTGTTTCTGCTGCTTTTTTCTTTTTCACTCTTTGATTAAGACAGGTCAAAGTTTGAGAAACATTTTCATGTGGGCATTTTCTTTACCTGTTAGCAGAAAAAAAAAAAAATATATTTTCATTACACTTTAATCAATACATTTAATAAATACAGTGGAGCCTCTAATATCAAATTAACAAATAAAAGCTTTCATCCTGGGATCACTTTTGTATGTTCTTGAGTATCTTAATAATGAATTTCACAACTGAAACCATCACACTTATTTTCAGTGTTCATTTCACTGTAGAATAGGCTGCCCCTTCTCCAGAGCCACCAAAAAAAAAAAAAGGGCAAAAAAAGCCCTGAAAAATATCTCTGCTTGTTTAGTCACTGTGATTAATCTAGCTGAAGGTACATGAACAGAAAGAGAAGGGTCTTGAAGTCAAAAGGCCCACAGAGTAGCTGAATCTCTGATTGACTTCAAGCAATGTATCCAATTAATGTCCCCCTTCTGCTGAAATCCCTACAATAGTTTCCCTATTTCTCAATCTATTTCTCTCTGAAAGAGTTTCATGTCCACCCACATATAAGGCCCATAATTTGTGGCTAAATGGCAGCTGCAGCTCAGTGCTGGAGGCCTTTCCTCAAATTGGTCTTTAATTGGTATAATCAGGAGCTTGAATTATTGGTTCAACCAAAGGAAAAGTATTCATTCGAACCAACAGGATCGCTCTCTCTTTTTCTTTTAAATTAGCAATAAATTAATGACTTTTCAAGACGTTAAAGAGAAACTAAAACCTATGCACAAAAGATGGGATTCATTAATAAAAGCCAGTCGGTTTCATTCTCATTAAGGAGAAGAGCATTTAGGCAGCGACTTAAAGTCTTTAAAAAAATAGCTAGGGAGAAGCTGTACAGACTTGGGTGGGTACAATTGAAAATCAAGATAACTTGAACCGTGACCTGAAGAGATCATCAACCTAAGAGGACTTTGGGCTAGCTTTCTTTATTCCATACAGCCTCTTTTCTTTTGCAAATTCTGCTGAATTGTGACAGGTTTTTTTGTTTGGGTTTTTTGGGGTTTTCTGGTTTGTTCTAAAATGTCAGGCGCCATCTTTTAATCCTTAAATGTAGCTTGATAAATTAATTCCAGAAACTGAATGCAGTTGAAGGGCAGGAATTGGATCAGACATTCCTATTATCCTGAAATGGACTCTGCTTCAAAAGCAAGCTCCTGTAAGGGCTCAGGTTGTGTCCTTCCCTCTGTTTATTTAGTGTCTGGTTTTAACCAAAGAACTCATCTTGATCAGAGCCTTCAGTCTTTAAAAACTTTTATAAACATTTAATGTGTGTCAAAATCATCTGCTTTTTTCAGAAAGTCAGACCATCTATATGTTATAATCCCAGGATTTCTGAAAGTTAGATCCTTTTCCTAATAACCATAGTTTATTTGGGATTGTTAAAATTTTAGAATGATGCTTATAAAAGTGAGGGCTCATCACCTCCTTTAAAGATTTGTAAGCAGGGCAACTTCTTTCTTTGGTCATCGATTTGGGTAAGAGTACCTGAAGCTGTGGACAGCAGAAAAACGGCCCTGATTTCCTCTCTCAACAGCTACCTACATAGTGAAGGTCAGAAGGAAAATTCAAACCAATTCCTATTGCCTCAGCAAGTGGGGAAATACCAGCATTTCCCTTCTTCCTGGGATCACCAACATGGAATAGGGCAGCTGTGAGATCCTTCTGTACCAGAAGGACCATGACTACCGAGCAGGGATGAAATTCCCTCCAGACTCATTTGTGAAGCAAGAACAAGAGTGTATAGCAGTTTGCAGTAACACAAAAACTTCATTTTCTTGCACTGTAAACAAATGGAACTTTACTATTTCTGTTTAACGTGCCCAGAAAGCTTTGCAACATCTAAGGAGTTAATAGACATCTGCAACATCTGCAGCATTAGTATTTTCTGCCTCTTCGCAGAAAGTACAGCTTCACACACTTCCAGTATCTGGATGAGGAACACGGATTCAAGAAGGAATAGCCAAAAAAGGTCTCACATACTCGGATACACTTCCCCTTTAATTGTCATATCCTCAAAATTAGCTAAGCATAACATCATCTGACTTTCTTGCGTGGAGACAATGGAAAAAAGAGAGTTGCCTTATGCTCCAACTGTGTGGAACAACGGAAATCTCAACCTAGAGGAAGGGTTTGCTCCTCCTTCCATCCAGCTGTGATATTACCCCTGTGACGTGATCTGTTATGCTCAGGAGAAGCAGTGGCCCTGTGTCAGGAAATCTTCAGCTGCTGTTGCTGTAGACTTCAGCAGTGACTTGGAGCTACCATCCAACTACTGATTATATTGGACAAAAGAATCAAAATTACTATCTACGGCTGAATCATGTGCTCTTTTAGCTTCCCCCTTTGGAAGAGCAATTTTTCAACCACTTCTTGCCAGGTCTCAATCAGAGCCCTTCTTAGTTGGAATTACAACAAATAGGAAAATAACGGTGCTTACAGCATTTAATTATCATGACTGAAATATTATTGTTGTCTCTCTTGGCCCTGACATGGGGCTAGAATTCCTTAAGGTGACATTTGCAAAGTACAATGAAACATGTTTTACATGAGATTCCTCAAAACCCATCAATTATGCATGCTATAAAAACTTGTTATTGTACTCTGAGGACATGATCCAAACACCAATTGTGGTTATTGGAGATCCACAGGACTTGGATCATATCCTAAATCAGCTGTATGGCCAGCTATCAAAGTAATAGCTTTTTTTTCTTCGGTTTCTGACTTACAGTCTTTAAAAGTTGAATCTTCCTCCTTTACTGTCTTAAAAATATAGACAAAATCTCTCACTTCATGAATATTTTTGCTTTTTCTCTACTTGAATAGATTAGCAAAACTTTTTTAATTTGATAGTTTCTATATTAAACAGTGTGTGAGTGCATGTGTGTGTGTGTGTATGTAATACCCAAATATGTTTGTAAGGTCTCCAGAAAAACACTGTGTTTTTACAGTTCTCTATATTTTCTTTATTAAAAAACAGGATACTCAGTATTAAAAAAAAAAAAAGAAAAAAAAAAAGAGAAAAACAGATATTAAGAACATTAGCCACATAAGTAGCTATGGAACCTGTGTTTTTTTCCCAATGTTTTATTAGAAGTCCAATTCCTGCCCAAAGTTCCATTCAGTGAAGTTAGACCAACTCGCTTTGGGTTTTCTCGACTCACGTGTTACCACCAGGAAATCATTTACAAGCCTCTTCTCAAAAGTCCTTTTGATGTCTAGGACAGTTGTGAGCTGTTTTGACGCAGCCCTTCTGCATTCACCACCTTGTCATAAAAGTTAGGAAGATTGGCAGAAAAATACCCAATAAGAGAGAAGTTTAGTTAATGCAGTGGATTAGCGATTGCTTTTTTTTTTTTCCTTCCCCCCCCCCGCTTTTTAGATCAGAATATTTAACACCAAGAGAGAAACCCGTCCTGTTTTTCGGCTGGAATAACAGCAGTTTCTGTTTCTAACCTGGGAAGAATGTGATGGGGATTGAAAAGCACCCCTGTCCTATTGTTAGACTCCCCCAGCACTGATCCTTGCTTTTAACATCATAATGAAGGATGCTCTTTAGTGGATTATCTTGAGAAGGGATTAACTCCTTCAAGACTTCTTAGGAGGCAAGGTGTTTTGAGCCCTAAATACACACCAATTGCCTGCTTAACTTTTCATCTTATTTTGAAAACTGCCCAGCTGGAATTCAAATTCTTTTCCATAGAGCTGAATTTCTTAGTAGCAAAGTTTGAGTCAGGGGCAGCAGATGCTAAAAATAAATACTGTTCATTTAATCATGTGTAGCCAAATGTTCCGGATACTTCTTCGAGACAGGCATGGCAGGATAAGACTCAATCAAAACTTTGCTGCAAATTCAGCAAAGCTTTAAATTCTGTCTCTGTCGCTCAGGCACATGAAATAAGTCTCCATGGCCTAACCTCTCTCATAAGGTTTTCTTTTTAACGTGACAGAGAGACATAATATAGACAGATAGATAGATAAAGTACGTTCCATGACACTCATATAGATTTCTTTTTTTAATTTGTAGTAATATATCGGTTCTCTAAAGACTTAATAGGCTTGCGCGTGGATACGCCTAGTGATATTTTTGCTGTAGGCAGACATGCATGTACACCCACACAGACATACATACATAGAGATACATACAGCCCTATGGATACGTATACCCATATATCACTCACAACCCTATTAATACATGCACACATACATATATATGGGATTTGGCCACTCTACCTTGGCTTTCAACAACATCATTATCAGCATTGTTTTATGACACATTTGCTGTAGCATACAAAATACCTAGTACAAAAAAAGCACTGAAAAGAGGACTAATTGCTCTATAATTTATAATCAAGTGACTTCTTCAACCTATGTTTCTTTATCTTAATAACCATTCATTTGTGTCTGCCTAATTTATTGGAAGTGAAATCTTGTATTTGTTCCACGTTCATCTTATCCCTCAGCTAACCTTGTCTCCATTATTAACCTACTCCATTGTTTCATATTCTGCTTGCAAGGAAGAAGGGATATTCCCAAAAAGTTTTTCTTCCTTTCTTGTTACTTTTCACTTTACTAAAAACTTGTGTTCTGCTTGGCCTGAAGTATAAAAACACTTCTTTGTGTTGACAAGGATGTTTTCTATTTATTTTCATTTCTGCAGGACTGGCTGAGGAAGGGGAGCTATACTTTTCACACACACACCAAAAAAGAAAAAACAAAACAAAACAAAAAAAAAAAAAAAAAAACACCTTTTCTCTCTTTTTTTTTTTTCTCTTTTAAAGGAAGAAATTCTCAACTTTCTTGTTTTGCATGCCCTGGTTTTTGTTCTTTCCTTTTAGCACTTTCTGCAACTACAGCATAGATAATTTATAACTTCATAAACAAGGTTTTTCAATTGGATTACCCAGCTTGGTATATGAAAGAGAGTTTGGTAAAAGCAATCAAACAGATAATTCTGAGGGCAACTGAGTTTTCTCCAATTTTAACAAATGGACAAGACCCAGGTGCACTCTTATTGTGAGCTAAATGAAATACTCTCTTATTCATTTTTGTAATAATAACTGTATTCCACAGACTATGCTTTAATTGTAAATAATCCCCCACATTCTTTCAGCGTAAACTCTTTAAGGAGTCATGAATTTTATTTATACTCTCTCACTCTTTGAGAGTCTTTTGTTTATTTGCTGTTTAGTTCTTTGTGAAATAACACTCCCAGAAGAAAATCCCCCTCTCTGCTTAAGGAATTAGCCCAGAGACAAAAGCAGGGAATTCTTTAAGCCTTGTTTTGTGCTAAGAGAAATGTTTGACATTTCTGTGGAGAGGTGTTTAGTTTGGATTCATTAGGTCTTAGGGACTCTTTTCTCTTTTTTGGCCTTTCAGTTTCTGTCACTGTTTTTTTTCTGTGTTTGGTAGACTGAAGAGAATTTACCAATGTGTAATTAGGTTTCCTACATTTGAATAGCAAAATCCAGTTGTGTTTTAAATAGGCGAGCTAAGCATTCCCCTCAACCAGCAGGCCCAAACCTGAAACCTGCTTTGTGGGCAGACGAAAGAACGACAGAAGGAAGAAAAAGGCTTCCCCAAGGTTACTTAATGCTTGAAACA
The DNA here is from genome assembly GCF_037038585.1 of Patagioenas fasciata. NCBI lineage: Eukaryota > Metazoa > Chordata > Aves > Columbiformes > Columbidae > Patagioenas > Patagioenas fasciata. The sequence goes on along the minus strand of NC_092531.1, from coordinate 18,251,097 downwards.
AACACCAATAAAGCTCCACTAGTGCAACTCCTTAGGTTGTAGCAAAGGGGAGAACTGTGGTCTTGAAAAACACAGCATTTCCCTTAAAACTGAGCCTTAGTATGGCAAAAACATATATGTGATGTGTGTCATGTTATTGCTATCTTCCTTGGAACTATATGGCTGGAAAATTATCAGCATAAATGGATAGTGTATAATATTATTTTTAATGGTATAGAACACCATAAGTTCCATCAAATTAGAAGCATAAGCTCAGTCTGGCACATTTAAATGGTTTGTCAACAGCAATACAATAGACAATCCAAGGGCAAAAATACATGACAATATCCCCAAAGTTGCATTGCACAGAGCTTTTCTTTTGATTGTGAAATGCAGGTAAGGCTGTTAGGAGGAAAATGGGACTCCAGTTTTAAAACAAAAAGAGCTAATTGTGGGTTTGTAACAAGAGATGAAGAGGAAGTTGTCCACTGAAACAGCTGTTTTGATCATTTTGAACTGTTTGTGTCAGTACTAGCACTGGGCTGCTTTTCTTTTGAAAATGGCGGAAAGGAATGTGCTGGCAATTTCGAATTTTTTTCTTCCCAGATTCTTATCGAAGTGGGAAAATCATCCAAACTGATCTTTCCTTAAACAGTTTCTATTTTCAAGCAGTCAGCAAATTTGCAGTGAATAAGGAATTTTCTTTAAAAAAAATCCCAGCAGACTACAATTTGAAACCTTGTTCTTAGCCAAAGCTGTGCTTGTAGGTAAAAACAGCCTGAAGTTGTCCATTGGGGCTGTGCAACACAGTGGAAAATCACAAGGTTAAAGACCAAGCAGAGTACAAAAAAAAAAAAAAATCAGCCCTAGGGTATACATATGCCGTTCCCTAGACATTAACATGGTGGTTTTACCAAATTTATCTTTGTACAGAAGCTTTACCTCATTTCTCAGTCCTCTTCTTTATATGTAAATAGACTGTTAAGGGACATTTTTAATAATGAGTCCTCTACTTATTTAACCATTTCATTCAACATTGTCCAGATTTATTGACTGTCAGAGCTTTCTTCCTTTTTTGTTTTCTCCGGGACTTCCCTTCTGGGTGAGGAATGTCACTGGTGAAAAACAATGTTGTCTAGCTGGCTTTTTAAAGCTACAATAGTTATGAACTCTAGATCATTTTTTATTTACTAACTGACTGCTGCCAAATACAGCCAATTCATCTGGTGGAAAGACTTTGTGCAATAGCTAACAAATCTCGAATATTCTTCATTGGTGTATCTGGCAGTAATCACCTGTTGCGATGCCAAACATACAGTGTGAAACATATCTGGATGTCGACAGACTTCAGTTTCATTGCAGAGCATCACTGCTATAACATAAAAGTTTGGTTTTCTGCCTTTCAAATATGCTGAACACCTGCTCCTCTTATTGTTTTTCTTATTTATTATTGCTTTTTTGTCTTTAATTGAAGTCATACTTGTGGTTTTTGATTGACAGAAGAGCTCTCTGGAGGCTTTCCACTGACTTTAGTGATTTTGATTCTGGTCCCAGAGGTAGAGATGCATAGTATTCTTTAGCTATGTATTATTTGCATAGTCCTCTGCCTGTACATGCTGATATACCATTTGAGACATTACAATTTCCCCTGTAATACAAGACCTAGAGTCCATCAATCCTCTCCTTGAGGAACAAAAGATAGTGAAGACAGCTGTTGAGAAGAAGCAACCAGTCACTATGAGGCTGGGTTTCACCTTAAATGTCCTTTTTTTCCACCCAAAACTTGGCAAGATTTGAGAGCCTTGGATATTTATTTAGGATTTCCATAGATTTCACAGCTACACAGCATCTGTCAGTGATGTACAGTGATGCCCTGTGCCCGTACAGCAAATCTGAGACCCTTTGGATGGATGCATCACATTTACTGCGTATGCTCAGGTCTTCTGTAGGCAAGCTTCTGAAGGAATATAGAAACAAGTGCTTCTTGAGAGCCTACAGCTGCTGAGAAAAGTCACTGATGAAAATATGAAAGCATGCAGACTTCTCTTCCCCTTTCCAGCAAGAAGCTCTTGCAAGGGAGACTTGGGAAGGGACGTGACACTGTCCCTAATGTCATATCCAGAGCTCCACAGAGGAGTTACTGTGTATGTTCTTGATGAAGACAATATTGGAATTTCCTCGTGCACAGGGAAAAAAAATATACAATGCCATTATGCAAGCAGGTGGTGTGACATCAGCTAAAGCAATGTCCTTAGTTCTTTCTTATAATTTTCAAAAATATGAACGACTGCTGATACTCATTTCCTATATGAAAGGAGGCAGGGGTCTGTTTCATTACCCTCAGTAAATTTTTGATTAATTATTTGTCTGCTATTCTCCTTTTTTTAATAAAATACTGCAGTTATTACTATTAACAAGGGGGGGAAAATAAGGCATCATCTTTAGACATAAAAGAAATCATAATTTCATTATTTTTCCTGTATTCCAACATTTCCTATAAGGCAGTAGCCCGCTCATGACAGTGCCAGTACTAGAACTTTTATAAAAGGTGCATAAAATCCTGGATAATTATGGAGTGAATTTCTTCCTTAAGTCTATTAGTCAGTAGCTGGCTTCTGTCCTGAAGCATAATTGTTTATATCCCTAATGTATGGTTTCATCCTGTGTAATGTAACTGTGGATGGTCTCATTATCCATATAAGTGTTTAATAAATCCCTTTAATCCTGCTAAACTCATGCCTCAAAGATACTGTATTTTGTGGCAGTGAGTTCCACATGTTAATTAACTACTACATAAGAATGATCCTGAGTATAGTTTTTTGAGAACTTTTTGTTAGAAGGTTTACATGAATTCACTTCAATAGCAGTTGTTCCTGTATCTTCTATTTTTTTAACAATATCGTAGTTCATCAATCAACTAGCAAAAAACTAGTGTTTTCCGAACAGTTAATTTTAATTGAGTATTTTAAAATATTCACAGGAAATGCATGCCTGCTCTGTCTTCAGCTGAGATATCATCAAAGACCAGAATTGCTCTTTTCTCTTTCATGCACAGAAACACAAACATGACCTGTGAGCCCAGTTAAGGTGGAATGGGACTTCTCAGAGGCTTAGCAGATGGTGCTCTAGGAGAGCAGCATCCTGGCTTTTTGAGAGGCAGCATCTCCCCATTCCTTCAATTCCACTTGCAAATTTCACTTCCAATTTGAGATACAACAGCTGAGCCCAGGAGACCATCTTGGACAGGTTGCTGGACAGTCTTCTGCCTCACAAAGTCCATCTCTTCCATGACCTTAGACCAGCACACCCTGTTCTGGCAGTGATCATTCACCTTCAAGTTGCAATACAATATTCTCCAGTTGTCACATCTCTTAAAGAGGATGACATATTAAAAAAAAAAAAAAAGCTTTAACACCTATCAACATCATATTTAATAGATCTGACACCATTGTACACATCTGCAATGTCTTTAGGACATCATTTCAGTTTTGGGAAGCAAAGGAGTCTGGGTGGTGGGCTCCAGTGCTGAGCCCAGCTCTGGTACCCTCCACCTCTCCTTCGGTTCAGGAAGTATTATTTTCTTTTCCAACCCAAGTTTTATACCTCCTATGAAACTAAATTGTTTCCAGGACTAAAGATTAAAGGTAAGCTATGTAAACGGTGAAGTCTGTGATATCTAAGGCGTCTAAGATGTACTGGGGAGAATACTGATTTAGATTGATTTCTAAAAGAGGATTGCAGCCACCAAAAAAAAAAAAAAAAAAAAAAAAAGTTTGGATATTCAGACAAAGAAGTAAAAATCTTCAAAAGCTCCCCAAAATGTACAGATTGCTCCTTTACTGCTACTGAAAGTAGCTTATTTATACCTTCCATTGCAGTATGGGCCGTAGCTTTTAAATGAGGAAGGATTATATCTAATGTTATATTTTCCAACAATTTAAAATGCTGTTCCTGCTTTTATCCGTATACCAGCTCTTATTACTCAATAAAATTTTGGGGTTTCTGAGGTGAACAAAACAGAAAGATCACATGTTCTATTTATAAGGTGGACCAGAGATCTCTTGATACTGGTAAGAAAATCTGGCCCACTTTGCCATAATGGGAGTCAGATCTGAGGGGCCTGTAAGTTTTCATTTGAGAATATTGTTTCCATTATCATTTGTTGGTTTTCTTTTGTTGCAAAATGGACTATTTTCTGAAGTTGGATGTCACTTTTGAAATGGAAATCATGACGAATTGTGGCACATATTCTTTGCTATGATTTATCAAGCTCGTTAGAGATGATGTATGGTCTGAAGTTAAGGCAGCAAAAACCAGAAAAACAGCATAGGAGTCTTCTCTCTTACCATTAATGTTTACATATTAAATGAAATCACCCTGTTCTGCTTGTTGCACTCGATGACCACCTCTTATGGGGACATTGAACCCTGTCACTGTAGCTGCAGTTTTTCTGTAATTAGAACACAAACCATGCTGCAAAATTTTAAGGGTATACATAATTTCAAAACTTTTGTTCCTTGTCACTGTCTCATTCTAGGTTCATTTTGACAAGGAATACATATGCCAAGAAGCTTTTCATACGCTTACAATGTTAAATGCAAAGGAATCTGAGTTTGTTCTGGAAGAGAAGGTTTAGCAGAGTATATTTCCACTGAAATAACCATGTAACAAAAGATGGTTTTTGAAGTTGCATAGACACTGATGCATCTTATACAACAAGCCAAGACTTTCATCCAAAAACCAAACAGCTGTGGTGTAGTTTTCAGGCACTTAATATTTGCATAAACACATTTTTTCTTTTGCAACTTGAATAAATCCTTATATCAATAATGGAGCAAACCTCCAAACAATTGTTTGAAAGGAAGAATTCAGGGAGGCTTTTCCATATTGGAAGGAGCTCTGCTTATATATTTTAGAGTAAATCTAATAGCTGGAAAAGTTTGACACTATTTCAACTAGTTGGAAACGTTTGCTTGAAGTGCTTCCTTATACGGGCCCTGATTCAGAAAAGCACTTAAGCACAGGCTTAACTGTTATCACGTGCTAAAGTGCTTTTCTGGATAAGGATCCATTCTTAAATTGTAGGCAACAGGACTAATCCAACACTTCTAAAGAAACCAGTGAAATGATGCTCTTTGATTTCACTGGACCTAGTCTGACCACTGATCAATAGTCCAGTGCTGAAATATGACACTGGAAAAATGGGGGAAAAAATAAAAAAGGAGTGTAGAAAGGCAAGTGTGTTGTCAAAGAATGAATTGCTGTTACTGACAAAATAACTTTTCAAAGGCAAGCCCTTGTACTTTGACTAAAGTGCATTAACTTGTACAGTGCCCCATGACTATCCATTGTAATTGTCCACAGGCTGATGAACTGACATTTAATCCAGGAAAACCAAGATTTAATTGCTAAAAGATGCCACAGTTAGTAAAGCAAAAATGTGCATCTGGCAAAATAGAGATGCTGCAGTTTTGAAAGCCATCTTCCAGCTTGTTCCTTGTGTACAGCAAGTAGATGGGCTTGAAAAGACTCTGCTACCTGTGACCTTTGCTTAAAGCAGCTAGAAAGAGGTGGAGAGTGTGCTGCACTTTTCTAATAGTTTTGGTTGTAGCCACATTTTCCAAGCTCTGATCCAAAATGAAGTGAGACTATTATTCTATGCAGTCACTGCTGTGGTTTTATTTGAATTGTACCTTTGCCTCTGTAGATCCCTGAAAATAAAACCTCTTGAAGTTGATGAAAATGAAGGAAAGAATCGTGTTTGCATTGGACTTGTTAAATGTGCAAAACCAGTGTGGTCATCTCAATAGTTAAATAATGGGAGGAAGGGAATGATGAGGAAGCCAAGCTTTTTTTATTGTCTGCTCCCACCTTTAACACAGAATCACCATGAGCCTCCATCAAATCCATTAAGTTCCCTTGGTCATGTCTAGACTGTGGGGATAACACTTTGCAGTGCAACCCACAGGCCTGACTCAACACCTACCCATGTTGGCCACCCCTCCCTGTCTGAGCACTCAGGTCTCCTTCCTAAGGAAACCAAGATCCTGGGGGAGAAAAAGCCTGGCTTTTGCCCCAGGACACGTTTGGGATGTGGCCAGGGCGCGCACCTGGACCCTGGAAAACAGGAAGTATCTGCAAATCTCACACTTCAAACATACCCTTAGTTTCTCTACTTGTAAAATGAGCCTCTCGTCAGAAGTCAGCAGCTCTCATCACCTGTCAGAAGTATTGAGAGGCTGATTTAATTAATGCTTGTAATAGTGACTCAATTGCCAGATGCTACAGTGCTGAGGTCTCTATATGTAGCTACATCAATAGATAAAGAGAAGGGAAGGCACTAAAGACATGCAAAGATTCTTAGTTTCTTGTTCATGCAAATTACTACAGATAATTAAGAAAAGCACTACAAAATAAAGCAGTAGAAATGAAAGCTTAAACATGAAGAAATAACTACTTTTTTTAGAACTTAAGTGAAAAATTAATCAACTAATGAAAAGAACTTAGCATATTATAAGCTAACTCATCCTTATATAATTGAAACACATGGAGTTGCTTCTAAATTGCTATGAAAACTAACCAATAACACTACAATAGTTTTATTTCTTTATACTTATCATGTAGTGTAATCATCATTTTGTCTCTTTGTGTGCACCTCTGAAGAGTGAAAGTTGCTAAATACTGATTTGCAGAATCAAGCTACCAAAACGCCTCCTTACTCAGCAGAGAAGCAGATCTCATCTGGGCTGCAAGGCGTCGTCTGAAATGTCCAGAGTCAGAAACTCTGCCAGGGTCAGGACACAGCTTTTCTTATTGATCACTGTACTGCATTGTACAGACACATTTTGCAGACCTAAAGAATCCCATGAGGATAGCTAGACATTTAATGTAGATAGCACAACAACAACAAGAAAGGATGCACATGTTGTATGCAATGCTTTTGAGGGGGGGAATTTGTAGTGTCAGGTGGTTGTCTTGTGCCACAATTTTACACCTCAGAAAAAGTGGCCATCAGTTTCTCTCAGGACATTTCCAAGCCATGCTTAGCCCCACTTCAATCACAACATCAGGCCTTCTTCACAGAAATCACCATTTTTCTCTGTAAATCTCCACTCAGGCGTAACCACACGCAGACGTGTGACGTGTCCTAATTGTGCTGAGTGATATCACACCTTAATGTCGGGCAATAACCTTTGTTTTATCTCCAGGTTGTTAATCCCTTTATAAGGGCTCTAGCAGCTGTCAGATGAGGTCAGGCATGAGTTCTGATTTTCCACTGTTGCATTTAGAGAAACAGGTTTTAAAACTCTTGAGCAATTCTCTTTTAGCAAGCAGCAGAGTCCAGATATTTCCTCACTATTACTACATCACATACCTGGAGAGCTAAGGAAAGAACCAAGTATGCATTCAGATAATGATGTAGCACTTGTGTAATTACATAGGGATGTGTACATTACAAATCTATATTACACACTATAGGAGTAAGGCCAAGAGAGGCTTTAAGTTGTTTGTCCTAAGCAAAAGCATGTCTAAACCATCACTTACAAAGTTTGTTCAACTCATTCTTATAAACCTTTAATACCCAAGGAGGCTGTGGAAACTGCTAATGTGCTCCCACGTGGTCAGAAAGCTTTCTAACTGGAATCCTCATCTTGCAAATTAAAGCCACTCCTGATTTCTTGTCCAGTTCTTAGTGGACATGAATAATTGATCCTCTTCCTCTTTATAACAACCGTTTAAATATTTGAAATCTGTTATCATGTACCTCCTCAGTCTTCCCTTTTCTAGACTAAACAAAGCAAGTTCTTTCAACCTTTCCTCATAGGTCACTTTTTCTAAACCTTGCACCATTTTAGTTGCTGTCCTCTGGACTCCCTCTGATTAGTCTCTGTCCCAAAGTGCAGTGTCTAATGCTGGGCTTGGAACTACAGCCAAAATCTCACCAGAGGAGTGGAAATACATGCCACACTCCTATTTCACCTCAAGGTGCAAGAACATCATACTGATGGGTGACATATGGGCTGTGGTCCAGCTCTCACCCCTTGATTCACTTCCACAGAACACCAGTAGTACCTTTGATTTTCCCCCTTTTTATTGTAATACTTTCAAGTTGTCTTTATTGAATTGCAGGTCACTTCTGCAATTTAATAGAGTCATTTTGAATTCTAATCTTGCTGCAAAAGTGCTCACACCCTGGCAGTTTGGTGCCATCTACCATCTTGATAAGGGCACGCTCTATTGCACAGTCCTAGAGGTTAGTGAATATTGAACAAACCAAGCTTAGCATAAACCCTTGTAAGATCCCTACTGACATGACCACCCAGTTTGATAGCAAAGAATTGACATATACTCTGAGTAAGTTTTTCCAGCTGAAAGGTGATTATGCTTTTCAGCAACCAGAGCCGGGGAAGAGACAGAATATTCAGAAACAGCAAAGAGTAAAAGAAAAGAATTTGGAGCAAGGCTGCTATAAGATCTTAAAAACAGTAAATTATCTTGCATCTAAATGACTGTAATATGTGTTTCTTATTGTGTCTACTGCTGCGCTAGCAAAGCTTAATGTGTTGTTTAGATTACTTTAATAGCTTTTGTTAATAAGGCAGTTTTCCCTACGTTTATTTCATTTTAGAATGAAAGCAGTCCAACCAGTGCAAAGGGGATAAAATCATCTCATGGCTGTATTTCTTATGCCTTTTATGTAACTTAGATATCTGTTCGCTAGCAGATTGTGGAACATTTGTGCATGGAACATTTTGATGGAACTTTAGAGACTGAAATATATTAGCCTGACCTGGGCTAAAGGAAGATCCTTCCCAAAATGTAGGCTTTGAGTTTAGTCTGCGTTGAGTGGATCATTTCAGAAAGAGCCTATTTTAGCCAGTGCTTTACAGCTTCTTGTCTCATTTTGTGGGGTTTTGCTGTATGTTTAATTTTCCAGGCACTAGTTACTCAAGTCGGTAAGAGAAACAGTCTGTGGTGGCTGGTTTGCATGTCAAGAGTGAAACCTGTATGAAAAGCCTCACTTAAAGATGCTTACAGACTTTCAGTTACATGAAAGAAAGAGCGTATTTCCCCTTCTCCTTGAATATTCTATTGATTTAGCCCTTTTTTTCTTGTCAGTAGTGTGCTTAATAGAAGAGCTGATTTTCTACCTTGACCACAGGCCTGAGAAGTCAATTCGTTTCAGTAGCTTTGATTACTTCCAGCAAGCTACCTCATAGAAATTCACGGAACCCAGCAAATTTCAGTAAAACACATCTTGAACTACATTTATAGCATGCAATGTTGTGATTCTAGAATTAAAGCAACAGAGACTACCTAAGAAGCTTTTCCAGACAGGCAATAACATAAACTTAAAATGACAACGATTTGGTCATCCACTCAAACATAACCTGATTGAGAAATTTGCCTGTAAATGTAACGTCAACTAATGTTCTGCTGACATGAAGACTCTTCTGTCTTAGGTGACAGAATTTTAGGTTTCTGGGTCTAGTTTGGAAGTCGATGAAAGTCCCTCTGCTAAAACTCCCAAAGTGAGGCATATTGCACAGATTTTTCAGTTATTATAACTTCCTGTCTTTGGTTTCCCTAGCTCCAAAGGGAATCTGAAGGTGCTCACCAATTTTTGCAGCATGCTTTTGTGGATGAGGATAAAAATGGGAAGTGTTAGATAGTAGACACCCCGTGATGGTTTAAATTAGTATAAATGAAGGCCAGAAAAGCCACCACCCAGTCAGAGTAAATGAGTTGGAGCTTAACTTCTTACATCACATACTTATACTGGGTCATCTGATCCCACAGAAAAGTTATAGGTAGATGATCATTCCCAGTCAAAGGTGCTTTATTAACACCAATTTTACATGAAATCAGTTTTCGTGCAGAAAAATTAAGAAACCATAGATTTGTCTGAAGAAGAGAGGAAAATGGGAGACATCGTAAGGATAGCTTGCCATTGCCTTAATGTCACCTTAGGTAAGCAAGCTTTTTTTCATTGTTTCTCCTTACTAGAGAAAGAAAATACAGACTTCCTAAACTCCTGTGAAGTGTACATATGAGGACTAATTGGTTAATAACTTGAAAATGTAAGCAACACTATAATGAGTGATAGCAAGGAGCATGAAAATGTTCCCAAACAAACATGTTATATCTATGAAGAAAAAGTGGCTGAAACAGTGACATTCCAGAGACATTTTCTGGGCTCCTTCTGCTTTGAGTAACACGAACACAATCTTCCTAATTCGCCACTCCTGCTCCGACATTCCAGCCTCATATATAGCCATTGGCAAACTTGGAACGTGCATCCGGTGCATTTTTTTGGTTGAAATGCTACATCTGGCTTAGCTGGCAAGTGTTACTGTGCCTCTAGAAAGTAAGCCAAAGTGAAAAGGGAAAAAAAGAATCTTAACTACATGCAGGAAAGGATTACTGAAACATAGTGTCCTCTTTGTTTCCTGGAAAACTGAAGCTGCATTTATGGCCTCTGACCTTTGGAAAGATGGTGCCCGAAGAAAACCAGCTACCTAAGAGTTAATGTATGCAATGTACTGTAAGTATTTCATTAATTTGCCTATTAAAAACATGAAAAGCTTTCGCCTCTTTGACACCCAAACAAAAGGCAAGCAATTGGGAGACTTTTGACCTGAGCTTATCAGATGACTGGTGTAATGCTGTCAAACCTTCCCCACTGCATGCAAGTAGGGTCACATTTTAGAGGTGTTTATGACATTTTAAGGTTCATAATGCCTATCTTTGTCAACACGAGAATGATGCAGGTCAACTGGATGGGTTAATGAGGCCGAGCACATAAGGAAAAACATACAAAAGAGATGAATATCCAAATTAAAAATCACAATTTAAATAATCTGTAAAGCAAACATGTTCTACCAAAAGCTAAAAATATCACAAGTTGCTTATACTTGATCATAAGCTTTGGTGCCCACTGGCATAATGTGGACCTGGGAGACGACCACTTTCAATTGTAAGGCAATATCAGACAGCTCTGAAAACCCAAGGAGAAAAGTGTTGTGAAAAACTTTTCACAGTTCTTGCAATTTCCTTTCACCCTTTTTGAGAGCAGGAATATATCTCTCCATCAACATCTCCCTAAACAGCAGTTTCAATGTAGACTAAAAACAATTTTCACAAATAGCCCAAGTGGCTTTATCATGCAGTATGATCTCTTTTAGAGGGGGAAAAAAAAAAAAAAAAGGGAAAAAATAACTGTTGATCTTAAATTTTGCAACAAAAAGCGGGCACAAGTTCAGATCAATTAAAATTCATTTAAGAATATTTGCACCATATCCAAGCAACAGAGAAGTGAAAAACAACCAACATAAAACAGAAAACATTTGTGAAATCTGGAATAGTTTTGAGATGTCATAGGCTACATCTACCTTCTCAAGGCAATCACAGTCACAGGAGCAGATCAATAGGTTGAAAACCTTGGTGCTGGGGCTTCTTTTTCTCTACTACAGGGGAGGTGGAGAGACAGCATTGTTTTAAACTTGATTTAGCCTGGATGCCTGAACTGAAACAACCCTGAGTACGATTCCAAGCTTTTGGGAGGTCTAGTCATGGGTTTGACCTCTTATTTCCCCAGTAGGACTTGAAGAACATTTGGCACATCTGGATCAAGCCTCCAGTTTAGTTTTCTCCAAACAGAATCCAGCTTATGTGCTGCAAAACCACTCTGCAAACTGAACCACTGCACAGTAACTGGGACAAACAGGGGGATTTGCTTCAAAACTGTATCACTGCTCTGAATCACAGCACTGATGTGGATGCAGTCAATAAAGCCTCCCAAAAGGCAATTTAAAAACAAGCATCCCAGAGGAGACATTACTGGCAATTCCTGATTCAGTTATAAGCCTATTTTTCAGGATGGAGAACTTTTCTCTAACAGTTTGATCTTCTGAATGCCTATGTTCTAAAACGCTGGACAGTGTGTCATTAGCATCTGGGCTAAGTAAAGGGTCTATGCTTGTTTGACTTTTCATTCCAAATTTCAGTCCACTAGGCTTTTTTCTTCCTGGTAAGCATCAGATAAAATGTTCAGGGAATAACAACATTCTTTGTGCAAACATTTTAGGGATTTTACGTATATTAAACACACATGTATGTACATACACAGACTATACCGGAGGGTTAGGAAGTACAGCAGTATGACACACCAAGAGTTCCTCTGCTGGGAAAAATGTAACGGAATAGGTGTATACAGGGAGTTTTCCCACTTCACTAAGTCAGTGCTTCTAGACATTAATTAAAGGAGCCCTGAATTTAAACTACTAAATGCAGCAATATTTTCTTCCATTCAAATGTATAAAGCACTCTGGCTGAGGAGTGAGACTTTTCAGAGAGCTTGGGTGAAGTTTCTAGGACAGGAGAAAGGCAATGTGAAAAACAAAATGTCATGATAAAACCAAGACATATATTTTTGTTATTTTTTTTTCTCCTCAGAAAACATCGGTGCTTTATGACAACTGAAAATTCAGAAAGGTTGTTTTAGTCCCAGGCTCAGTGGTGGTTGCTTGGCGGATTATTTATCTTTTTTTTTCTTTTTTTTCCCTCAAGATAAAGGCATTATTATGACAGTATTATTATAATGACTGTCTTAAAAGCTTTCTTATTCCCACCTAGCACTTTCACAAATTCCTTCCCTCTCACCCCCCACTTTCCCCAGCATTAGGGCTTCTTGGAATTTTTAGCATCATTTAAATTATTTGTAAGAAAAACATGTTGCCATTACACTCACGTTTTCCCTGGCAGAGGTTGCAGAGATTTTGGGCTCCAATCATTGTTCAGCTGAAGAAATGCCAAAAATAAAGCAGAGACCATCTTAAAAAATAATAGTCATAATAGTCATGACTTCTAGTTAGTCCGGTCATATGTGTATGATCTATTTTTCAGTATCTTTTCGATGATGAAGGTGTCTGTGTGATATCCTCTGAGATGACTATAGACCCACAGAGAGGGAAGTGTAGTTTTGAGTTCAGGATGAACACACGATCATCTACCTATTATTTAGACACGGGTCCCCAAACACAACTGAGGAGATCAAATACAGAAGCATATCTGGCAATTAGAAGAGTTAAAAGTAAAACTTAAATTTGTTGCCCCTAACTCCAGACTCTACTATCTCCTGCCATAATATTCATCATACAGATCTCTACATGTGCATTTTATTAGCAATTACCAGTATCCCAATGATATCATTGGGATCACCACCAGTAAGTAAGATGCATGGTTACACCTTCACACACCAAACAAATTGGTACTAATACGCTACCCTGTATTTCAAAGGCACAATTTTTTTCTAGTCAGGAAGTAGGGTCAAGCAGGTATTTGTGTTGATAAATCTGAGTATTCATACCTGTATTTCTTAATTTCTGTCTTGATTACTGAAGATGTTTCCATTTGACCCATTTTTTTAAATTTATCTTTGGCGAAAAAACAAGTGCAAGTGCAAAGAGGTGGTTTCTAGTTATTTACTTTCATGAATTTTGCATGTGCATATTGGGCATTTTCATAGCAAAGCCTGAACGATATCAAACAAAGCAGACCATCACAAAGTGAGATTAATACAGACCAGTGGAAAGGTATGGAAATTCACTGAGCTAATGGTGAAAGAGACCATATGTCCTCTGACACCTTGACTTGATGGAATGCCTCTCCATAAATGCTTCCTTAATGCATCCCATTGTGCCTAGGTGTGGGATGACGTACGGTCTGCCTCTGTCCTTTCATGAGCTTTCATCCCTTTCATTTACAACCTGTGTGTTCTTATAATGAAGATTTTTCTGTTCAGCAGAATATTAGAAGAGGGCAATTAGGGGTAATTGTTCAAAACCTTTGTTAGATGCACACACAAATCCACAGGTAGTATTTGGATATTGGCAAATTTGGAAATGGTTTTGCCAGGACTCTTTATAAATCTAAATACAACTCTTTTCCCTTCCCTTTTCTTAACACTAAGGTTCAAACAATTTGCAAAGATAACTACTACTCTACAATCTCTTCCAAGCACCCTAGTCTCTGGTAAGTTCTGATAACAGAAGTTGTACATTTCTTTATCAGGGCAAAATAATTTCTAACAGTATTATTTTTATTATTACAATCACTCCCAGTCAGTTCTACATCCATAACAGTAGGGCCTAAATAAACAAACGATATACAGGAAGACATGGTCCCTGACTCAAAATGTTTATGATCTAATTTAAGACAAGACACAACAAGTGAGTGTAACAAATGTTCAACACAGATTCAAAATGTAAACATAGGGTAGATAGGAAAATGGTCATAAATTCCTCTATCAAAGATAACACCTCTCAAAGTCTCCCACACAGTCTCTGTAACATGGAACACGTCAAGTGAAACACACATAAGGAAGGGAATGTACATGTTTGGTGGTGTTGCTGAAAATTCAAGTAAAAACTAATGCATAGTAAAAGCCTTTTTTGTGTTATTTCGGAAATACATTCAGGCCTAAGAAAATAAAACATACAAATGACTGTGATTCAAAGAGTTGGGATTTTTCTAGTGTGGACATGCACATAGAAACATTTTGCAGTTGTAGCTGATCCTAAAACAATAAATAGAAAAATGTGTATATGTGTGGCTGTTCTTTAGTTTTATGTTATCTAGCATAGGAAAGACATCTGGAGTGCTGGTTTTATTGTTCGTTTATTGCTTTATTGTTTTGTTTAAAAAGGTAATATTGTCTCCTTTGGATCTGGTAGTGACTATAATCCTAACAAACTGTGATCCTGTGATTAGCACAGTGCAGCTGGGTATATGTGGCATCTAAGGAAGGGACACTCCTGGACTTGTCCATATTCAGAGCTGCTTTGGGGCCGTGCTCTGAGTCAGACCCATGGGTGATGCCAAGCATATCTAAGCTCTCTCCAGACACCCTCATGCCAAGCTTTAGCACCCAGACATGTTCAGATGCTCAATCTGCAGCCAGGTCTCTATTCCATCCAGGACCTCTGAAAAGGAGTATGACCAGCCTTACAAATATTTCTAGCTGTACTTCAAGTCATTTGCTGCAATGAAACTCAAAGGTCGCATCCTAAACTAGTCTCAGTAAACAAGCTCAGGGGACGTTGCTGTAGGTACAGCTCTTTGTTCCGGCAGGATATTCAGGCCATATGCTTCTCTGTGAGTCACCTTTGAAGGTCTTGGAATAGATGGTTGTTCTGTGATCACCCTTCCCTCTCCCCCTTCCCCTTGTCTGGTGAACAGTAATAAGCCTCAAAATCAATAATTACAGAGTCAGCTTTACCAACAGGTAATATTCAGGCACACAGGTTCAAAATGTAAACATAATATAGGAAGCAAAGCAGCTGTAAATTTATCTCCTGAAGATAAGGACTCTCAAAGTCCCTTTTGCAGACTTAATAAAATAAAACACGCTGAACACCAAAGGGATTGTATAGCAGCCTGAACAGTGCGTTGGAAATATCCAGGCTGCCAGGGCTTAGCTGCAGGTTTCCCCTAGACCCCCCCACTCCCAATTTATCTGGAGTGAGCCCCACACTGTTTCCAGTCAGAGCTCACTTAGTTGAGCCCCGAGATACATGGTCTTTGTTGGGCTGGATATTGAGATTACAGATTCCACAGCTTTTTTACTGCAGGGATTATTTCTGCTCTTGGGTTGGACTAAATTTCCCCTCCGCTGTTAACGGGCACTCTGCTGTGAGGCAATTCTTTGCTCAGCTTCCCTCACCTGCTTGCAAGCAGCTCTTCCCACACAGTGTTTCATGTATAGATATAAAACCCCACTGTGCAAAATACTCTGTTCATCCAGGCACTCGCATGTTATTTGTTATTGATAAATATCAATATTATCATCATTAGCAGAGCAGAGAAATTACCATTATTATCTATTTAACTGACTGCTTGTACAAAAAGGAAAGGTTGTTTGGGTTTTTTTGTTGTTGTTTTGGTTTTTTTTTGGTTTTGAACTACATTATTAAAAGACATGTGGAGGAAATAAGGAACAAAAAAAAGCATTCTACCGTATGAAAAACTACATCCAGTGTCTACAAACAAATTAAAATCAGATATGGAAAGAAGTAGCACCCACAAGAGAGGATTAATGAACATACACACCAGCCCAAGTTCTGCCCTTAGGTGAAATCAATAAAAAAAAGCAAGTGCATATTTTTGGCCCATTACATCTTTCCTTACAATGTTTTCTTAATATAAACTCAAATCCAGGGACCTGATCAACTCCAAAATCTCTCAAGTTTTCTCTTGAGCAATATGAAATCTTACAGAAAATGATTCCTAATATCTCAGAAAACAGAGCACATTCAGTACAACTGGGAACACACTTATTTCACACAAATGAAAGAAATAATCCCGCTCATTCTAATTGGAGAATATTTTTCTGGAGCAGTGATTTTGTCAGCTGTAAAAATGATTAATGCTGTAATTCAGCAGGATACTTAAGCACATGTTCAGTCAATTCCTATTCAGTAAAGCATTTAAGTACTTAACTTTACGCACATGCTCAGGAATTTCAGTGTGTGCTTATGGGCCAGATATGGAAGCGCATAACATCAAGTGACACTGAGCGGTACTGAGCAGCCATTGCCCAACAGTCAGAGTGTGACACACTGACTGCAGCGGCATTTTGGCATCTTCATCTTGCCATGGGATGCTCCAGGTACCCTCTTAAAAAAGATTTGACTAGGAAATGGAGCCTAAGGAGTCCAGTGGAGGGCTACAAAGACAAAAATAGAAGTCTGGAGTATCTTTCTCATGAGGAAAGACTGAGAGAGCTGGTCCTGTTCAGCCTGGAGAAGAGAAGGCTGAGGAGCAATCTTATAAATGCTTATAATAAATATCTCAAGGATGGGTGTCAAGAGGATGGGACCAAACTCTTTTTAGTGGTGTCCAACGATAGGATGAGGGGCAACAGCCACAGATTGAAGCACAGGAGGTTCCAGCTGAACATGAGGAGAAACTTCTTTCCTTTGAGGTGCCAGAGCCATGGAAGAGGCTGCCCAGAGAGGTTGTGGAGTCTCCTCCTCTGGAGACATTCAAACCCACCTGGACACATTCCTGTGCAATCTGCTCTGGGTGAACATGCTTTAGCAGGTGGGTTGGACTGGATGATCTCCAGATCCCTTCCAACCACAACCGTTCTGTGATTTTTGTTATAGATGTAATACATTATGTTTCCAACACCAGTGATCACAAATACAGCCCAGTCCCTTTGCTAAGGGGATATTTGCACATCAAGCTGCTTAAAAGCAGCATCAACATGGAGGCAGAGACAGGTTTGCCACCCTGCATCTTTCAGCCTCAGTCCTCTTGAACGCTCACCTAGGCAGCTCGTCTCCTTGTCTCCCTACTTGCACAATCCCTATCCTTTTCCCCAATGATTGCCAGGATGGAGGAAGATTTGGTTGGAGTCCTGCAGCAGGCACAGCCCCAGCAGGAAGGATACATATACTTGGGAGAGTTTGAGGGAGGACAACAGATCACACATGCTGCAAGCATGGGCACAAGGACACACATTTATCTCTCTTGCTAGGGGTCATGTGTAGACACTTGCCTGTGGCCATAATGACAATATGACGGAGAACAACAGGATTTGCACATTCACTATGGAAAGATGCTATTTAAGGAGGACACAGCGAGCAGTAAGAGCAGTGGAGGGGTTGCTGTTGCTGGAGGAAAGGAAAATCCCCACTGGTGGTGGTGGAGAGTCAGGGAAGAAAGACAGAGCTGGAGGATGATCAAGTATATTATCAGGGGAAAGAAAAACCCACCAAAAAAAAAAACCAACCACACCTCTAGACCATTCAGAAAGAGCTAGAGCAGGGGCAAATCTACGATTTGCCAAACTGATTGATGGTGATTACCATCTTCTCCAGATGTCTAGACGATCTTAACATTTCCACATCTAACCAGATGGATCCAAATGTTTCTCTGTATTTTTTCCCTGGTTTTCTTAAACTGATAAATGGGGTACAAAAACAGGTGTCCTCAGTGCAAAAAAGTAACTGTCTTCAACCTTCAGCTGAAAAGCATCCACTACAGACAGGGCAGGAGTGAACCGCACAATGGAAGAAAAAGTATTTTTTTAAAAGATAAGTAGTTTTGACAAAAAAATGAGAGAAAAATACCTACACATTACCAATGACCACCATAAAAACTTTAGCATGGGAAGTCTGGAAGTAGACTGATGTTTTGTTACAGGGTGGAGGTTTTTTTTTTTCCCCCATTATTCAGACATCTGTTGAAATCAGAGCTGGATAAATACTTTCGATTAAAGTTATACAGTCTAAGCATTTCACCACATCTTTAAGAATTTTTGAGGAACAGTAATTCCAAACAGTACCCAGTTTTCTCTTAAACTGTGCATATCCACATGTATATGACTGGAAGTCATTAATTTCTTTTAATATAAATGAAACCAGGTCACTGATGATATCTCTAAAGCTTACTTTGAGCAGAATTGCAGAAAACTGCACATGCACAACTGTATATCAGGTTATCAATCAATAATATGCTACATGTTCTATAGGTCATTTCACACAACTGAAGCCACAATCCTTCAGTGAATACAAAACTGCAGTACTTCTCTAACATGACAGACTTATCTCAGAGTGACCAACAGGTCCTAAAAAAAAGCTTTTGATTAGGAATAAAATTCAGTTTAACTTTTTAATAAAAACAGGAAAAATAGCACCTGTAGGTAACCCAGAGAAAATGCAGCATGAAATTTAATGCAGGAGATTTTTGGCATGAAAAGCTGAGCTACATATTCAGGATGGGTGGCCCAAATACAGATGCACATAGAAATATTTGTCTTTGACATGCCTGATGGAACACTAGGAATTAATAATTTCCAGTACCTGAGGAAAAAAAAAAAAAGAGATTCAAACTGTCTGGTTTTAAGGGAACAGCTACAGTTTAATAAAGATAAGTGTGTAATCATGATAGAAACTTTACAAAGTACCAAAACGCTATCCCCTAAATGGTATCTAGTCTAAATGATGAAACAGTTCCATTTGTCTCTTTCTTTCTGCAACTGAAAATAAAATTCTTGTCTCACAGGAGACAAAAAGGGCATATCCATATTTTCAGTAGTTCTGGTCAAACTTTGCAAATAACATCAGAAAATATTTTTTACTTTGATTTTCAAAGAGAGCCTTTCAATATGTTATTTGGAAACTCCACATATCTAGAAACATATCTAAAACTCTTTTAAGATGATAGCCATATAAATCAGAAAACATTGTAAATATATAAAATTAGTCTTCTGTAGGGCAGTTTTTCATCCTTTCACAAAAAATTAAAAAGAAAAAAAAAGTTTTATTAAGCAGGGTAAGAACAGATGAAATCGAAAAATATACAGTCCAAGGTATCTCCAAGGGAATGTATGGGATGGTCACTACTGAGGGAAGCAACAAAGTGCAAAGATCACAGATACAACATGAGCAAGCAGGGCACAGTAGATACAAGAGACGGGAGCAATATCTGTCAGACAAGAGTATGGTTTCCTAGGGGGAATATGGAAAAAGCACAACAGAACTTCTTTGTTTCAATTTAATTTTAAAACCACCATCACATCTGGGTCACAAGTTAGCATACCCTGACTACTCAAACTGGCTCTACAAGTCTTTAACTCTTTTAGACTGTGTTACTGTGTTATACTTTAAAACCAGTTTTTCCTGTGGTCAACAAAAAGTCAATGAAAAAGAACAATACAGCTCCAATTTCATTTTTGGTCTACAGTTGATAACAATGCTTGAATACATTTGCACAAAATCTTTTCTGGTATACTTCCCTGTTCATACACACATACAAGGTAATACTAAAAAACTGCATCATTAATGGACCAACTACCAGTAGTCCAGTCCTTCATTATTATTATTCTTCTATTATCATTCTTAATTTAAATTTGGAATCCATTTGATTTCTTTTAGAAATCAAGTCAGGGCCATTTGAAGTATATCCAAAACCTACTTTAACTGGAGATACCTGCCTGAAGTCACATAAGCAAGAAGATTGTTAAAAAGAGATTGTTGCTGGAGAGCAATTTGTGTCAGAGATTCAGAACACTGCATTCATTTTAACAAAGCTGATTGTATTTGTAGTTAACTAATTTCTTAAGAAGACACTAAGTCTTGTTGCCCCTTTCTATCCTGCGAGATGACACAGGTGAACCAGACTGAGGAATTTGCACAGACTGTTTGCAGAAGTGTTTGTTTGATAAACTGATTAATATAGACAGGAAGTTCCCAGAGCCCACAAAAACACATAAGTCTATAGTAAATTCCACTAAAATTTAGGAACTTTTTCTTCTCCCATTATACTGGTTATCCCTGTGTGTCCATCATTTCTTTCTTGCCCAGTGCTGGGAATGCCTTCTACTCTCATTTTGCACCTCGTGACTGTATGCCAAATTTGCAAGGCTTCATACAACACTTCTATTTTTAGCACTTGGCTGCTAGTCTTCATTGCATTTTCTGCTCAACATAACAACTTTTTCTAGAGTTTTGATATGGGATTGTTATTGTTTCCAAACCGATGAATGTGGCTAGGATTGGTGGAATCAGCTGTGAATAACATGGACTGTAATTTTGGGCATTTGGTGTAACTGAGCAGTTATTTACAGGTATTTTTTCTATTATGAGCTAGCTGTGAGTACACCTGTGACATTAGCAGATACATGGATTGCTTTCTGTACCCATTACAGCAGATAGCAGTTAAACAGTGAAGCACAGCAGTTTTAGCTTGTTTGCACTTATTTACCCACTTACTATCCACCAGACTGAACAGGTTGAGTAGCCCTGTCACATTTAATATTACTAGAGTTAATTCTATTTTCAAGACAAATCCTGAATATTATTCCAGTTTTCCTTACAAAGCCATTGTCAAGGATCCCAGTTCTCCATATTTGTATACAGATGGAAAACCAAATACAAAGCTCAAATTTTTTGACTGAAATCTCATGACAGCTTAAGGTCCCTTTAACCTACCAATGTGAAAACATAAAGTTGTCTGATGTAGGAGCACACTCCTGTTCCCTAAGTTAGGATCAGGACACAGAACCCTGTAGGATACTTCCCTTTAAGAAAATCATTTTGCTCAGTAATATTCTTCCTTCCCCACTCCAAAGTCTGAAAAGTCCTATTAGCCACTCTGACAGCTATTTCTCCCCCCTGCCCTCTCAGCTGCCGCTGTCTGAAACAATCTCCTGGAGGATAAATTCTTCAAGAATAATAGACCTTAAAAAGGCCATGAAGATAAAACTTTGTAAAGAAGGAAGGAAAGCCAACAATGGGAAACTGCCCTATCTAGGTTAAATACATATTTTGGTATACGTACTATTTACGCAATAGAGCCTAATGGCTTCTTCAAAAGCCATTAAGGTGTATTAAGTAAATACATAATTTGGTACATGACCTAATTTTGAAAGCACATTATTCTGTTTACAATACATTCTTTCAGGTTTGAAATCTACTCTTCTGAAGTGCCTGAAGAATGACTCACAAATGGATCCTTAATCCACAGCAAGGAAATCACCTCCTAAAACCAGACCAGCCATCTAAAAGTTTACATAGATGGTTGAAAGAAAAGAGAAAAGAATCCAAATGAAATATTAACCAGCTGAGTGCTCTCCAGTGTGCTGAGTCTATAGGATAAAACATACCACCAGTGATACTCAATCTACCTAATATAGAACATGCCACCTGAAATACCGCTACATGTGAGACCCACATGTGAGGGCACACACTCAGATACAGCAGGAGGAGGGTTTGGGGAATGCTGCCTTTCACTGTGCAGTAAAATAAATTAAAAGAAAAGTGATGTTTCGGAAAAGACCTATCGTGTGTCGTATAGGATGCGAACTGATGTAATAAATGACAACAATAATTCCTTTTTAGAGATACGTCCAAGCTAAGACTGAAGATCCAAATACTCAGACTTTGAAAAAGTTTGGATCCAGGTCTAATTTTTTCAGTTTAGGTCATCTGTAGTCACAGCAAACATGCTGCTTTTCTTTTAGGTAGAAGAATATATACTGACACTGAGATCTCCATTAACCTCCTCGCTCTTTTTTTAAAGTGAGACACAAATATCCTTTTTCTATGGTGTGCATTTAGCAGCAGGAATTCTGATATCATGATGAGTGTGCACATCATCACAAACATACAACTTGGCCCAATCCCCAGCTGTGCCCAGTGATTTGAATGTCAAAAATAAGAATAATCTTCATGCATTTCTGGGGAAAATTATGGACTTCCTTCCACTGATGGCAGTACACATGGCAGTAGATCGTAGACTGAAGAATGGGCAACTAATCGGTCCCTGTTTTATGACAGAAGGGAACAATATTTGGTTTTCAAAGTGATGATGCAGACTAAGATAAAATTTTAATCTCCTGATCTGTCTGAGTACAGGTTTGGGAGCCAGGAAGTTCTATGCTATGAATCCAATTATCCAGAAATATTGACCTGTCCTCTTATACAGATGACTCTAGCTATCTATCCTAAAACTTATCACAGTAATGTCTGATATACAGAAATACTATTTTTTCCATTCTACAGGTGGGGAACCAAAATAGAAAGGGATGAAATAACTTGCATCAGGTCCCATAGGAAGTTTTTAGAAGATCTGGGGACCAGATTATCTCAATTTTGCCTCAATACCTTGATTACAGGGCATTCCTCAGAGAGGCCATGCTGGTAACGAAACAGCATATTAAACCAGATGTGATTAAACTCTATATAAATGATACATACTAATAAAACAGATTTCTTCGTCTGAAAAACAGGAGAAATTTAAGACAAGGAATGGGATTGCAGGCCTAGATTGAAGGAATAATATTCAATGTTAAGAAAATGAAGTCATAAAACCTTTGTCAAGCATAGCTCAACTCTTCAAACCATATGGAGCATGACTGCTGGGCTTCATATAATGCCCCAAATGTTTTTCATTTTCTATTCCACCATTCACAGCAAAGGCATAGCGCTGTAATCCTGTCCTTCCGTTAACTACCAACTGTTTCTTTTGCCAACCTTTTTGCTTTAAAATATCATTTTTTACGAAGGATAATGTTATATAGTGAAAAATTGTAAAAATTTTATGGATAGCCTTGGTGCTGAGAAAATGCATTCTTTCAACATTTTTATTATATATATATTTTTTTGTCCATTACACATTTACAGGGTTTTCTCCATTGTATATATGTGTGTTTTATGGTTCATTCTAGACAAAAGGCATTATGTTAACAGTCCTATCATTTAGAACTTTAATTCACTATTATGTTTTTACTTTTTTGTGGAAAAAATGATTATTTTTTCCTTCTTGGTAGTGCTCGCTGTTGTTAATAAGAATAATGGGGGATCCTAAAAAGGGTTGGATGTGAATAACCACGCAATGGTTCAAATGTATCATCTCTGAGCCACAAGAACAAGTGTGGAGATCCAACTCCCAACACATCAGATGGGATGGTTTAACTCCAATATAAGTCAGGTTTACAAGTTATGTGCCCTCAGTCAAATGTGAACCAGTCTCTGTACTTTCCCCATGTCATTTCAAGCATCTGTTAACCAACACTAGCTTTTGTGACATTCATTCACAGGTAAATCATGAAGAAACATGCTCAAATCAAAGGAATGAAACACATTTACTTCGACTTTAAGAGATGCCTATCAACTTTCTTTCGACATTCCTTCCTACTAACCAGCACAGTCCACTCTTTTAAAGACTGACATTTCTTTGCTCTACAGCAGGCTTCAAGCCTTTAAATGTCAGCTGGGACACCAAAGGTCTACTTACAATCTCTGCTAGGTTCACAAACAACCCACTGCAACCTCTGTCTTTCTTTGAAGCTGAACTCTAAGACACGACTGAACCATTGGTGCCACTTCTCTTTCCTGCATGCTCTGTCAAACAGCACAGACCAAGGCAACACGAGCCCATGGAGGATTTCACACGAGTAACAGAACAACCCAGCCCAGGGACAGTTACGTCTCTACAGCTGGAGTAAAGCCAGGAGATGGGAAACTGAGACAAGAGAGGGTCAGGAATGCCAATCAGAGAGCTTGACCTCCTGAAAGCCTCCTGTTATCCAAGTTCTTCAGCCAAATGATTTTGAAACTTTCACAGTGATTAATGGTGTCCAATTTGAGAAGAAAATTAAGAGCAAGTTTCTTTTTATGGTATGGGATTTTGATACAACATGGTTCTTAAGTTTTCTAGCAGCTAATCACATTCACAAGTAATTAGATACTGCAACTTGTCTTCTTTTTCCCCACAAATTGATATTTGCAGCAACACAGAACAACTGCTATACTTATATGGTTGTGAGTTATTTTTAGCACAATTGTTCATTGTCTTTCATACGTGCTAGTTAATGGGCAGTCCCTGAACACCTTCTTTCCTCTTCTAAAAGAAAAGGGAGTCCATGCAAAATAGTCTAGGCAGATAAATCCTTTTTTCTTTTTCTTTTTTTTTTTTCCCATTAGCACCCAAGGGAAGTAAAGGACTTTCTCGTCAGAAAAACCACAAAACCTTAGAATCAAATTCTGATGGATGTCAAACAGTGCACTAATAAACATAAGAAGCATACTTTCACAATAACTTTTATATACTTTATTTAAGACTAGATAGCTTAAATTATTTACACGATAGTCTGAAAATATCTTTATTAACCCAGATTATGAATTCATACACATAACCTTAAAAGTCAGTCACAGAAAGTTGTGATAACAATTTTTACTGTCTCATAGCTCAAAATATTGTGATATTTACCACCAGCAATTCTTCTGCTACCAGACATTGAGGAAGGAAGAAAGGGTTTGTCCAGACTCATGGTCAATCTTAGAGACTAATTGCTATATTTTCCCTACTGGCCAGAATTACCTTTAACCACTTAAGTTATCTATCAAGATCATCAAGAAAAAATAAGCATAATACCTAAAGTAAATGTAGCAGGATGTTTGCAAAGAGAAATTTCCATTTACACAAGACTTTCACTACTTAAGTCAGACTCTGGTTATGTGTTCCAATCATTGAAGTAGCAAGAGTTATAAATTGTGAATACTTATAGTAAACTGTTCTCAAATAACCTACAAGATATATCAGAAATTATTTAACTAATAATTCAAAATGACAAACTGAACCAAAAAGAAAAAAAAAATAACAGAGTATTTGCAGACCATTCATAAACTGGAGAAAGTAATTCAATGTCAGATAAATTATTCATTACGGATTATTCATTCAGCCTACGTGTAAACACGTGACCAGAGAAAACCAGTTATATCCATTCCCTACTTTGTGCTTTAAATGAGCATGCTCAGTATAGGCTATTGTTAGGTTGGGTTATAGAAGCATTTCATAAGGGCTTCCCCATTTATCACTCAAAAAAAAAAATTAAAAAAAAAAAAAGTGAGGACAACGACCCTTCTGGAGCTGAGTGCATATGTTTAAAGTAACTCTGCTATAGAAGCCAACAGAAAATTGGCCCCCAAAATGACTTATAAAGGGATTTTGTAAGACATGAACAGAACAGCATGGGCTCTGGCTAGGCAAAGAATTCAGAGTTGTAATAGAAAACATTTATTTGGCTACAGCTAAACATCCCAACACATGTTAGCATTTGCTGCCAATATGCTTCCTAATTAAGAACAACATAAAATCATAGGAAATCCTGTATCCCTGTCTTCATGCACTTTCCTTGTATTTTCAGTGTCCTGGCTCTGTTTCTCAAGTATAGCCTGCACAAGAGAAAGGTTAATTCAAAAGTAATGTTTTGCCAGCCATTAACTGTGTTGTCATTAACAAGATTAATGTACATTCCACTATGCATCACCAAGTGCATTCCCCCTCCTGCCCCCACCCACCCTTTAAACAACTGCTCCTATTAAAACCTAATGAGCACAGCACAATATAAAGAATAGCACCATTTCTGCTGGGCAAAGCATCGTCTGTAAACCATATAAAGCTACAGGATTATTACGGATCTAATTGAAGGGCAACTGAAAAAAAAATCTGTTCTCTCTTGGACTATGAGGTCTTGGTCATGTTTATATATTTTATCACAATGAATTGATTTCAAGACGAAGGACAGACTAGTATCTGTTTTTCTTCCTAGCCCCCTCTTCTTCCAATCTCTACTCTTTCTTCATCTGAAACTGTTCAGAGACTCCCGCTGTGCACAGTCCCACACCCAGGTTACCTCCAACTCATCATGCAGTGATTACTGCACAGATAAACAGTTGACTGGTTCCTTCTAAACAACCATGAGATACATTTTTTTCATAAGCTGCTCTTAGAGGACCCTAATTCATCAGCATGGATGGAGTCTGGACTCTCTTACCCAGCCAAACTCACTCGGTTTTTTTTTCCAGTGGAAGCAGCAAACAAATTGCCAGGCAATTACACACAGTGCTCCTCCTTTGTTTTCATGTTGAAGCGGCCTCCAGTTTGGAGATCAAGAGATCAACCATGAGACACTTCCAGTTTTTCATCAGGTTCTTGAGAAACTTCAGATTTATTTTATATGCAGAAAATCCATACTCTCTACCCTGCTCTTTTCCTGCTTGGTTGCTTTACATTTCTGTTCCCCAAAACTATTTTTTTTTAATCTATTTATTGCCTGTTTTTCTTGGCTCATTCTCACTTTCCATTTTTCATTATTAGTTCTTTATGATCTTCTGTTTCCTTTTTTTTTTTTTTTTTTGTTCTGTCATGGCTGCTCTCCCAGTTGTTCTCCTCTGGGGCCCTGAGTTTCCCTTAGCTAATGAAACAAGAGCTGCCTACCTCCCTTGCTTTTGCAATCCAGCTGTTTCCTTTTTAAAATATAAACTCATCTTTATTCAGTGAAGTTCCTGTGCGGGGTCTGATCCTTTTAGAGGAGATTGCATTTTGTGACAGCAAGAGGGAGGGAAAAAATAAACTTTGCTGGAGGAGAAGCCCTTTGGGTAGAAATCCAGCCAGGTTGCTCCTCCAATGCAGAGCCTTCTCCATTAAAACTGGGTCATTATTTTACTTAGCACCTCTTGGCACCTTGACATTGCAAAAGTCTCCTTCACAGTCTCCCCTCCCTTTTCCTCCTTTAGCTCCTAAAACCTCCCACTTTGAAAGCTTAACGTTTCCTGGCCTCTGTGAAAGTGTAGTCTAACACCACAAACCTGGATTTTATATGATTAGTTAGTGAAAACTTGCCAACTTTAGGTGCAGCCTGCCAAGTCAAGTCAATTTACTGTGATGCTTTGACTGTGCAAGTAGGTCTTAATCCCCCTTTAATCTCCAGTGTACCCTTGACATCATGGAAATTACTTACAAAGCTAATGTCATCAGATGATCCATGTTCGCTATTTCAGTGAATGTTCTTCTGCACAATAGAGCAAGTTTACCTTGTAAGACACAGGCCCCAAAATATTTTCGCTTAATGAGCCCAGCAGATATCATCTTACAAATGGGGAATGAAAACTCCCTCTTCTGCACTAGAACTCCCCAGGCCTCACGTGACTTGGAATTTACATTCTAGCTAAGCATCAGGTCAGTGTATTTTATTTCATGTCTGATTGATTGGATAAAGAGATTTACATAGTAGCCACAACAGTTATGAGTTATTAGGAAAGTAAGGTCCCCTGCAAGGACCCTCCCATGCTGAAAATGTTTGGCCGACATAAACATTTCTATGAGAATCATTTTTCATAGCATGTTCAGCCATCAAGAGGATAAAGGAAATAGAAAAATAATGCCATGTTATGCATGTGACAAACAAGGTGAAAATTACCATGTCTAACAGCAAGAAGCTAACTCTGTTATTTATTGATTTAGTCATAAGGGCTTTCATTTATATAGTATCCTTTATCTAAAAGTGACCCAAAGTGCTTTATACACACCCAAAAAAATGATGTGCAACCTACGTAAAATGATCGTTTTGCCCGTTACAAGAGGGCTGCCAGTGGTGGAAGAAGGACAGGACACACAGCAATCTCCTGGGCAGCCTAGGCGAAGGTTGAAACCAGGGTTTAAGACAGGAAGTGCAAGGAATATTATATCCTGTCACATCTATAAAATGAACTGATGATGCAATGACCTGATTTGGACATGAGCAAGGTCACTGGTATCAGCTATCTCCTGTAAAAGAGAGACAGCCTAGAGGACTTACTTTAAAGGTCTGCAGAGGTGAAGTTTGCTCTTGTGTCAGAGAGGTACTGCTCTGCATAGACAGGTTGTGATTAAAGAGTGACTCATTGATGTCTTAGAGGAGCACTTATGAATGCTCCTTCCTGGATCACTTAAGAGGCTTTTAGGAGTGTCTCATCCTAGCACCGTTCTACCTCTTCCTCATTTAAGTTTGACATTGCCCTTTGGAAGCCAAGGAGATGTCTAACATTCATTTGCATGGGAAGAGAACCAGATACCTCACTTGTTATACAAGATCAGAAAATAACACACAGTAGAACATGTATAAGTAGCGAGACCCTACAAAAAAAACATGTACATGCTATCAAAATTAAGGTGGAAGTGACTCTACATGCTCTGTATCTGTCTACAAAGCTGCTTCTTCACTTGCAAAGAGCAAAATCAAATGCATGGTACTAGTATTTACACATGCTCTTGGTCCATTTGAGAAAAAAATGTCAAAATTTACAACCTTGCCTCAACATATGTCTCCTGTCAACTAAAATTTTGACCACTGTGAGACAAGATCTCTTCCCCAAACATGTGACCACCGTGACAGAAAGTGACAGCTCCATGTCAAAGGACTTTGCAGCATTTGAGGAAGAGAGCAAGATATGAATCTAGATTCAAAGTTCACATGGTGAATAGACGTCTCCATCGATAGCTCCAATCCATGTCAGTTTGCGAGAGAAAGCAGAAGCAAAAATTAATCTGAGCAACAAAAACTAGGAGGGTGTTTAATTAGGAAAGTAAAGTGCAGCCACCCTGTTTGAGATTTAGCTGAAACACTGAGCTAACAGCCTTCCAAGCTCTCACAGCAATTTTTAACTGACAGATGCAGTCAGGCTTTCGGTTTTATATCACCACCATAACTCATGATACACAATCTTGAGCTGTTTTCAGAAGGTCCATCGAACGAGGCCAGCTTGCAATTTCATACTGGGGGACTGCAGTGCTGCTCTGTTGCCAGCACCTGTGCCCGACATCTGATCTTAGGGCTGGAGCACATCCTCTCCCCCCTCTTTCTTCTGTGGGACTGGCTACGCCAAGACAGGGAAGAAGCATTCCAGCAGATTATGAAATACAACTATCTTGGCCCTCACAGCTCAGAAGAAACTGGACCTAATAGGAATTTCACACGCCATTCTGATGGATCTAAAGCGAGCTATATGGGTAGATCTGTAAGGCAGCTTCTGTCCATGTGTTCATCTGTGACCATGAGACACGCGGATCCCTAAATGCTATGATTAGGTCAAGGATAATGGCAGGGACAACTGCTGCATTGAAACAGGGGACCAAGGAAATGAACACATTCTTAGAAAAGGTGGCAAAGACGTAAATGGGAGTCACTGGTGCTTCTACAGAATGGCTTGGATTACTGAATTCAAATGAGGAAAGTACACCAAATATGATGGAGAGAGATAATGTGAAAACACATCATCCCAAGAACTGCTTCAGGAATATTAAGGTCTCCTAAACAAAACATGAGCCAGGCATTTGGATAGAGGGAAGCATGAGCCTAAATCTAAGCTTCCAAAAGTCTAATCCTCTCAGGACAGTTACAGGAACAAAACAGTTTGTTCAGAAATCCTTCAACACTGTTGCTCTTTTTATAGATCTCAAAGCAATGGAATGAGGCGCTTTGGTGTCACAAGGTGCACAGAAGGGGTCACAACTGAACAGATGACTGAAAAGGAAAATATGAAAGTCATCTTCTCCTGAACTGTAAAAAGGAAAACAACAGTGACATTCACTACCCTCTCCCAACTAACGGATCCAGAAAGGGTTCCCTTCAGTCATGGTTTCCTTTCAGAAAAACTTTATTACAGGATCCCCAGAAAAAATCAGCAACTGTTTTAAAGGGAATCAGTGGGCATTTCCCACCAGTTTTGGAGGTCAGTGCTCAGACTCCTGCCTGTCAGGCAGATGTGCTGAATGCAATTATGGCCAGTCCCACAAAAGGTATCCAGGCACCTCAGTCCTATTGAAGTGCCTGAATATCTTTGCAGATATTGCCTTTATTCTTTGCATAAGCTGTGACCCCAGTAGAGAAATCTGTGTCCTCTAGATGAGATCTTCACTTCTGCCTGATCCAGGGTAATTCCAAGGATTACTACTCAGAGTATTGGGAGAATGGGCTGTCATGCTGTTTCCATGCGCTTTCAAACACCCAGCTAACACTAAATGCGCACTGGGCTCCAATGCCAAGCTAAAACATAGGAATTATAGTGAAGTCCTATTAACCAGGGGCATTGCAGCCACTAAGTGAACACTGAAGTCATTTTTGTGCCAAGGAACAGGGAGAAAGAAATAAAAAAGGAAACTGCATGTCATAAGGGAAGGGAATTCCCTGTCTTCTCCAAGGTAAACTTCGGGCCTCAGTGATGTTTATTAGAAGTTTCAAAAGCCAGACTTACAAGAAATGATATGTGGTGTTTTTTTTAAATTCTCTCTTTTTTTTTAGACTTTACACTTGGTCTTGTATGCAAGCCTGATACTTCATGTTCCCCTGTGCCCTTTAATACTAAGGTTACTGATAGGCTTTATAGTAATGCAAACAGAGAGCATTCCACCTGCATTCGTCAAAGCATTTAAAGATTCTGTTAATCTGATGTCTTAATTGTTATTGAGATAAGGAAACAGCAGAGCTCTTGTTCCCACAGCCTGTGTGCTCTCCTAGAGAAGTGGCACGGGTTGTTTGTTTTTTTCTTTTTATATCGAGGTTATTGATATGACAGGGAAAGGAGCATGAGTCAGTGCAGGTGTTTCATAAGGGTCATAGACTAGAAGCAGCCAATTTCTTTGAAAGCTCATGACGTTTTATAGATCAGGAATAAAAACGTTCTACTGGGTTGTCCCCGCACAGTAGTTCTTGACCACAGTGCTTCTGTTCCACCCATCTATCTGCTGTTGTCAGCCAAAAGTAGATATTATGTTTGCTCACAGATCAGGGCTGTTAACTTAGGAGCAAAGGACTTTCCCTCTTGGATCTTTCACTAAGTGAAGCAGGACATTCAGATCAATTATAGCTCTTTTCTGATGTCAAGACGGGGTCAGAGTGAGATGAGAATGAGATTACCAGAGGGAATAAGAACAGAGAGGGATTAAAAACAGAGAAAGAAACAGTGTTGGGAGGAAAATGGAAACTAAAGCAGGAAAAAGTAGGCTACCAAATTGTCTCCACTGGCTTGTTCAGGCAAGAAGGCTAGAAATTAGTGGACAAGACAGTCCATAGCCACTAGATATGCAGCATCCATGCTGCTCACCATAAATGTACTGAAGCAAGCAATAACACATAAAGGGCATAGTCAAAGTGTTACTCGATTTGGGCAATGTCCTACTCAAATCAGAAGAGAACATGGTACAGACTAGAAACTCCAAAGGGAAGCCATAATAAGATCTAAGCATCTGTAAGGTATCTAGCAGCCTGGGTTGGATGAACCAGCAACAAACCAGCCTTACGTGTGAGGTGATAGAGGTAGGTCCTGGGTCTGAGTGAAGAAATAGACTTTCCAGCTATCACTTGGAAAGATCAAATAGTACAAGATCAGATTTGGCTGCTGTATAGACACCACCTGATTTGTAAATGTATCTGTGAGCTCCAGGATGGCCCCTCCCTTTTCCATCCATGTCTTTTTCTATGAAATCCAAGACGAATGATTTCATATACAGGATAGTCCAAGCTAACAACATTTGGAGTGTCACTTACCACGTATGCACGAACACCTGCTGGGATATGTTGTTAGAAATGCCATTATCCAGCCACAAGGAGTTTTACAGCAGAGCAGACACTTTATGGAGTGGTGTAGCTACCTCACCCTATGGACTTTCTAGTAGCAATGGACTTTTTTCTTCACTAGAGACGCCTATGAGCTTATTTACAAAGTCAATTAACAAAAGATAACCTCCCATTGTGCAATCATCAATAAATCAATTGTGTTAATACTATCTTGGAATGTCCTCCACTATTTACTTTAATATTGTTGACTCTCGGCACTTAAGAAAGCCAGCACCTTCAAGTTTCACTTGATTATGGGTAAACGGATTTTGTAGCAGCCATCAATAAATATAAATTGTTTCAGAAAATATTTAAGTTTGTTGAATTTAACCACTTGCTGAGCATTAAAAACTACCCCTATTGACAGTGTTAGACAATTACTTCAAGAGAGACAGTCCCCCATTGCAAGAACGTATTACTGCACCTATGTATTTTGTTGGCTTCCTATTCTTACAGCTCCTTACAACTGTGAAGTGTGATTATTGACAAAAACATATAACTTAAGACTTAAT
The DNA here is from genome assembly GCF_037038585.1 of Patagioenas fasciata. NCBI lineage: Eukaryota > Metazoa > Chordata > Aves > Columbiformes > Columbidae > Patagioenas > Patagioenas fasciata. Next base: position 18,218,661 of record NC_092531.1, on the reverse strand, counting down.
TAAACCATCCAGGTCAGTAAAGTGCTTTTCTATAATTTGGCAGATTCCTATCTCAAATAGTTTACTTATACATAGGCAATGCATTGCTGTATTTACTCACAGTGAGTAGCACTTTACTCCATGAGCAGTCCCACTGACTTCTGCTCTACAAGCATGTATGGTGCCACATCCATTAATGTTCATCTGCACAGAAGGGTCCGTTAGTCACGCTGAATTGTGCCTGCTTCCACAGCAGAGTGATTTATATCTATGGGACTGCTCAGCATGAGCAAGGACAGTGGAATGTTTCCCTAAATAGACAATATATAGGCATAGGAACAGGGCAGGGTCGTGTTAAGGAAATCCGATGCCTTCAGGCCATTCTTCAAGGACCCCTACCCAAAACTTCAACAGGAACATGCTGGTTTGGGGATAGAATTTAGTTAATGCCAAACGGCCAGTGTAGATTTTGTTGCAGGTAGGTACATATCTTAGGTTTTTCTTTGCACCCTTAATATATTAAGAAAGATTTTTTTTTTCATAGTGTTGCTCCAAGACAGTCTTAAAAACTTCTACCTTTTCAAGGATCAAATTAGAATCGGGAAGGTTGTTTAACAAAAGACAAGTGAACATAACTAGTGTAATTTTGATGCCATATTTCTTTGAGGTAAGAAATCAATTATTTCACTTATTCTCCTATTGCTTCAGAAGTCAGTAGCCTTGGCAGTAAATTGAATATTATGCTGCCACAGACAACATCTTCCTTGTCAAGCATCCAGGTCCATTCCTCTCTTGATGATGATTGGTGACTTTAAAATTCACATGACTTCTAGATAATAAATGAAAACTGTCACTGTTCTGGGGCTGTTGGGATTCTTTTTTTTTTTTACTTTTCCTCTGCTTTGACCTCATTGTGATGTATTGTCTACTTCAGGGCGTTTGGAAACGCAAAAGAAATAGTAGGCAAGGACTTTTAAAGAAAAAAACAGACCTCTAATTAGACCCCTCTAACAGACCCTGAAATGACCCCGTTTAGACAGACATTAATGGATGGGCCTAATGTCCATGGCTGTAGTGCTGTTCTGGCCAAAACTGAGCCCAGATGGAGATTTTTTGCTGGTGCCCAAGCTCTTGCCATTCATGTTCACCATGGGCTGCATGTTCCTGAAGTCCCCATTGCGTCAGGGCTGGCAGTCATGTGAATGCACACTCGGCAGGGTCAACTCATAGAACAATCTGAAAACCAACCTTATTGAGCAATAGAAAAGGTAGTAACTCTCAGTTGGGTTAATCTGGTCAGATAACTGGTATAAATGAGAATTAGATTGCAAGAATGTGTGACTAAGGCCAGAACTGCCTTTTATCAGCAGCCTACACTTAGATTGAACATGCACTGATGAAGTAAACGCTCCTGTAACTATCTGCACATCCCTGCAACTCAAACATTTGACATTCATCCATTCCATTTTCAATCAGGAAGATTTTTTGCCTAAGTAGTTTTGTTCAGAGAATAGCATTGGCTCAAACCACACACTAGACAGTGCCTGAACTTTAGGAAATTTCAGTTCCTGTAACTTAGTACAACTTGAAAACCTAAACTATGTTTCACTGTTCATATGCTTTTTGAGTTACTCATCTGGGATATAAATTAGAAAGAGCTTTCTGGAAGAAAGAAAATATTTTCTGTTTTTGGAGGCCTATAGAGGAGCTGGAACTGAACCAGCTGAATATGGGGAGGTATGAGCATAACATGACAGCGGGCTGGGGACTTGCTGACAGGGCATTTTCTTTGAAGAAAGGGGTTGTGAAAGAAAGGAGTCACAGAGCTGGATGAAACATACAATGTGAAAAACAAAAAATTCAACAATTTAGCCACCCTGCAGTTCAGCCATCATCACATGTAAGCGAAAAATGCAATTATACCATGCAACATCTTTGATAAACCTCTTAAATGAAGGAAACCATAGACACCAAATATGGTCTTTACCTCCACTTCTGTGACCGCATATTGACAGCTGTGAGGACATACTGGCTAAGAGAGACACAAATTCTAGAAAAATCAGTTAGAGAAAGGAATAAGCTTTAACCACAAGTTTAAATGAGTTGGATATGTATTGCTCTTAGTTCCATAGCAGTTACTCTTGACTCCTTGTATTAAGGCATAATAAAACAAAAGTATTAAAGAAAACTAAAGAAATAATAAATCCTGTTCAAAAATAAGGGAATATAATGCAGACAAAATATTTCTGTTAAACCTGGGAACAAGGATTATGAATTGATACAAAAGAGTGTGCAAGATGTATGCAAATGGCTATCATTTAGCATCAGGAAATTCCAAGGCAATGCCCACTGGTGACAATGATAGTTGCTAATTTTCCTTCGTGGGTACACCAATCCCCAAGTTTTTGAAAGTCTAAGGTAGCATTGCCTGCATATGAGGAAACCACTGCAGCAGTAACATCTCTGTTATACCACTAGGAAGTGCTTCTGAACATGCATCTCCTCTGCTGCAGTCCATATGGTTTCACACACTCTGTTGGTTCTCCACAAATTAATAACAAGATAGCACATATCCCCACAGTATGGATTTATACTTCTGTCTTCTGAGGTCACACAAAAATAAAGCAGGAAAGTAATAATTATTGAAATTATTCTTGTGCTTTCATATATATATACACACAAATATATTTATATAACAAAATCATGCCCTAACCACTCACCTTGTCAGCATATAGGCATTTAAAATATCTCCCACCTCCAATGCACGGAACACATGGCTGAATAGCCCCCTCTCCCACTGAACTAGATGGAGAACTGAATGATACATTATAAATAAAAATAGTCATGGAAGCTATCAGTTCGTAATCTCTTCCTATTATATCTAGATCTTTAAACAGTGTTTCAGATGATGATGGGATGTATGAGACAACCCCTGCCCCTTTTACTCACTCACCTAAGTGATACCCCATCCACTTGGGTACAAAATAAGTAATGCAGAATCTGTATTTAAATAATTGTGGTATAATGGGGGGAGTAAAGGCTAAGAAGGAGCTGTTCTGGTCCATTGGGTAAACATTATGATCTTTATAGTGGAAAATAAATGCCCAGCTATCTATGAAACCAATAGAGCTGTTCCAGTCTACCAAATTATAATTTGTGGTTTTTAAAAACAATTTTAAATGGAGTTGCTCTGATCTATAGAGCACATTATATAGCTTGGAAAGACTCTAAATACCTATTTATCTGGAAAATTTAAACAGCTCCATATAAATAATAAGCATCTTGAGGTGGAGGGGGAAACCCTGATTAAATGTATCATTGCTTTGTACATAAAAGCAGATGAACGCAGAACACCACTTCCCACAGGAATATCACATTTGAGCCTTGTCCCTTGTCTCACAAGCTAAAATGTGTCGACTTAGGTCAGTCTTAGATGAGAGACCTCCAAGAAAGACCTAGTTATTGAAAGGAATGGTGCTGATGACTCTAGTTTATGCATTGTTTTCTGAGTCAGCAGGGAATTCATTTTCTAGCCTGATCCTGAGGTGTGCTGAGTTGTTGTCTTTCAATGATATCTAAAAGAAAGCCTACCCTCTACAACTGCAGCTCATTAAAGTTTCCACGGTGTGCTTTGCAAGACTGGAGTGCCAAGCCAATGTTCTGAAGAAGTTCCAACCGAAATAATTAAATTCTCTCTCAGGTCTCCCTGCAGTTTCCATCGGATGTGGTATGCTGCTTCGGTTTCTACCCTGGTGGGTGGTGTCACTATACACCATTAGACAGCTGTTGTGCTTGAACCTTGGGATAGATCCATATCAGTGGTGGGTGACGCTAATTCAATATAACACTTATCCAACTCACAAGGCTTTTGGCGGCTTAATTAAGGTGCCGGTTGAATGACTCTCGAGAAAGTGTAGCGTATTATTCTTTTTCCCTTTTAGTCATATATATGTGTTTATAGAATAAACCATGGGATTATCTCAATAAAAAGTAAGAACACAATGTGAATTAATGGTTGCAGCATCACTTGTCCACATCCCTAGGCTAAGATGGATTTGACCAAGTCCTGCCCCTCAGTCTTTCAAGATACTAATGTATGTTTTAAAGGGTATTTTTCTTTGTTTCCACGGTGCTGTAATTTCTGGTCAAATGTCAGAAGAGCTTGATATTCTTGTCTTTCCTCAGGTTTTGTCATACCATTATTTAAACATAGTTTTTTGGATTTAATTTGACAGTCTTTATGTAGTTGCTGGCATGGTAATTGAGTCTACTTGTCTTTTTCAGAACACCAGAAGATCTAACTAAGTCAGAATGTCTCAGTTAGAGTCCAGATTTCTATTTATTACCTACCTCACCAAGAAAGACAAGGTGAGTTATCATTCAGTACAGAAAACCTGAAAGGCATTTATATGCTTGAAGTACTGTATAACCGTCCTGTACAGAAGCACAGTGTTTAAGTAAATGTGTTACAGCCCAGACAAATCCCTTTGAAACAACACTATTGAGCCCAAATGGTCTATGCAACTGAGGGTAGAAACCTTAGAAAGCTTACCTCCCACCCTGGACCACAACAAACCCCTTCAGAAACTGATACTATGGCTTCTGACAGATTGCTCCTCAGCCTTACAACTTACATTCTGTATGATAAATTAAACATGAAGTGACAGTCACAGCAAGTGTTCAAGGCTATAACTTAAAAAAAAAAAAAATACTGAAGTTAGAACACCAATGAATGAGAAAATGTGAACATATATCTACATATATATCAAAGCTGCAGTCTCTGTAAATGCCATCACCATTACTTACAACTGGGATGATGCTAATATTTGAAAATATTTCAAAAGGAAGCCAATTTCATACCTGCAAATTGTAATCACAAAGACAATATTTCAAGGCTCTGCTTAGCAAAGGGTGTTAGTGGACCAAGGAAGAAGAAACCTGCCTGTTCCACTTATCTCCGTAGCAGATTGGAGAAGGCCATCCTACACATCAATTCGAGTGGGAAATGCCCTCAAATTCTTTTTCATCCTGGGCTACTGCTTGTCTTTTTAAATTGGAAACATTTAGTGAGCAAAAATATACATAGAGTTTGTAATCATGAGTAAAAATTACTGTCACCACTTTCAGCTTTAATCCAGTTGTGTCCCTAGTGTAGCCTTTAGCTATTAGTAGAACACAGGGAAGAGATATCTTATTTGTGCTCAGATTAATACTGCAAATCTAAATGAGAAAAGATGAAGATTTACTTACAGTAATTCTTTTTGAAAAGCATTTTATTATGCCTGTATGATAGACCTTTATTTTTCCTGTTGCAATGTATATGAAAACAAAACCAAAGAATATCAGTGAAGATTTTGTTTCTTTCACTTTTGCTGTGCCATTTAATTGAAACAGTTTTGTACAGATGTCTATGAATTATGAGTGGCATGTAATTTTTGGTTTTCGGGTCAAAAAAATTTTTGGTAGATAAGCCATGATGAGTATTTTTGAATTATTAAAAAATGTTGACATTTACTGGCCAAGAGCTTGGCATGTAGTTGCAAAGGTCATCAATGAGTAAACAGACATTAATGGTTAGCTGGATAACTGGTACATAAACAGGTCATATTAATAATTAACACAGAGGAAAACTGGCAGTTTACAGCAAGCTTAGTAAAATAGCTAATAGAAATAACTTTGGAAAGGGCAAGGACCAATATTTTAAAAGCATCTAAAAATTAAACCTAGAGGACCCTAACTTTAAGGCATTTGTTTCTCATTCTTTCTTCTCTCTCAACTTCTGAACAAATTATTTTTTAATTCATGGAGAGTAAAGCTATTTGAATCACTGAAAAAAGTATTGCACAGATGTTCATTCTGTAATTGATTCTCAGAGTGATGCTGTCTTGTTGACAACTCTGCAGAATATAAAATATTTAAAGAATTTATTTTGTCCATAAATATATTTGGTCTAAAAAATTTTAAAAAATAAAATAAAATAAAAAAGCTCCTCCCTTTGTTCATTACCGGAAAGATATTAAAATATACTGAACAGTTGGATTTAACATTCCATCAATGATCACTAGAGCTGCATGTTGATTCTAAGCAAAATATACTTCAAATTACCAATGGTAAAAGTTTTATTACCACATTTTTTCCTAAAATATAAAGTATCAGCGTTTCCCTCCTACATTCCAAAAAGGTGAGGGGCTTTTTTTCTCAATTCCTTCTGGCTTGTCAGCTCAGTAGCAGTTTCCTGTGCAGCCCTGTCTGTTTATTCCAGACCAGTATCAAAATTACCATGAAATAGGCCTCACTCTTAGGTCCACAATTAGTCCTAGTTGACCTGACTGTAAATAGGTCCCTGGTCATTCAGGTTAGGAAACAAAGGCAGCCAGACCTGAGACAAACTGCATTTCTCCTGCTATGTTTTCATAATGCAAACTTCGATAGACGCAAATCAGATGGGTTCTTAAATTATTATATTTTAACTAAAAATCATACAAAGCATCTTAAACTATATATTAGAAGGGAGTGGAATTTCCAAATACTTCAACAACAGTCATCATGGTAGTCCCACGGTGAGAAAATGTAGAAAATTACTTCTACAGAGAAATATTACACTTTTCTAGTGTGTAAAAAAAAAAAAAAAAAAAAAGCTGCTTTTCAATATTAAGTAAAATGGCATTATCTGAACACTGAGTAAAATTGTAGAAACATCTCAGATCACTTAGAAGGTATGATCAGAGAGCAGAGCAGTAGGAGGGAGGACATATTAGGGAAGCCTAAGAAGAGTAGATGGAATATTTTATGGTGCAACAAAAAGGATTTCTGATGATGGACTTGGAGAATCAGGACTCTTCTGTGGACCTGCAGATGTAGCAAAAAAATTCATGCTACACTAGCAGGAGAAGAGCCTTCCTCCCTGACTTTTTCCAAAATGCAAATCATTTAGGTTTTCTTAATGATAAGCCAAAGTCACCATCTCTGTGCACCAGCATATGGCTTTTACAAATGCAGAACTATTCATATGTGCATATAGTTTATAGGCAGTCTCAGGCTTACAATGCAACTCAGTCCGATAACTGGACTAAAGAAAAGAGAATTAACAACATTTCTAGCATTTAATTAACATCAAATCATTCTATTTCATGGTTCCTGTTCCCTGTTTGCCAAAGGAGACCTACCACTTTAATTTCATCCCACTGAAGTCCCATTAATGATAGCAAGCTATGTATTTACACCTGTTTTATCCATCACTGTAAAAATATTTATTGTTACGATAAAATAAGAAGAAAGAGGCTGTAGGTACATCCTTAATGTTTTTAAGATGCTATATGCCAAATATTCCTCATCTTTTGGCGTCCTGTTTGATATGACCTGAGGCTGAATCCCACCCAAATCACCTCATTCCCACCTTCCCCTCATGCCATGAACTCAAGTTCTGTCCAAAGACCGAAACATGCAAAGTGGGTACTAAAGGCTTCTGTTTGATCTAGATTTTGAAAATACATATCCACACAGTAGAAACCTCTGTGAAGGATGGAGAGCTCTCCATTTGGAGTGTGTGTTTGATTTGTTAACTGCTTGTTTCTGTGGGTCAGAAGATTCATGGTCACAAAAGGTCAATAGTTATTGGTCATCATTGCAACAAGTGTCTGCTTAACATTTTTAGAAATAGACTGTCTTCTATTTGCCCAAATTTCTTATTCAATCCAGCTGCAGTTTTCTCAAGACATTTAATGGCTACACTTTAATATACAACCTATTCTTAGTCTTGGACAGCCTTATTTCTTCACTTTCTTCTTTCTTAATGTGTATCTTTTCTCATAAAATTAAAATAGAAAAATCTATCTTTATTTAATTAACTATGACATTCTTTCATCATTTTAATGCCACTAAAATATATGCTGAAGAACTTTACCGTTTGGGCCGAAAGGGCATTTTGGCAGAAGAATATTGCAGCTGTGTTGCCTGAAACATCTTAGAAGATAGTGTCCTCAGGGAGAGGGAGAGCTTGGTAAAATACTGACAGATGTAAATAACAGTGTCACAATTTGGGATGAAAACCAGTTCATGGTTGTGCTCATTAAGAGCAATTTCTGTGTCTCTGAGAGGCTCCACAGAAATGGGGAGGTCTGCACCCCAGGCAGCAGATATCAGAGCAGCTGAGAAAGGATCCTCACTTTGCACCACTAATCCAGTTAATCCCAGTTATTTCAGGGTTCCTTCTGCAGCAATGCAGAGTGATGTGGCTGAGAGGAAGGGATGAGCCTGAAAGAGATAGCGGACAAGGACAGATGAAACAGATCCCCCCCGGTCCTCCTGTTTTTCCAGGGGAGAGATGCCAAGCCAGGGTGACTCCAGCCATCAAGCCAGAACAGTTAATATGAAGCGACACTTTTGTCCTCTGAAAATTTTACCGCGCAGCAGAAATAACGAAGCTGTGCATGGTGGACAATGATTTCCCCCCTAGGGCCTCATTTGGCAATCTTTCCTCTGCTAAACCCGCTGAGGAGATCCAAACCAGACACTCTCCAGAGGATGTGACGAAGGAGCACATGCACAGGTTCAGCTCCACCAATTTGGTCCCTGTCAGCAGGACACTGCAGCACGGGCTGCGAATGTCTGGAGAAAAATGTGTTCAGGATTTCAAGGAAGACAAAAAAAATTTAGAAAAAATTAAAATAAAATAAAATAAAATAAAATAAAATAAAATAAAATAAAATAAAATAAAATAAAATAAAATAAAATAAAATAAAATAAAATAAAATAAAATAAAATAATGTGAAAACCATTAAAAGTGTGGCTTAAACTTAAGAATAAATGAAATGACGTAGTCACAGTCTTTAAAAGCTTTGCTCTGCCCAGAATGGCTTTGTTATTAGTGATTCTTAATGCATTAAACAGCGGTTTGGAATAAATCTTTAAGTAATTCAAAACAAGGACTCTTCAGTAAATAGTTGAAATTAAAGGGGGAGTTAAAGTTATCTGGTTTCCATTAGGATGATAAAATAGTTCACTTGAAACCTTTTACAAGATGCTTTGTTACTGGGAGGTGTCTGTGCATCTCACTCCATCACTAGCCATTTGACACAACATAAAAGGCTTCAAAAGCCATGCTAGGCCTCTTAATCAAAAACTAATTGTAATAGATATTGGGGAGTGTTAACACTGTGACCGTTAGGTTGTATCTTCAGTATATAAGCAGGAGGGAACATTAAACACAACCCTGAGTTGATAGGGCTTATCAGAATTTCAGAGTTAAGTGCTAAGTACTGCAGCCTGGTATCTGCGTGCTGCTGCTTTGTACCACTTTTGGAGTTAATTGCACTGTAGGACTTCATCTTCCCAACAAAATTTATAGCATTGTCAGAGAAATTGGAAGCCCACTGCAGAAACTGCTGTAGTTTACAGGAGTTCAGTGAAACCACAGGGAAAAAAAAATTGTGGCATGGAAGACATTTGCTGAGGAAGGGGGGTTCCCACCTCTGCCCCTCTTCCTTTCACCCCGTAATAAAAATTAGCTGTTTCTGCCTTTCAAAGATTAATTTGCTGCAAATGCTGTGACAGAAAAATTAGGGTGCCAGCAAATGCAGGGCTCCCCAAAACAATGTCACCCCTACAATTGCCACTAGATTGGCCTACATGCCTGCTTTACAGTCCTGTATGCCTTACTAGGGTTGTCAACATGAATATTCACAGTGCTCATGGAAACAGCTTTATTGATTTTACTGATGCAGGGTGGGGTAGGAGTTACCGAATTTAACTTAATTCATGCATTTTTTCCAGATAACAGATGACCTCAATATTTACACTCTATTGCACCACAATAAGCTCAGGCCATATTCTCTTCTGTTATATGAACTGCTGAAAACACAAGTTCAAATTTTTTGAGCAAGGAGCTCAGAACCAGACTGTCGTAGATTGAGGAAATCAGAGATACAGCAATTTACTCCAACTGAGAATGTAGCCCACAGTGTAAAATTCTTTGTTCAGCACAGTAAAGTGCATTAAAAAACTGCTGCTGTTATTCCTCATGAGTTCATTATAACCTGTATGGTACCAAAATCTCTAGACAGCTGTGTTCCTTTTTATTCCAATTTCAAACAATATAATTTAAAAAGTATTTGATGAAATGTAGACATGTCTACCATTTACACTGAAGTGATGGCACCATCCAAAATCAGCTAGTCTGTAAATACCAGATTAGAATCTGTGTAGCCAAGGTTTCTATTCTAGGAAAGCATATTCAAAAGAAACTCTCAACCTTTCTTGGTGAAGAATAAGCCCATATGAAAAGCCCATAATTATCTCAAATGTTCTGAGAAGCTGGGAGAGCTGCATATGTTAAAACAAAACATAAGGAAACAGTTTGGGACATTTAAGTGGAGTCAAATAAGGATGTACTTTTCCCCTATTAGTTCACTATATAAACGAGAAGACATTATAGAGTGAAATTTAATTAAATTAATTGACCAGATTGCATTTTGTAGTAGCTATTGTCGTTAGCAGCTCTGACTCCTCTGTCAAAAGGATTTGCTGAAGATTATTTCTGAGGGGTATTTATTATGAATATTAATCTCTTCTGTAAGTACCATCAACAGATTAAAATTCATTTCAAGCACTTTATGGAAGAATGCAAACAGAAATGACTGGTGAAAAACAAGGTGTTTAATCATGTTAGCTTGGTTCACACATGGTTAAACCAGAAGTAGAACAGGGAGAGGAAATGTAATAAAAGGTATACTTGTTATATTATGATGAAAACGTGCTTAAAGGGTACCTGATTTCTGAAGAAATTCAGGCTGCACTCCCAGGAACACCGATGACTTTGCTGTTCAAGGCAGGTTTTTATATAGTCTTGCACTGTCTCACTGGAAAAACCTGATTCTTCAGCCCATGTGTTAATTTCTGTTTGATCTTTTTAGTGATTGTTTGCAGTAAGTATGTAATTAAGGAGGGCTAGAACTGCTAGAGAGAACTTGTTTTGCAGGTGCTAGCCACACTACTTGCACCAACAAAGGACAATTTGGATTCAGTATTTAACACCCCAAATTGTATCTGTCAAGCCCCTCTCTTCAGCAGGAGGAAGGACACAATTTTTAATTACAGTACATGCTTGAAGGGCTGTATAGTGTTGCATCGCTGTCCCTTCCAGCAGCTTAGGTGGTGCAGTTTCTTCTCTTCAATGCTGCCTGATCTCCCCATTGAGAAAGAAAAAAGTGGAAGTGAGATGAGAAGGTACAGATTGGTAAAAAAAGAAAACACAAAGGGAGAAAAACTAGGAATTCTTAACCCACTCTTTTCAATTTTATGTGTTCTGGAGACAGGGTTTGAAGACTGATGGCTTTATGCCAGAGGGAGAAATGAGATTTCCAGGGTTGCAAGTTGCATGGTTGGTCAGTCTTGGTCCTCCTCAGTCTCACCTCATCCTTCCTCTCCTTCACCTTTTTGCTTTGAACACTTTTTCCTTCCCTTTCAACAACACCATCTGCAACTTTCATACCACTTGTGTTTAAAAGAAACACCTGACAGCAAATAAACCCTAAGCGTACACAAGTTGGGCATCCCGAGTTGTGTTGCAGCACCAGACATCAGTTTCTGTTGTCCTTTTAATAAAGGCTCAGATCCCTCTAGTCTTGGTACTCTGCCTCCGTTTTGCCAGGAGGCATTCCTTTCCCTTCCTTACGAAACAGGCTGGACATTTTCCCTGTGTAAACATTGTTCCACATCCATTCACGCTGAAGAACATCAGAGCACCATTTCTCAGAAATGGTTGTGGCTACATGTGAACAAATGTACTGCAGAGGAATCAGCACAAGGTCAGGAATTTTCTCAAAGTCAGGGCTGGGAAGAGCCGCTTCATGCTTCTGCTGCAGTTCCTACAATAATTTTTAATAGGTTTAATCCACCTGTTAGAACTACTCAGTGTGGTTGTGGCTGCAAAATTCTCCTGCATAGACCAGGGCCATGGCATCCACTGAACTACTGACCTAGAGGTAAAAACCCCAAACTAACTCTGTTCCTGAGTAGAGTAAAAAAGAGAAACCATTTCTGTTGCTGAATATGGCAAAAATCCTTAAGGGAGTCCACTGATTACACTACTGAGATTTGTATGAACTAACTAGAGTAAATAATTAGACTATATTTTAATTAATATATCGGTGCCTGCTAGCACAATATAGTTAAATTTGTGCCACTATTAGAGCTGAATGAAAGAACTTCGTCCTATTTGTGGTGAAATTGTAATCATGACCTTTCCAAGAAAAAAAGATAAAGCAAGAAAAACCTTGCAACTCTTTTTGGGGCTGAAAGAAGTCAAGAGGTGCCTTTAGTTCACCAAGTGCCCATGTGCCTCTTCTCTAGGTAGCAAACCTGAATATGGCAAAAGTGTCTCTGGTGAACAGGGAAATGAGCCACACACACACGTATATATATGTGACACAGATCACAAAATGAAGGCTAAAAATACAGCTCAATTATTCAAAGTATATAATTTTTTTTTCAAGCTTGACCTTGTTATTACTTTGAAGCGCCCGTGTCACTGAAAAGGCGTCTTCTTGCACAAACAAGAAAAAATTATCTAAGCATCACAACACAGGCTTTCCCCAAAATCTTGCTCCTTGGATGACATTGCGGTTTTGGGGAACAGAAAACTCCCTCCCCATGAAGCGTTAGCAGTTGTTTTGCAGGACCAAAAACGATTGAGGTACAGGATGGGATTTTTCCCTGCCTCCACTATGAATCAGACTTTGTCCCTCACTGCCTAAGGAGGCAACTCCTCACCATCTTTCTCTCAGTAGCAAGGAATGGAGGGATAACTAATCCTTTGGACCTCTCTGCACAGAAGAGGTGGTCTTCGTAAGACCAGCCTACAGCTCTGGGCCCACAGCAAGGCAGAGATCCAAAACTCTTATCAGAAGGTGAAGTTTGCTTAAACTCCCTTATCTGGGGGATCAGCAGGAGCCAAGGGTAAAGGCTGTGGAGGGAGGGTTTGCCAGCAGGAAGGTATGTTGTTGAGCCCTTTGCAGCCACCACTCTGGTGGCACCTAAGGACCATGGTGGCCCATACCAGGGATCCAAAGAACAGAGAGGTGCACTGACCAGTGAACCTGGGACAGGGAGCTGCATTCCAGCAGCCAAATTCCCAGCTCTGCTAAGAAAGTCTCCCTGCAGTGGCTTTGCAGAAGAGGCTTTCTAAGCCTACACTTCCAGAGGTGGCAGCTGATCTCTGCTCTGCTGCAGACACACAAGGGCTTGATTTTCAGAAGGTGGGAGGCTTAGCACTTGCTGAAAAGAAGACCCATTTAAGCTGTCACGACAGCAGTCACCTTGAAAGATTTAGGTCACACTATCTGGTTAGTTGGCCATACCTCTACCACTGTCTCATATATCAACTGCCCGTAATAATTCCCTCCCCTTCAAAAAGCAGTTTATTTTGTGATCTCCCCATGAAAGTTAAGGTGCCACGTTGGTTAATGTTATTGTTCCTCCAAACTTCTCCCACTTTTGGCCCACACGAGGCGAAGGATAACCCCTTCCCTTCTGCTTCAGCATCATTTATCAAAAACACAGAGTGAAGGAGGCACCACACGATTCAGCTTTAACATTAATCTTCCCGCTGGCTTCTCATTACTTTGCCAATAAGATGATCTTCCTCACACCACATGTCGATATATTTGACATCTGTCATAAAACTCAGGTCACACATATCTGTCTTCTGGTAAAATGAGTCATCCTACAAGACCCATACGATGCTGTTCAGGTCTTGCCAGAAATAATTATTGACATATTGTCAACACATCCAGCCTACTGTATTAATAGGAGTCATAAATTACCAGCCTTTTTTCTTCCCTTTACCTAGCAAGGAAACAAGAGGACATACAGCAGGAAAGTAGGTACATGGCATTCGGGTGGTGGATCCAGGTGTGACCATTCACTGCTCTCTAGAAGCTTTGCATTATTTAATTGGACTTAAGAGAATTAGTAGTTTCAGAATTGATTCTAAACTGGCAATGACTTTTTGTACCTTTTGGTACCATACAGGCTATGATCCCTCATCAAAACAAAAAACAGCTACTAACTCCCCAAAACTTGTAGCTGATAAGCAGTAGCCATTTAGAGGAGAGAGGTTATAGACAGATAAGAGTCAGACTATTGTTGGCTGTTACATCGTTGACCGCATTGAAGAGGGAAGTTTAACCTGTTCTTGGTACTTGCTGTATGAGACATATGCAACTTCTCCATTTCATCGCAGATATGCAGTGCTCCCTACCTGAGTCCATTAACAACTTAGGTATACTTTAGGTTATTTTCTGCTTTTTTTTCTTTTTAAGTGGAAGCTTTCATAGCTAAAGGAGAAATAAGAGCTATTACAGCCATAGCTAGAGGAAATCATAAAATCATTTTGGTTGCAAAAGACCCTCAAGATCAGCAGGTCCGACCATAACCCAAATCTAGCATTAAACCATGTCCCAAAGAACCTCATCTATACATCTTTTAAACACCTGCAGGGATGATGACTCCAACACTTTTCTGGGCAACCTGTTCCACCACTTCACAACCCTTTCTGTGAATAAATGTTTCCTAATATCCAATCAAACAGTCTTTCCCAGAAGCAGTATGCTCCTGCAGAACAGTCACTGGGTTCAAACCCTGTTGTAGGTTCTTCCTGGGGTTGCTTAAGTGCATTCAGTTACCACCCCTTTGAAGCTTAGGATATCACAGGTTCCCCTTGCTATCAGAGGTACAAGGTCGAGGTGGTTAAAGAGTCTTCCTGCAGACCCAGAGCGAAGAGCATGAGCTCTGCTTTGGACCATGACTGAGCTGTAAGCAGTACCTGGGAAGTCAGTGATAGACATCACATGATGTTCTGCTCCATCGGCTACAGGAAAAGGCCATCAGACTTGTGTGATTAAGGTATGCTGATCTACAGCCAGGCAGGCTTTGACCTTGACTGTTAGCAGGTGAATACTATGGTTTGCAGTACGCTACCTTCACTCTCTGAGTAGGAACAATAATTGCCTTGTTAGAGACAATGGAGAATGGGGACCACCTTGGGGAGGACTTCTGCTTTGTACCAGCAAGCCTCCAAAGGCTGCTATGCTAGAGGACACAAAGTACCTCAAGTAAGAAGACTTTGGTGCAAGGTTTTGCTGGGGATAAGGAAAGTGGAGGTTAAGCCCACTAAATATCACCTGCACATAGCAGACATGCTGTGGGAGAATATCCCTTCTTGCACAAATCCTGATCCCCAGGTTCAATGCCAAAACACCGCATCTTTCTGTGCAACCTTCATTTGTTTTTGTACGACTCCAGCTAGAATCACACCAAGAGTGAGTTACCCAGGCAAAGAGGGTATGCACATTGCTGTGATGTTTCACAGGCCCAGCAGTGGCAAAAATGTCACCTCGGTATTTTACATTTTTAGCCCTTCCATATATACAGGAGCACTGAGAGCAACTCAAACTAATTAATAAGCTGCTCTGTATCTCTGTGCATTACCCTTCTTTTCCCCCTTTGATTCACACACAAATTATTTTTAGAAAAGGGAAAAAATATTTTTAGAAAAGGGAAAAAAGAAGTCTCTTTTTTTTTTTTTTTAAAGAAAAGCAATGAACTGAGGTCTGGCACTGCTCACCTGTTCTGTTCATCATCTCAGTGGTGTTTTAGGTCTGCAGGAAGGTGCAGGAAGGAGAAAGTGTGGAGGGTGCCCTCATTCCTCTCACCTCCTTCACCCCAAAACCTCAACAAGCACCAACTTGGTCCTCAACAATCACCAGCTTCCCTCCTTCCTCCCCATGAAAAAGCACTAGTGGTTATATTCACAAAATCCTGGAATGTATTTCTGATCTGTATTCTTTTCACTTCCCATACGTTTTGTAAGGGAAGGATGTTGTTACAAGGTAGTTTGATTTTATGGGGTACCTGTGGGTTGCATATACCTGGGTTAAGAGATTTGGTGGTTTTTCTAGCCTTACACTGTAGGCACCATATGAGGGCACAGGCACATCAGATACTCAGTTCAGATGTTGAATTCTTGGGCAATTCTGGGCCAAGAAAAGTGACCTGAAGAGATCATTTTGAATTCTGCTAATTACAGTATCCCTGAATTTGCTCTACTTTTTTTCCAGGTTGGATTTAGCAAAGGTAAGATTGCAGAGAGCCACTCATACTTTTCTGCTTGGGCACCAAGCTCTGACACAGCAGAGGATGCTGTCTTTCATTATTAACTTTGGCAGCATTTAAATTAAGTAATATCTTGACAGGGGAAACAAAGGTAATGAAGTGTCCTGGGAATATGTTTTCTCCTGTTTAATTGTACTGCATTTGATGTATTCTAAAAAAAAACTGGAAGACATGCTCTTCAGAGACCAAAAAGAAAGTTTATAAATCCCACTAGTTGAGGTAGTTTGGCAGCACATAGAAGGATAGAGAATTATCATCTGTCCAGGGAAATCCACCCCCCACTTCTCCCAACCCTCTTTCAGCTGGTGCATGCAAGATGTTCCTGCTCACTTCATCCTCAAACATTTAAACACTTTCAGGACCACACACCTACAGTGCGTTATTTCCAGGGCTTTCTAAGCTGAAATCCAGTGTGCACGCATGTGTATCTGTGGGTGGGAATGGCTGGATAATGTTACCATGATAGCTGATGATAATATTTCTACCAATTGTTAAGCTTCTTAAGTCTCCACTTTGTGAATGCTTCAGCGTATCGTTTTCTGAAAAACTCAACTTTCCTCGCCTAGGAAGAGGTACGAGTGCTCGTGTGAGATTATCTCGGAGCCTCTGATTTACTCCAGAGAAAAAAATGTCTCCCTTACACAAATGCACCTTTCTAAACACTTCAGGGGTCGCATGGTTCACTGCAGGATTGTGTCAGTACAGCCATAAAATAAGGCGGCAGTTCAAGCTGTCTTGGACCAACAGCAAGCAGGTACTGCAGAAACACAGATGTGGTCGAATCTGAGCTGTTTAACAGCAGCTGCCTGCTTGTGAGCACTCTGCTTTTAGTCCAAATAGACATTAGGAAAATGTGTGAGGGACGAAGATGTGTGTTTCTTCAGTGTTTCGTGGAGAAAAAAGTGTGGGAGGAAAGATAATTTTGATGAGTCAAATCCCTAATTCCCTTCAGACCTGTAAAGTCAGTAGGAGTTGCTTCACTTTCATCTCAACACGCAAAATTGGGAGAAGTTAGAACAAAGAAAGGAAGAAAAAAACAAATAAGCTTTTTTATAAAGTCAGTTTAAGGAAGACCAAAAGAAACAGCAGTGCTCTTGGTGTAAGGACAAAAGCAAAGTAAACTATTATTCTTCATTATATATTATTTATCTCCGAATACTTATTCAGGCCCTGGCTTCTGGGAAATCCTCTGCTCATCTTTTTTCCATTTCCTCTGCCATGGTGACTCTTCTGGGCTGTAGCAGGTCTTGAACAAAGCACAATAGCCTCTAGGACTTTGTTAAAAATACTGTTAAAGACCAATTTATAGCCTTTATCATGTCTTTGTTTCATATTTTCCATCAGTTCCTCCTTTTCACCCACTGCATCAAGGTACAAAATTCTTGTTTTAATCCAAGATATCTACAAGGTAGACCCCCCCTCCCCCACAAAAAAAGCATTCCTTCCTCTCACTTGCTTTAGTCCAAATCAATCAAACCTGACTGTCCACTTCTCCCTCAAGCAGTATCAGTCTCAAAGCTTCTCAAACGCCATAAATTAACCATAGTTTCACCCCTCAAAACACTTCATCGCACTCTTATTCTGTATCACACAGAAAATCTCTATCTTAGACTTCTTGTGTGTGACCTGCTCACTACATTTACAAAAATGTACACATGGTAGCATTTCCTAAAGCATTATTTTAATCCTGTCAGTTTTCCATGCCTTTCTTATACAATGTCTTCTGCTTTGTTACCGCTTTAGGTCTGCTCCAAAATCCAGTAAGTTACAAAGGTGAAAAAATACTGATCTCCAAGCTTTTATGGATCACTAATTCTTTTGAGGCAGGGGTTTGTTTACTACAAATATTCCCCATTTAAATTTAAACCCCAGCTTTCCCTAACTATAGTTATGATGCTCAGCAGTTTTGCACCTCAGCTCTGCGTGAGTAATCTGGGTAGTTCTGGGGCAGACAAAGTCCTTTAAGAGATCCAAGAGGTAATTTAGAAATGTAAACCTGTTGTTAGGGTGTTTAGATTTGCCATAGAAGAGAAAATTCCGATGCATTCACAATTCAAAATGAGTTGAAAAATCACAGTTGCAGATACTTGTAGACTACCTGATACTAAAAGGTTCTGACTTTAATAAAAACAGCTGGATCCTACTGTACAATAAACAGTAAAAACTGAACTGTTCCAATCATTGTATTAGGCTCCCATACTCTTATCCTGAGAGGTCCCCTGGTTTGAAGGAGTGTTCTTTCTTCTGCAGAGCACTGAAGAAATTGGTTATACAAAAAGTCAGTCCATACACAAGAGGGGAAAAAAAAAGGGTATTAAGGAAAAGCAAAGCAATAGCAATGAATCACGCGTTTCATTTAGAAAGCAGAGATCTCTAGTTTTGTTTATCTTTTGTGTGAATGAGTTCCCTGGTCTGGGTTCCTACTTTTTTGAAAGTCCCATCCCCCATCATGGCAAGCCGCCTGCCCCAGCTGACAGTCTCATTGTCCCCATGGCTGTCGTGGGAAGTCGTGATAGATGGCTACACCACGACCCTTTTAGGAGGTGTGCGTTCATATTATGCTCAGAGACCTTTTTTGATCAATGGTCAATTCAAACGTTTTCACTTGTGTATACACACAAATGCATTTATGTTTATAATATACACACATATAAATAAGCGACTGGAGAACTGTTAAGGTGAACAAAGCTACTTATATAGGTTTCAGTGGTTTGGAACCCAAAGCAGGGGTATCTCAGGAGTAAATGTGGTCATCTGCAGCATGCACAATATTTTTTTCGTATTTTAGTCAAAGGAAGAACAGCCAGAATTTTTTCATTGTTGGGAGCACAGAGACTTGAAATAACTGGGTTTTGATACTAGCCATATTGCACTTCACTTTTCCTCAGCACAGAATGCCAGCTTGTTTCTTCAAATTAAGACAATATGCTTATAGTGATGAACCTTATTGGCCATCTATCTTCCTTTTGTAATCTGGCTCTCATCAAGCTGAAATGAAGCCATTTCTTCTGACTGTGGCTGATTAAACACAGAGTAAACCTCGATCTCTGAGGAGGCTCTAATGATTCTCCACAGGCCTAGTGTCAGCCCGGCACCTGCAGCATTCAGCTTCCCCATTTCCATCATAAAATGAAGCATCTGTTACAGAGAAGTGTTATCTTTTTATCATCGATGGTATCTTTCTGTTTAAATTCACCTACCCCATTTGGTATAAATTACAGCCATTTCATATGTAATGAATGGTCACACAGGATGCACTCTGGTTATTGAGGGTTAAAAGGGCACAAAATCCTTTTACTAAACCTTTATTTAACTTGGTGAAAGTTAAGACTACATGGCTTGTGTAAAACCTCCTTTCTTACAACAAACAGGAGGAAATACTTATCACAGCTTAATGCTGAAGCATTCTGATATTGCTTATCTAAATACTGGCCTTTGAGTTTTTTTGGAAGCAATTTCTGGGGAAACATTATTAGTTGCAGGGAAAAGAAACAGAAACACGTTCATGCCAAAGACATTTCTGTCTCAGTAACTTAATTAACTATAAGCCTGAAATGTAGAAGTAGACAAGATTTGTTTGCTAGAAAGGGTAGTTGCCAACTTAGAACCTGCTGTAAATCCCACAGAAGTCAATTGGCATATTTTCAATTATTTCAACAGCGTGTTTGGATCAAGCCAAACATCAGCTAACTGTTTACATTTTGTGTGGTCCACATGCTCTTCTATGTTTTGCTTTCTTCTGTCTTCCATCTGAGCTGAAATAGGCAACTTCATCTCAGAAAGAATTTATTTTCAGCTGATGCGGGTTTGGTGCATAACTTTGCCAAGCATTTTTTTATGTCCTGCCTAAAACATGGATAGTCTGGACAACTTCACATTTCAAAGGATAAACCAGAAACTCCCAAAGATGCTAACTCAGAAGTAAAACTTTGCTCATTGCTCCTTGAAGAACTAGTATGACTGATGGGAACAAAACAGCCATAAAAAAAACTAAATAATTCCACCTATTAACATGTAGCTACAAGATACAGAGGTGGGGAAAGCAACTACACAGCAGCTGGTCAGATTAATCTGATAGACATTATTATAACAACTACTTCAATAGCATCTAATGATTGCAAATAAGAGGTGGCCTTCTGTGTTCGATATTGTAAATATAAAGTCTTCAGTCAACTAAAGAACAACATAGAAATACTTTAAAGTAGGTTCCTCGGATATTGATATGAAACTGTTTGAAGGAGACCAGGGATCAGCAAACCCTGTTTCTTGGAAAATTCTGTGGGTGTTGAATCATTGAGGTGTCAGATTAAACTGAAATGGGAAAGGTAGTTACAGCCCAAAGCATTGCATTCCATTCGTTGTCCTATTCCATGTTCTGAACAGGACGTGCCACCACTGAAGTCACTATGATCTACAGTCAAGCATAGGTCAGTATTCTCCCCAGGTTTCACATTTCTCCTGTATGATGAGTGTCAATATGCTGACACTCAGACTTCTTTTCCTCATGTTTGTCAACAAGTGCAGAAGATGCGCTGGACATAAAATAGTGTTGTCAATATTCTATGGAATGATGGATGTTGAATGGTCAAAAAGGAAATCCTAATCACAAACAAATATTATAACTACAACCTCCTTGGTGGATCATTGACATTACAGGTGAAGTAATTCTACATCATAAGAGTAACTTAAAAATATATACTTTCATTTCAGGTTTAAACTTTCAAGTACCTGTTATCTATAGAGAGCCAAGAGTTGCCTAATGGATTCATTGTGGGGCTGGAGGACAGAAATCATTCTTGTGAAAATAAAGAATATTGAACAATTTTGTACCAACTTGCATTTTCACGATCGCTTTGCAAGCCTGTGTTATGTGGCCACTTTCTACTGATTCATTTTGTAGCAAGCAAAATCATATTGTCCTACCACAAGAGCACACTTGTTATTCAAAATAATTACAACATGAGTCATCTTAGTATCATAGTTGGCGTTAGTGATATATGGGGCTGATGACTGATGAGTCCAATGAATGTTTGACTCGTGTAGACTTAAAATATGCAGCTGAAAAGCTCAGTTAATTCAGAAGAGACACAGTATAGCAGAGATAGCATCTTGTATAAGCAAGATCCAAGACAAGTAGAAATGCAGTAACACTAGTGATGAAAACAGCTGAGGTCTTTGAATTTCTCAGAGAAGCTGAAAAATGGAAGAACTTTTTCATTAAAAAAAAAAGTTCAAAACTCAAGTGTTTTCCCCTTAACAAGTTACAAAATGTGGGTTTTTTTCTACTGTTTACATTATATTTTTCTAAGTGCGGGAATTGGTTTTGTTCCCTGTCCATTTCCTTTCATTTTTCCTTTTTGATGCTTTTAGTTGAATAAATGAATTATATCCAAAATTTCAGTTTGGTTTGGAAAAGATATAATAGCAGAAAGAAAAATGAAACTTGCTCAACCACTTTAGAGAGTTTTAATTTTCCTTTGTTCCCTTCTGTAACTTCTCCAGAAGAAAAGATTTGGAATAGTTAGTGCAAAAATAGGAAAAATAGGGAGAAAGAAGATGGGAGGTGTAAAAGGGGGAAAAAGAAAAATACTGGAAAAATTCCAAACCACTACTTATTCTCTTAGAGGGGGGGAAAAATAGGAAATAGGTGTTCAATATTTATTTTGAACGAAAGATGGAAATAGTCAAATCTGAAAAGAGGTTTTTGCTTTTTTTCTCTTCTCATGGATACCAACCATTTCCCTGTCAGCAGCTCTCTAAGTGACTAATAAAGTTAACATGCAGCAATTATTTTCAACTGTATTTAGCTAAGCCTGCTCCTGTGTTTCAGACATAAGGAAGGTTTCCAATGAGCAATAGCCGTCTGGCTTTTTTTCCAGCTTTACTATGGGATCTAACAGAAGGCATTGTACCTAATAGGCTTTGACTTAATTTAAAAAGTAACAATGTTTCCATCTAAATATATTTTAGGACAACATCAAGGTATACATCTGTGTCAGATGCAATTCATTTTCAATGCCAGCTTCTGTAAGGAAGCTTGGTATTCCAGTCAAAAAGGTGTCTCAAAACTGACTATCTTCAAAGCTGGTAGTAAAACTAATAGAAGTTTGTATTTCAGCAGCTGGACACCCTGAGGGCAAACAGAAAGTAAGCAGAGCCAGAAAGTCCACTTAACATTTTCATCCTCCATGGGACAGATTTGGGTGACATGAGGATGTTCCCCACCTTCATGTGAGATCTAAATGTTGCCTGTCATTTTTGTTAACAGGCTATAAAGTGGTAGAGATCCTTACAAGCTGCATATTATATGGGGACCATAAAATTAAAGGATCTTGTTCCTATTCAACACCTCAAATAGAAACCTAATTAACAATGCATCAAAAATTTTAAATTGGGAGAAGAATACGTTATTATACATTATTATCTCCCCAATAATTCCAAACACCAAAGCATCCAATCACAATCTTAATGTTAAAGGACTTGAAATATCTGGAACCAGTCATAGGTTTATAATTAAGCATAAAGTACAGCGTCCCCCTAGAAAAAAAAATCTGCTCGTTTTAGGTTTAAAATCTAATAGAGACACAACCATACTTGTGATCTTGCATCTTCTTGCCATAAGATTTTTCTTTGCTGATTCAAATACTGTGACATATATGGCCTATACATAATGGTATTTGTGTAGAGGCTCCATTAATGAACTGAGGCTATTCAATGCTATTTTCCAAGCCATCAAAAATCATCTTACAGTTATTCTGGGGAGGTAAAAAAAAAAAAAAAAAAAAAAAAAACACCAGCTAGAATGAAATATCAGAGGTGGGTACCAACTTACATGATTCTGAAGAACAATGTGTCGATAATGTTGTGATCAGCACAGATGAAAGAACTTTGAGATGAAATTGGGTTTTCACAGTACTATCAGTTCACTTCATCAACAACAATGTATCTGGACAATGTGCCAGTGTCATTGACTTTCACCATTTTAAAGGTCTTTAATACTGATTACTGCACAAAGTGAACAAAAGCTTCTCTTGTAAGAAGTCTGAAAAGGTTGATTATATGTACATTACAGCTGAAAATGGATCAGACAAGTAGGAAGTTATGAAAGTATGAACACAAGAGAATAAAACCATTCACTGGGCTTGAATTACTTTAGTTTATCTTCTTTGGCTGAATTGTGGCTGTGGTCTTTTGCAACTCAAATAAAAAGCGTAGATCAAGATGAGATAAACATAACTGAGTATTACCAGCATTAGGCAACAAAATCAGTAGCTGGAATGGAAGAAAACTTTGATAATCACACAGAAAGTTTTAGAAGTTACAGAAATACAGGCAAAAGTCCTCTGTATCTGCTACAGTCAAGGAAATTAGGCACTGAGACAATAAAATGATACAAGCATCTGCTCTAGCATTTCTTTATAAAAACGTTTGGAACTGAACTTGCTCTGTCCAGTTGAAGGGACTGTCTCTGCTGTTCCAGTTAAACATGGTTTGAAAGCTTCCCAGAGATGAAAGTGGGTAACAATTTTCATATTAAGGCCCACACAGAAGGGCAAACGTCATTCAAAATGAAAAGTTCTGCTTTACACTGGGGAAAAAAAAAAAAAAAGGAGAAAGAAAAAACCCTTCTATTAAAAAAAAAAAAGACAATTTGTTTCTCAATAATTTTCTAAGATGATTTAGAATCATGTTTCTTTTCATATTTTCCAAAGAAAATTAAGTTTTAATTATTTTATGTTTGTTTTAACATGGAAGAGGCAACACAGCCATCACTGGAAGGATGTGATGTCAGAATTCATGTTGGTGGTAAGATCTCACACCTCAGGACCAACACAGCCTGGTCTGCAGAGCTGGGCACAGTTTGCAGGTTGAGCAGACAGGTTAAAAAAAAATAATAAATCATTTTCTTGAAAAACTACGTTTTTGCTCTAAAAGTCACAATAAAAATACATGGAAGCCTTATTGTTAATCCTGTGAAACAAAGCCGACAGTTTTTAGAACCGAATATCCTAAATTAAATGTTAGCCACTACATTAAAGGGTCATTTCCAAAAGATGAAAGTACATTCTGTAGCACTGTAAAGGGATAATAGAGGGGAAAAAAAAAATAATTACAACACACTAGTATTACTGAAAAAAGAGCGTGAGTTGTGATATCCATGAAATGTTAAATTTTCCGCTATTCACAAGGCTCTGCATTCTTAATATCTGTAAAGAATGGTCATCGCAGTTGCTAAAATATAACCCGGACACTCCAGTCACAGGGCTAAAATACTCTGAAGTAGCCATTACATCCAACTGATCCTGCCATTTAGCATTTGTCCTGTAACATCAGTGGTGTAACCTTAGTCCCCAGAAGTTGGAGGGCAAGTTGTCCATTGACTTCCGGCTGATCTGGCTCTAGGACAAGCAGCCATGTGTCCCTCAGGGCTACGAGCCACAGGGAAACCACAGGGCTGGGGAAGGTGGAAATAGCTCCAAACACCTCAACTGGAGAAGAAACTCAGAGCTGGAACCTCTTCCTAGGGCTGTCAGGAGCCTGAAGCAGTGAGGCCCAGTTTGCATCCATGAAAATGGAGAAATCCCAAATGGGTGCCCACCTACTGAACCACGGAAAGCTGCTCGATGCAGCCTCATGTATCAACTGCTCATATGATCCCCCGGCTTTTTGGTGCTTGTGTATGCTAAGTGCACCCTATCATACTGAGAAATTCTTGCGTGCATGTATTTAGACACATCGCTTAGACACCAGACAACCTTGTATTAAATATTGCGGGATATGTGAGAACCCTCATGCTTTTTTGCTAGATGTCACATGCTCCTGCATGCACATATGTACATACTCATGCACATTCACTTGCAGGCAGCAGCTCTCTTCTCAGCTACAGGCAAAAACTTGCTAATTGATGTTTGTTAAAATTAATATTTTTGTCAGTCAGAATTAGTCACACATGAAGCATCCTGAGTTTCAAGTAGACTGTCTTAATTAAAGTTTTATCTGTCACTTAATGGAAGAATTATTATCAATTTTGATCACTCTGTTTTTCTTTCAGATAACAGTAGTGTTAAATCAGTCTGTGTATCCCTGTATATAAAGCAAAATTTCTTCCCAATTTCAAATGCAGACTGATTTATTTTAGAATGTTATTACTGCATCCTAGACCATCGCGTGTACGAGACTCTCACCCCACATAGCACAGAAGCCACACAAAAAAGTGAACTCACAGAAGGAAAGGAAGCTGCACATACCAGATATTTTCATGAAATGTAACATGAGTTGCACAGCTTTGCTTTCACCTGCTTCAGACGTTTTCAACAGCAAAAGGCCAAAAGAATACTGCTTCTAGCAACAAAGGTCCTATGTTGGTTTTTTTTTAAATAATAGTTCAGTAACACTGATTTCTCTCAAGTATGATCTATTGCCCTTATGCAAATCTGGAATAACAGCACTGACATGAATGGAATTAAATCTGGAGTCATTCAGGAGCAGCTGAGATCCAAATTCCCCGATCAGTAACATTTTGTTCCAGATTGCAAAACTTCTTGTTAGAATACAAACGCTCTTTTTATGAGAAGAGTTTAAATGAGTTGTTAGTGACGTCTTCACAGAGAGAGCTGGAGAATTTATTTGTGTTTTACAAAGAACCTCTTCCTCTCTTTAAAAGCACCAGTTGTTTTAATTTAAACTAATATTAAAAGTTTCTTGCCCTGCATCTGGTGTCAGCTATACAAATGTACAGCATCTCTTTATCAACGTAACAGCATAAAGATCACACACTCAAATGAGAAGTATCCTCATATTGCTTCCCTGCGGTTGCCAGAATTAATCCAGATTTACACACCAGTAATCTATAAGGGACAGTTAGTGCCCAACTCTTTCCTCATAACTGTGGAGTTGATCCAAATTGCAGGGAAGACAAGCAGCTCCATATATTTCAATGGAAAAGAATGGATTGGTAAATCAAAATCTCCCTTTTTCTGAACAGTCACAGATTCAGAAAGCTGAATCAAGTGACAATATGTCCCAGAAACTGCATCATCACCAGTACAGCAGCATAAGGCAGGAATGCTTTGATGGCTCTTCTAGGCAGTTCTTTTTCTTCAAAGAAAAAAAAAAAAACACACCCCACATAGCAACCAGTTTTCCCCTTGTGCCACGCTGACTTGGGTAAATACAGAAATCTACAGAATTCTCTTTAAAGTATTTTGGCTGCATGCAGCGGAGCTTTAATAGGATCAGTACTTTCCTGACAGCTCACAGTATGCTGACTAAGTTCAGTTACACTTTATGATTTCAAACGCTTTTTCCCAAAAAATACTCCCTTCATTTTTAATTTCTTTTAAGACTGCAATGATCAAAGTGCTTTTAAAAATCCTATTTGTGACTATTTTGAGTTAAAAAAAAAAAAAAACTAAAGATATTCCAAGCAACATTTCATCTTAGTTTAAATTTTCCATAACTGCTCAGCTTCCACCATTCAAACACTATAGGTAAAAAAAAAAAAAAAAGTTGGTTAAAATATTTACCACAACCTATCAAATTGCATTTATAATATGCAGATAGTTCTATCAGACTGAAATGATACTATGTGTATACTGAAAGCTGAAGAGCTGCTCAGTATCCCTAGACCAGCAGAAGGGTGCTCCGTACCATGCAGAATTAAGCCAACAACATAAAGGTGAAACAGAGACAACAGAGACATCTTATTTGGTCTAATCACTAGCAATTTACTCAAGCTTTGAGTTGCATGCAGCAAAGTGTAAAAAAATTGAGAGTTTAATTATTGCAAATGAAAGGGAGAAAGAGGAATATTTCCACCATTTGTACAGAATATCTTGAGCCATGTAACACTCAGTGCGATCAATATACAGGACTTCGATATAGATGACAAGCACTTCAGTCTCCCACACTAAGTTTATATTTTTATGGTATTATCTAAAATACCCACTCAATGCAAACTGCATATTTACCTTGGAAGGAAAACCCAAGCTGTTTCTGCCAGCTTCTAATCAAACTGTTCCTGGGGAGTGTATGTTTTCCACGCTTTGTGCTCAGACTGCCAAGCTTCCTGCACCAGCACTCATTACATGGTCCAGTGAGAGTTAAAAGCAACCTACCTCCTCCCCAAAAAAACAGATTTTTGTTCATCTCACCACTTTTTTTTTTTAAATACAGGGCTTCTCCAGGGGACCAGCTTCAGTTTAGAAGTGGGTAGTATATAATGACATAATATTCTGGGCATAGAGACTACAGAAGTACACTCGTCACATGTGAATGATTGTTACCAGAAAATGTTGTCATTCCTCTGCTATCCTAGGAAAAATGAAGGGAAAAACTACATCGACTGTTATGGCAGAGAGGGGAGAGCTGCTCACATTAGTGCCGTTGATTGACTCCAGCTTGGAGGCTGAGAAGTTAATGTATTCAACTCCTCTTTAATGCCAGCTTTCCCTCACGTTATTCACACAACTTAACTCCAGCTGCCTCCTCCTCATCCCTCCTGCTTTGCCTCATGCTTCTCAAAAGACATTTCTCTGCACGGCACATCAGAAACTAAAAATCTAAGTTGCTATCTTACTTCCAAACCAAGCTGTTGTCAGCGTTAAACCTACACAATGCATTACAATATAATCCATTTACAGGGTGTCTTATCATGCAAATAACTCAAGGTGCCTCACAATAAAATAAAAAGGACGAGAGGAATAAACCTCAGCCATTGGAACACACAAAAAGGAAACCTTGAAATTTTCTTTTAAACACACTAATGGCTCTTTTCTCCCAGTGAGGCATGAAGACAGATGGGGGAGAGGATTTGACCAAGGAATTCCTATTACTATTTGATGGGACTTAAATGTGCAAATACACCCCAAGACCACTGGGAGACCAGACTCCTTAAAAGGAGAAACTTCCTTGATAGCTTGAAGAAGAAGATTCATAAAGGCACAAGCATTAGAGAAAAGCTTGGTCATCAGAACATCATCTTCTTGGCTTAGAACTAAAGAAGCATAAAGCCTGAATGATCTTTCTTAGGGGCAGTAACTGTAAAAGCTCCCGCAACACAGAAGAAGAAATACTGTTTAAAAGTAAGAATGGCTTTGGCCAGTGCTTACTTCTGACTCATTTCCAAAGAGGGTCCTGGTTTAAATTAATGTTCCATTATCAGTGTAGAAATAGCAAATAAAAGGCACTTTTCCCCTTCCTACTTAATTTGTTTTCATTTTCCATAGTTCTTCCTTAGACTGTTATAAACACCATAGGAGAGGAGACAGTTTGAGTCCCTATTTTCCTGCTCCTAAGAGCCCAGATTTTAATATAGTAAAAACGTCAAATGCTGGAGATATAACCCAGCACTAGGAAAAAATGTGTGAAGGTGACAGTTCTTCTAGCAGGTGGTCTAATGCAACCACATCCAGTTCAACTGTTTGTTTGGCCCACTGGCTACTACCTGACTGGAGACTGTGGTTGAAACCAGACTGAGCAGACAGACTTGTTGCACTAAATTCAGACTGTTGAAGAATCTCTAACTGACTTACAATAATAAAGTTTATGTTTAAAATTATCAGGGGTGCAGCTTTATTAGTCAAACATTAGCCAAACTCTTCATCAGGAATCAACACTGGCCTACTGTTCTTTGATCTAAATAGTCACATTCAAAGTAATTCCTTTGTTTTCTCTTCAGCGTTGAGTAGAGGTATGCGCAGATTTAAATTAAAAATATTTAGTGAGTGTTCAACTTCGGGACACTCAGGAACAGAATAAAAAGGACTGGAGCATCTCAAGCACCACTAGGTAATTGCCACTGTAGAATAGAAAGCCTATGGATATCATGACAGAGGCAAACATTTCTTCCTCCTCAAAAAAAAAAACATTTCTAGTATCCAAAATTTGCTGCATTTTTTTTAATTAGTGGGCAATAACACATCGGAAACACAATACAGCTAGCATCCACCTATCGCATTCTAATTTTACTGAAGAACGTGTGACCTATTTCCAAATCTATACTAGCTGCCATTGTAGAATATTATTAATATGCACCAACATTTGCTCTGCTTCTGGAGCTCATTGCAGCCAACCTTATCTACAAGTACGTTCAAATAAGCAGAAATCTAAATTGCAATTTTACATTTTTAAGACCACTTCCTTTCTTTCAGAGTCACAGTAGCCATGGTTTTTAGATTGATCTTTTTCTTCAGGATACTCACTTCTATACTCATCCCCACAGATTTAAATCCAGACTAATACTTAAATAGTAAATGACATTCCACATTTCTAAATGCTATCAGATTGTTGCCTGTGGCCAAGACTAAAAAGTAATGAACTCCTAAAGTTACTTTAAGAAATAAAAGACTAAAGTAAAAACATAATTTAAATTGGAAAGCACTGTGTTGCTCGACTCCTTTTGCTTCAAAGTAAAAAGACAAATTTATTTGCCATTTGAAGAGGATGAAAGCCTTCCTAAGATACTATTTCCCCTTCATGTATCATATATTGCTGGACATGTATAGCACCCATGGTCTGAGAGAGCCCTTCCTTGAGGATCACAGCTAATTTCAGAAGAGACAGAGGGATATCTATCATCTGCCTTTCCAAGATCAGAATCAGGTCTGCCTTGGTAAGCTAAGCTTTAGCTTGGAGAGAGTTTTTATGGCTGAGTTATAAAAACCCTGGAAACAGGGGAGTTTATGATAGAACCACTGACAGACCCTTAACTATCGCAGTATTCATGGTTACCACTACAAGACAGACATTATGTTGGAGGGCAGTAAACTTAAACCTGCCCATAGGGCATTCTGAAATGTTAACTGCCAGTGCATATAGTAAGATTTTAGCACAGGTGTACTCTCCAAATAAACGTGGTTTCCAGAACCCTCCTTCTTTCAAAAAAAAAAAAAAGAAGGTTTTCATCTATGACACTGGAAACATTTCTATAGTTGTGAACAACTATATTTGATTAAAATCTGTCAGATTTATCTTCTTAGCAGGAGGGAAGAAATATGTGTTTTCCTCCGAAAGGAAATCAATGTGTCTTTATGATAGATGCAGAGTGAAAACAGGGATGGTGCCACTTTAAATGGTGAGGAAGGACGGGTAACCC
Organism: Patagioenas fasciata; assembly: GCF_037038585.1. NCBI lineage: Eukaryota > Metazoa > Chordata > Aves > Columbiformes > Columbidae > Patagioenas > Patagioenas fasciata. The sequence continues at coordinate 18,188,417 of NC_092531.1, read as the reverse complement.
ACTGGATATGACCATTAGCTGCTGGTGTAATTGTTGTGAGACAATACCCCCGTTCAGATCTTATATTCTGCATTTATAGGACCGTTTTATGGTCACTGACCCAACAGTTATTACTCAGACTCTTCAGGCACAACCTCTTCAATGCAGGGGCACCACAATTTTTTATTCCTTTCACATTTCTTAATTATGACACCTTAGTGAAATCTCAGAGAAAAAGTCCTTGGCTTTTTTGCTGACATTGTTAGTGCCAAAGTCCAACTAACTTCTTCAAACAGCAGAATAATAGCAAAATAATTTTACTTGAAATAACACAGAATTCGAAAACTGCTTGCAACATGCTGATTGATTAAGTGGCCAACACAAATATTCTCATAGAGATAATGTATCACCCAAATTAAAAAAAAAAAAAAAAAGAAAGAGTGAAAGACCTTGATCAAAGGCAGTAACCTAATGCCCTTAGCAAACTATTTGTCCTTAACAAATGTATTATCAGTTTGGATTATGACATTAACCAGAGTTGCCAATGAAATGATTTAAAGAAATGTACATACAAATAGACTGCCCCTACCCTGGAAAGCTCAGAAGTTAAATAAAGAAGAAAGAAATAAGTAATGATTGCACCCCTGAGTAATTTCACCACAGTGAGGCAGATTTTTGGCAGAGAAAGAGTATAACCTGCATATCCTGAATGCCAGACCACGGTTCTAAGTAGAAAACCATGCTCTCCTTTTGAACTTATCTTAAACTTGACTATGTAAAACCACCACAGTTTGTAATGCCAAGTGCTATTCAGCACCATTCCTTGGTCTGCACAAATGCCTTTTAGTAAAGTTCTGTCAAAGGAACCAACAAATGCATGTGCTCCAGGGAGGGTACACAGATTTTTAGAAATATTTTTGAGAAGGCTTCACAGCAAAGGGACTTAAACTGGGCTGTTATAACATGACATGGTTATAAAAAAAATACATGGTTTTCAAACCAGGGAGACTTTTTGAGCAGGGTCCTCCCAGGAATCTATGTTAACTGCACTGACCATATATGTGTCCAGCAGGTTGAGGGCGGTGATTCCCTCCTAACCCAAACTATTTTCTGGTTACATATATGGACAAATGATAGAGAATTATCCAAGAAAAACAGAAGGAAAACAGTAAAAAACAAACAAACAAAAATAAAAACCTTAGTGTCACTGAGTGGAGAACAATGCAAGTACTCCAGACACTTCCATGGCAAAAAGTTCTCAGTGATTGTGACTAACCCACTGTAAAGCATTAATTCAGTGCTCCACAAAAGGGAAAATGAGATACAACATGAGTAGAGAATGAAAACCCAGAAAATATCCTCATACCATGTATAAGTCCATGGTAGTTCTGGTCATTCTGACTCAAAATAGATATAGAAGATTATAGCATTTTGCTGACTTTTTTAAAGAATGCCTGAAAAAGAGGGGACATGATGTCTGGCCCATAAAATCTGGAGTAAAGAAGCTAAGTAGAGAATGATTATTCACTATTTTTCATAATACAATACCTGTTACAAGAAAGTATTTTTCTCCTCTGCACAAATTAAATGGTGGAACTCATTTTCACAAATGTTGCAGAGAACGAAAGTATATATGAATTAAAAATAAAAAAAAAAAATTGAAATTCACTGCATAATACTGAATATCAGCTTTGGATGTCTTTTTAACTGTTGATCATGAAACCAGGAGGGCACAGTGTCGTCCTTCTAATAATCTTTCCCTAAGTATCTGTCACACACAATTCTTGGGTCAGATTTTGCTTTGGTTTGACCCAACTTGTAGTTCGCAATATAATGAACTTTATTATGAAATTTTCACATAGTACATAAAATTGTGCTGATAAAATCTGTAGATGACAGGAAGAACTATTATGTTAGAAAAGGATGGGAGAGGACAAGATTCTGATTCAGGTTAGTCTCTTATTCTGTATTTACTGTGATACAGCTAAATACATCAAAAGCTGGGGAACAAGGTTACTTTTGTAGACTGGGAAACTCTCTCAAAACAGTTGAACCTGAAGGATTTAATCTCCACCTCTGTTTAATGCTATCGCATAAAGAGGCCAAACCCCTCTGGAATCCAGATGTAGAATAAAAAAAGAAAGATCGAAGTAGAAACAAGGAAATAATCGTGTCTCTGGAAAAAAAAAAAAAAAAAAGAAAAAAGAAAAAAAAAAGCACTAGTAAGATAAATGATGGTGAAAATAACCTGGGTACTAGAAACAAGCACTACTGTACAATATATAAACTCAACTTCTGCAGTTTAACAAAAATAAAGGAGAACTTGATTTCTAAGCACTGATGCCTGTACCCAGGGAGAATATTGCATAACACGGGGCATTTGACCTTGTTGCCAACAACACAAGATGCAAAAGTGAAAACAGAAGTTACAGAAACTCAACTTTGTAGTAAGATGCAGTTTCCCAGTAATGAAAACTACTAAACTTTGAAACCAGTGGGCTTGAAGAGTTTTAGACAAAGTTTACTCTCTAAAAGGAAAAACAAAAAAAGGGGGGCAGGGATGCCTGCTGTAACTCTCAGAATAAATTCTTCATTCTATAGATACAACAGCACAGCTGAAGATAAACGCAGGTGACAGGTGTTTATTCACTTTACTTGAGACAACATAGAATTTATCTTCTCTGTGGTCTGACTTGAAACACTTGGCAATTTATATACATTCATATTTGAGAGAATATGAGGAAAGGAGGAGGATGCTTCTGCAAGTAAGAGAAGCACATTGCCAGCCTCAGCATCCAGGTACCAAAGTCTTCCTCCTGCTACTCTGTGAATCTGAGGTCTTGCCTTCTTTTCTTACCCTTGTGGTTCAAGATTAAGAAAATATTTATCCTTCAGAGTCCTGAGCATTAGACAGGTACTTTGAACATCAGGAATAATTCTCACACCTTGTTGATATAATTCAGCTTCTGGTCTTGCTTCATTCTAGCATTTTTGCCCTTGGCTATATTGAAGATTCTGCAATGTTAGGGATGTGACACTGGAAATGTGGTCAAAATTTTCAGGGGCAATGAAGAAACCACAGAGGTGGTAGCTACTGTTGGTTATTTTTATGATCAGGGCCACACTGATCACCAGATTCAGATCTGAGACAGGCATTAACCCCAGATCAGATTATTAGGGACAGTAAGGGAATTCTTACGGCCTGGGATTACTTAGATATATCTCAGCCAGGTTCTCTACACACCAGTGCTACCTCACTATGACCTGTTCTCTGCCTACACTTAATATTTGGGCAACAAGAAAGGGCAGAGCAGAGGGAAAAGTTGTACAGAGTTTTAAATAGGTTGCAAAATCTGGTCTTATCATAAGTAATTTGTAGTATTTAATAGCCCTGATATACAGGAGGTGACACAAAATCATTTAGAAGTCCTGTCTGGATACAGTTTCTAAGAATGTATTAATCTCTGCCTGGCACGGGAAAGATAATGGCATTTCCTTCAGTAGAGCCTCAGCCGGTGCCAAGAGCAGGAGTCTGATTGTCATCAAATCAGGCAGTGGAAACAAGAGGGGTATTTGGTTGTTTATTTATTGAGTCATTCCAGCTTGATATTGGCTTTATGCCAATGCATATAAGTTCAGAGATAAAGAGTTATTCCTAATGATAGCAGGACAATCCATTTCTCCCCATTACAGCACAGAAATCTAGTGCTCAATTAAATCCAAACTCAGATACACAGGTAACCTGAACCTCAACTTTCATGGAGGAAAACAGATTCAGGAGACAAGCTGGGACAAATCCAGAGAAGGGTCATAAAGGTGCAATGAGCCAGAACCCTGCATAAAAGTTTTGCTGTCTTTCAGCAGCCCAGCACAGACTTGAACTTGGAAAGGTCCAAAGGAAACTATTTAAACCCAGGTCCCAGAATGCAAAGTGAGGCAGTGGGATTGCTCAGGAGCCTGAAGTGGCATTTTTTTATAGAGCAAACAATATAAAGTAAATAAGGGAGCATGACAACCCTCTGTGTACACTAAAAGAAAACTAAAAGTCCCACTGGTGTGCTCTGTTTGTCAGAGAATACAGGAGCAAAACACAAGCGTGTTAAAAGTCTCTAGCCTGGAAGAATTTTTTTTCTTGTTCTTTAAAGCAATGAAATGGTTCAACAACCTTCTGAGAAGGTGAAAAATCTTGCCTGTCTACATTTGTAAGAGAAGCCTGAATTACCTGCCTTTCCCTTTAAGCATTTTCAGATACAAATCAAACACAGATGGCCCATTATGTTTATGACCTCACTGTCAATTGCTTTAGATAGTGCATGCATTAATTATTGAAATATTTTCATAGTATACAACTTTTTAGTGCTCACATTGTCACAGATAATTTCAACTTTCTGATTAGGATATACAAACAGTGTTATTTACAAGATTTAATCTCTCCAATGCCATAAAAACTGCAAATATAGTGGTTTGGGGTTTTTTTTATAATGAATCCAGTCTAAAGGGAAAAAAAAAATAAAAAGGGAAACATAACAACTGAAAAAACTGACCTGAGTCCTGAAAGTCAACATTACATTAACATCCCCTGCAATACATAAACGATGCCAAAACACATTAAAACTGCAGTAAATTTTGATTACCAGAGGCGTTTATTATTTATGTCTAGAAGATAAAGATAATATTGGAAATAGCCCTCTTCTTTTCTCTGTATAGATGACACCCATAAAATATTGTGTTTGTTAAACAGTAAAACAAGTTGATTGAGATTTTCCAATTGTTGTGTCTATTCTGCCTTAAGAAAACCAGCCTTGGTGAGTGAGCATGTAGTAGCATTTCTTTAATTCTTGTTTACTTTCATTAGTAAAAATTGAGCAATTCTAGACCAAGTCCAGAAAAGTCCACACAGTAGCAAACAGCTCCTAGGAGCAACAAAGTAATCTTTTCAGAAAAGGGTCATCAAAAGCCACCAGTTTCCCCAGAAACAGCTCACTGACTGAGACTTAAGGCATTCTCCAATAGGTAAGATTTAAGTCTATATTCTGGTGAGCAACAAATAAATCCAAACCTCCATTTCCTTGAGGATACAGAGAATAAAAGGTGGGGAATGGCCTTTCTGCCAGCTGAGTTTTGGGGAGTACCTTGAGAATATCAGTGAACTGCAGATCCCTTGATGTCAACCTGGGATGTCCCATGTGTAACTGCACCAGCCCCAGGTATAAGCTCAGTCCTGGCCACTCGTAGCTGGATTCACATCCTGGGTTCCTTAAAAGAAAAACCAATAAAATTGAACCTTGAGTTCCTATACTATTTTTCTCCTCACAAAAACCTAGATTTGCATCTTGAGAAACATTTCCAGGTAGGATCTGCCTTCCTCCAGCAGAAAAGTATAGGTATTTTTATTTCAGAATGTCTCTATTTATGGGGGGGGGGCAGAGAGGGAGAACAAAAAACACACCTGCAGCTTTTTATACTTTAATTGCCTTAACATTTCTGCAAGACAAAACTAAAAAAGGGAACCCCAAATTTATGGGGTGAAGAATTAAATGTTAACCCCTCCTAGAATATTCCAGATGAGCAAACAGAAAACATGCCTTTTTAATATTACTATTTTCAGCAAACCCTTCCAACAAGCTGATGCCATCCAAAGTAGCAAAGGTAGAATGAGGGGGGGGAGGAAGAGAAAGAAACATCTCATGGAAGTAGCCCAAGGGAGAAATAAGTTCATGACTAGCACATTTACACCTTTCTTGATTTATTTAAGGTACAAGAATAGTGTAATGTGACCTGTTTGCTTCACTAACAAGCTTTTATATTTGCAGCAGATCAAGTCCAGACCCACTTCTTGTGGTGCAGGCACCTCTCAGAGTCCTATTGAAAACCAAGAGTACGAACCTAAGCTCTCTCCAGATTTCCATAAACAGGGGTGGGGAAAAGAGCAGCTAAATGAAGAGGAGAAAAACAAACAAACCAACAACAACAACCCCACACTGTTTTTTGACAAATTTTGTGGCAAAAAAGAAGCATCACCTTTAACCAAGGTCTCCGACTTCACACACAGTCTCCATCTCTAGTTTTTGGGTTGTGTTGTTGTTTGTTTTTTTTATTTGTTTGTTGGATGGGTTTGGTTTTGTTTGTTTGGTTAAGTGGGGTTTGGCCCAGATTTATTCTCCCCACCCTAAGGAAGAAACATATCAAGCAAGGGAGTGGTTTGGGTGCCTCCAAGAAACCCTCCCAAGCTAATATTTCACATCCCTTTCTATCACTCTTTGTAAAAGCTCACCATCTGCTGCAGATGCTCTGATAATCAAAATCACTTAAAAAGAGAAACAGCTGGTAAATGAAAGTCTACATTTTCCAAGATACCTCTTGTCTCATGAGATGGAAACTCTAAGGTCCCAGAATTCCTTTGGGCCAATTTACGTTCCCAGTCCCAACTGGATGTGTTATAAATTGGGTGCAGCCCTGGGGCTGCTTCCCTCAAGATATCTTGTTTTCTGGAGAGGTTGTATGTGTTGTTAGAAGGGAACTGGGAAGAAAAAGAGATTTTCTTCTAGGCAGAAGCTGTTCTGAACCTGAAGAATGGAAAGATGCTCTCCTGTAGGTTTTCTATGGCTCTGTTTCTACATGAAACTGCTTTTAATCCATCCTGTTTATTTTATTTATTCTGAAATTTTTAGCACTAGATTTTTCTAGAGCTGAGAAACAGAAACAGGAAGATGGGGTTTCTTAATTTGTTGTGGATCTTTATTTCTTCTGTAGAGGATTGTTAAGTTTTTCTATAGCTTAAAGGGTTAAATCTCACATTTGTGGCCATTTCAAATGGATAGTCTCTATCCACTCTTCCAGGTGTAGTCACTACAAGAAATAGTAAATACTAACCCTTCCTTTTTTCTTTCCTCTTTTTTTCGTCTATATAGAAAGCAGAGGCTAAGTTAAGCTTCTGTCCTTCTAGATAAATAGGAATTGTATTGTTTATCTGCAGCAAACCTTTACTGCTTTTTTTTTTTACCCTTCACTGTGAAGAAAAGTTGATGTTCAGGGAAGGACATATCCTACTGAAACATGTTTGGGGCTGGTGGAGTCAGGCTGGCTGTGCAAACAGATCTTCAGGGATTTATGATGATCAGTTTTTCAAGCATTAGGAAAGCCTGAGAGCACATTATTTTTAAATGAGTTATATATTTAGCGCTATGCCCACCATTCTTTCAGTTCTAATTTTAGAGGGCGGGGGACAACTCTGGCACTATTGTAGCCTTGTCTAAATTTAATACAGTTGAGCAGCTGACAATTATCAGAGAGATTGCCTTTTTGCTCCTTCAGGAATTTTTCACCCAGGAAAAAAAAAAAAAGTCACTGTGTAGTACTCTGCTTGGGGTATTGTACAAGCTGTTGTAGTACATGAGGAGAAAAGCATACTCTGAAATAGTCTTTTAAGCCCTACCTGTTAGTCCAGATAGTGATTTCAGATACAAGAGAAGTGAATGAGGTTGGTTTGGACAATATTTTCCTTTGTCTCCTGTAGAAAGAGTAGTAACTTGTGCTGGCATATACCAGTAGACCTGTTCTATCCCGTTTCCTTATGAGTACTGATGCCACTAGATAAATAACAGAGCTAAGGACCTTCGAGTTCACCACCTGCCTTCTGGAAGGAGTGAGGTGTGTTGTCACCCAATGCCGAAGGTCAGGTGGTCCACCCAGTGCCATGGTTAGAAGATCAGAAGATGAACTCTTCTAATCCTTCAGTTCAGTTTCTTACAAGATAAATCTCTCAGATGGTTCCCCCAGTTGCAGTCATGGGTAAGTGTGACTTTTAACTCTTACATGGGCTTAAAAATAGTCTAGACTTCAATGTTTTTTTTTTCTTATTATGGCCATGGTAAACAATATCCTCTCAACCGATGTCTCTCTGAATTTGTCAAAATATATGCCATTCATATTTTATGAAAACAGGGACTTGTGATGCGAGGAGCTTTTTAAGTGTTTGTAAGTTATTAAGGGCTACACAAACACAAGCTCTTTAGTATTAGCGGCAAGCTTAATGTGCATAACTCTACACAGTATCAAAGACTCATTCTAGACAAAGGGTTTTTAATAAAAAACTCTGTAAAAAGAAGCCTTGCCAGTTTCTATAAATATTAGGCTTTCTGCCTTCATTCTGAAATATATTAACAGCTTCAAGAGGGATTATTGATGCTGGCAAGTAAGTTTAAGCAGCCCTCAGAAGTTCCTGACACTGTGTACAGCATTAGATTTTTGCGTATGGTTCCCCCACACACACTCAAGTGTTTTGAGGTTGGGGTGACTGCAGGTCTCTGAGAAAGCAAGATTGATAAAGCAAAGCAATCGGAGTTATTTCCTATGCATGAAATTGATTAAATGCTTCACTAAATGGCTTATAAATTTGGCTCTCATATTTCTGTCACCCACTGCAAAGATTACAGAAACTCTGTCTATAACCATGTTGTATACAATACCAAATTACAAAAGGTTGTAAAAACTAATGTTTTGTTTAAAGTTTTGAGCAGGACCATATGCCTTCAGTGACCTTGAGTAAGCTATTTTAATTCAAAACACTTTAAAGAGCAGAAGAGAAGGGAAAAAAATCCATCTGCATAAAAAAAAAAAAAAACACCTGAGCTAACACAATTTAATACTTAGTATGCTGCATATCATTTTTTCTTATTGCCAGAAAAAAATCTTGAATCCCCTTCTACCAGAGTATTCAAGTTTTATAGCTACTAACTCTATGTGGCATGAAGCCTAGAAGCTCAGATTTCCCCAGATTGGATTTACTTTTCTTATTTTATTAACTCTGTTATCGAATCTACCTGGGAACTTACATGATCCCCTTTACTCTAGAACCCACGTGCATAGGACACTAGTATTTTTTACTTCAGCAAACCTTTCAATGTGAAGCTTCATTGATTTCTGCCTTAACACAGATTTTTCATTACCTCCCAAAATGGGATGGGAAACTGAGGCACAGAGACACTGAGGATCTCCAGATGCCAAAATCACATATGAGTACAGTTTGCTTCCCTTTCACATGGGACAGCCAAAGGACCTCCTGCAGTTTGGGCACTGGGGTACAGCTGTACGAGCACAGTCAGCTGCTGGAGATCTACTGGTACAATATTAATTTCCTGACTCTGCTTGGTCACACACAGTGTCCTGCACACATTTAATAACAGCTGCTGGTTACACCCAGTTATGCTCTCGGTCCACAGCAGAATAAACTTTGGGCCAGCTGAGTCTTCTGTTATTTTAAAATCTTGTGTTGGCTTATGCCTTGGCTGGCCTGGAAACTTGAGCTCACCAAAGCTATCTAGTTGTAGGGAAGGATGCTACTTAGAAAGTCACAGATATATAGTTAGCCACCCTAAAATAGGTAGATAGCTTTATAAATCAAATAAACACTATTCTTCTGTCAGTCATAAATAACATTTTACAGGATCCTTTTTCCATGCAACTCCATTTTACAGCTGGGAAAAGTAAGGTTCAGTAAGCAAACAGACTTTGCTCAGTGTCAGAGAGCAAGTTCTCTGGCAAAGCTTGAGGCTGATCTCTGGCTCTTCTGCTCCCCAGTGCTTTAAGAATTCAACCATACTCTTCTTAGCTATCCAAATAAAGATCTTAAGTGATTAAATGTAAGTACTGAAGCGAAGCTCATAGTGAGCAAGAGTGAATCGGCATGAAATGCAAACATAAGCATGAGAAAATAATCCCTGTGTTTTAACCATAAATGCCTGTTTTCTACAGGAAAAGCTGTGTTCTCCTATAACATTTACAAGCCATCTTGTCCCCAGCAAGGATTAACATTTGGCATCGAAGTACTGATCTGGCAAAGAGCTGCCAGTAATGTAATCTTTTTTACAACCAACGGCATGCTTAAAGTCTTGACGGACTTGACCTCTGCCCATTGCTAATCCCCAACTTTCTTGCCCATTCAGATGTACATCTTTAAAGAGATGGCACCGAATGTACAGCAAACAGCTAAACTTTAACTGAAGGTGAAACAAGAGCTGCCCAGAGAAAAGCATTGAGTGGAGGGAAATCTGAGTGTTGCTTACCCAGCCTCGTGCCGGGATTTTGATCCTATCATGAGGGAAGAGGTGCCTGCTCAGTTATATATGTGTAGTGACTTTGTTTCTGCCCAGATGGGAGAACACACCTTTTGGCAAGAGGGGATGTAATGCATTTACCTGGATTACAGGAGTGCTAAAGAGGCCTAACTATAATATTATCAGACTCTTTATGCTCGGACTGTCTCAACAGTCCTTGATCCCAAAGGATAAAGTTAGATAAAGTAGATGAAGCTCACACACTAAAAAATGAGGTATAAAGAGACCTTATATTCTACCAATTCAGTTTCCCAGCTCCCAGTTCAGGCGTTCAGCTGAAAAACCAAAGTGATAGATTTACACTATGTTAGAGAAAATAACAGTCAACCCAAAAAGATTCCAGCTGTCTTTTCTTTCGTTTGTGTGACAACCATTCCTGGGACACATGCCAACTTCTCAGATATTGCTGCTCCACACTCTAGTTATTCTAACTTCTGGCAACTGGTTATTTGACCTCTTGGTGGCTTGTCATTTTAATATCACTTTCTCTGCATGGATAATCTAGCGGGAATCCCTCCTTTATAATGCAACATTCTATACATGGTAATTGGCCAGAACACTGAAGTATTGTACTGTTAAGTCCAGTCTTGAGCTGCAGCTGAGGAGCAATTATTGTGGCTGGGAAGCACAAAAATATGGCTTAGTCTCTTCTTCATGAATTAGTAGACCCCAGGCACTGAGAAAAAAGTCTAATCTTTTTCTATGCCATGTGTTATATACCAGTTTTGGATCACTCTCTAAAGCCATGTGATAGTAATCTGCTCCTCCCGGATGAGCACAGCCCTGGCTCCAAAGGACATCCAAAGAGAAGGTCAGCTGAGTCTCATCAGCCCTCATAGATTTCACTGCCTTCTGGGTGATGAGTTCCATCACTTTTGTGTGAGAAACCAGCCAGGTGTAAAAAAGTTATCTGTATTCTTTGGTCCCATTACCAGTGATTACAAAGTGGCATAAAAGCCAGAAGAGTGCTCTGTATCCCATAGAGATCCTCCAGTGAGTGGCCAGCACTGTTGGAAGACAGTTGCTTTTCATTAGTTTCCAAAGCAGCCTAAAAGCGTCTCAGAAGAGCCTGGTGTCTCTAGACAGTCTAATCTTCTGATGCTGTACTCAGTGAAAAAAAAAATCCAAGCAATCCAAATAAAAGAACCAGCAGTACATCTTTAATTTAAGGTGATATTCCATTGTAAGCCCTTTGTCCACCTCGAGCACTTGGAGTATAGCCAGAGATATTTTTTTCTAGTAGTCTGGGAATAGGATCTTAGAAAATGGTGTACTCAGTCTGACATGGACTTAAATAGGTTTTAGAATAATCCATTATGCATCGAGTGTTTAATCGACATAATTAATATTTTTAAAGGTAGCCATTTACATTGTAAGTTCTATACACATTATTTACAATTTCAACAGTAACAGTTAATGCTCTGTGACAAACTATATTGTTTCCAGCTTGTTATCCATTCATAACAAGGTCAATCTATTACCATTATTTTTGTGAATGTAGCTGTTACCTTGAGGCAAAAAGTTAATTGTAAATTACAGAGGAGGGATTATTGAGGTTTTTTTTTTTTTTTAACTGTATTCACTGTAATGTATGGTAATGGTGCTATTTTATGAAATGTTTACATTTAAAAGCATTTTGTTATTTGTATCAGATGTACTGGACAAATTCACTTCCAAACTTTTCAAGAACTTACTCAACAGGAAAAGAAGAGCTGTTTGAAGGGATCCAGCTGAACATTTCATAACCATCGCAGTTAAAAACAGATGCAGGCTCATCTAATTTTTTTTTTCACTTCATCTGGGTCTGGTCCCTCTACCATTACTGTCCAACACAACCCCAAGAAGTGCTTAGTGCTCTGAGAAGCAGGAGCAGATTTGATTGTAATTTAGAGTAACACTTCAGCCCTTAAAACACAAAAGTGATCTGCAGGAGATGTATCTTGAGATTTTGTTCAGTCCCTGATACACAGTAAGTACACAGTGCCTGTCTGATGTCTAAACTCCTCTACCTCCCTACTTTTGCACAATTATTACTACATTGGCTGATGCTCTGGCAGACAAGGTTAAATTTTGTATGTATGCCCTGCCTTGTTTGCTCCCACCTCACCAAAAGTTAGAGGGTATGTGGCATTGCTATGTCCTAAATTGCAGTGAAAGTTGTCATTCATAGGCTACACAGCAAAAGGATGGAGAACCATCATAAAATCTGTCTTTCCCCCATCATTTGAATTATGGGTCTCAGGGCAAAATCCATGAGCTTTCCATTAGATCATGGACTTGTCCATCTTAATGGACAACTGAGAGCTGACCCCATTTAGCTTCAACCTAGACAACACTTCTGCTATGGCCCAGGTACAACAGGTCTTCCTGCCACATTGAACCCTACCTCAGCTGTCTTCTATATTTGTACTTTCAATTAGATGACTTATTTAACTGCATTTTATTCTGGCTTCAATTGTAACACTGGTATTGAATCTTCACCATCACTTCCAGAATAATAGAAGACAAACTCAGAAACGCTGAATATTTAGAGCTAACCAAAGGAAGTAAGAGGATGATCAGATGCAGAAATGCATTTCTAGTAGCACAGGAATAAGTGAAAAATGCTAGAGTTTTATTTTCCTTTCTCTATTGCCAAATAGACAGGTGAGAACTGTTGGGATATTTGTCGAACCATCCTATAAAAGATATGTTCTAACTCCTCAGCAGTGAAATTTGTGTAGCATGCTACTGGTGTTTGGGTGAAAAGAAATTGATTTCCTCTGAAATTTTATGGAGAACAATTTACATTTGTTAGAATCCATTGTTCTAACATCCAACTGCTCACTTGAAAAATCTGTTCCTTTCTTCCTTCAAGTCCTAATGAAAAAGAAATTTGTCAGGTTTACATCTTTTATTTTGAAGGCTTAATATAGTAAATCAGATGAGGTTTTCTTTTACCACATGCTCTCAGGAACTTCAAGGCATCATCAGGTATTAGCATATCTAGCTTGTGAAGGGTTAAGTAACATTATTTCTGTGGTCTCCGTCACTGGTCGTATGTTCAAAGTGCACAAAGCTCAAGACATATGCATTCTTTGTCCAATAACTTGTCCAGTAATTGGTATATTGATTGCTAATGTCATCATGTTTTAGTATATATAAACCCTCTCACTCTATCATACAGCCGCCAACAATCCAAGAAGTCATTGTTTATTCATTGTAACTCCCAAACTGGCCGTGTCAGATTCTGCTTGAGGCCTTGCTGATAAAAATCAGCAGATGATTGGGCACACACATTCTTGACATGGCTGACCCATGACATCTTAGGGCCAGCGGGGAGCCTGTCATTATGTGTACAATACTCTTCTTTCTTTTCCCTTATCTATTCCCAGATGACTTTGAGATTTTTATTAACTCATTAATGACTGAAGATGTCATTAAAGAGAGTGAGGAGGAGGGGGAAGAAGGACATTTTGTTTGTTTGTTTAAAAGTGGGAAGTGGAGAGCCATTGACTCCACGTAGAGAAAGGCGGAGGAAGCTTAAAGACAAAACTGAAGTCTATCCAGAGGAAAAGATCATTAGGATGACTAAAGCTAAGCTTTGAAGGGAGAAAAATAATATGAGGCCATATTTGAAACATAATGGAGAAAGAAGGAATGGATTTCTCCACAGAAAAAGAAACAGCAAAAAGACTGGTTGTGTTTATGTGGCTCAACCAGGAGTCTTTACAAGCACAGAAAGACACCTTCCTAACACTACCTACATGTTCAAATACTTAAGTATTCACTCAGAAAGAGTTTTGTATTCAGGATTAGTATTTTATTGTGTATTTAAGAGTGTATTGTTTTATACAGGGGAATAGTATGTGATTTTTTTTAGGTGTTCTTGTAAATACATCAGTTGAACAGATATTGAACACCATTCTATAGTAATCACACCTGCTTTTCTTTTCCAGGATTTCTTTCTGTTTTAGTTTTGGGGTTCTTTTGCATCTTAAGTTTCTGAATTCTATCTGCAAACATAGCAAACTACTGAATGTAAGTTGGCATACTATTACTATGTAGTCAGGACTAGATTGCAGTAAAATATACATTTGAAGCAGAATTTTCATGTGAGTTTGCTCACAGCCCACTTCTGATCCTAAAGCTGACCTCAAGGTCGGTTGTTTAACTTCTCTTGAATTTGGGTTAAACAACTATTCCCACCTTATAGGCTTGTCTTCCATTTTAAAAATCTTGTCTGTATTTCTTAATTTCTCTTTGAAACAATTTCACAGCCAGCATTTATATTGGAATCTGGATTCACGTGACAATAAAAACCGTGTTTTTCCTCCTGAAATGTGGATGTTTTCTATCATTAGAGGCCTATTGGTTTAGAAACAAGGACTTAATATTTTAAGGATTGCAATTATTTTATTTTAATGATTGCCATTTGTGGATTAACTGAGGAAGAGTGAATGCGTTTCTGTCTTAGGCAGCTGCCCTCCATATGGTGGTTGATCTCAACCTAGAAATTTCTGACGTGATTGTAGTGGTACTGGATGTTAAGGTGACATAGATCTAGATGACATCTGCATTGGCTGGCCTTTAATAATCTTTGTTTCAACGTCTATCTTTTTGATGAGGTGAGTGGAAGAAAGATGAGCTTGTTTCCCTGGAAGAAAGATGAGCTTTTTTCCCTGAGGGACCTGCAAGTATTGGTATAAAATAACAGAATAAGCTCCCTGGATGGGACCTGTGAATTACTAAACCAAACTCAAACAAGAATCTGCTTATTCCATCATGTAAACTGCAAATCAGGCATATCAATCCAACTTTATGGACTGACTAGAATAAGTTTCAGAAGTCCTAATAGGAGTTTTAAAAGAACAATGTAATTATGCCGTATTGTTTCTGACAACTTTCCTTTCTCTCCACTCAACAGATGATCCAGATCACCTGGGTCATGGAGCAAACATTTTTTTTCTTAGGAATAACTACTATATTTTCTGTGTCCTGAATCCTTGAGAAGGCAGTGGACATTCCCTGCAATATTAGCAGTAATTTCTGACTTGTTTCTTTTTGTCTTTTGTCTTCTGATGATTAGCAGAACATTGTTTGTATTGCAGGGGGAGCTGGGGTTGCTGGGGTTCTTGATGAAAGGTTAGGGACTTGTGCAAGGTGCTGTCTACAGTTTTAAAACACTCCATGTACATATTCCAAAGGAATGCTGATGGGTTTGAAAAAGAAAAAAAAATTTAAAATGGCAAGAACACATCAGCATGTGCTGACTTAATCATCTGTGCCCAGCTTAATCAAGGTGTGTCATTTGTTTAACGCACCTTTTTGAGAGGAGGCTTTCCTGTCTCCTCACTTTCTGACCTCCAGATTCTCTTCCATCACATACTGAAGTGGGAACCTGTGATGAATCTTTGGATAATGGACTGTTGCTTTGACAAACTACTCCTCTACTGAAACACGTCCGTGTCTTAGTGACAATAACAGCGAAGTGTGGATTTTGTGGAAGAAATAGAGGCTTTGAGGGCTACAGCACCAGACTCAGAGTCTATAAATTGCTGTACTGGGATGTTAGATGCCTTTTAATATTTTCAAACATCCAGTAGAGTAATGAAAGAACTGTAGGACTATCCTGAATTAAGACCTCGGGAGAGTTGTTTTCAGAGATCGTGGGAGCTCACAACTTGTTTAAGAACATGAAGTCCTATCCAAGTAATAGCTGGAAATAAGTTGCTTGATTTTTCTATCCCCAAAGACAAATTCTTGTAATAGCAAAAGTGTAAAATCCAACAAAGAGAGGCTTGATATTTTCAGATACTCCAGCCAGTTCATAGTGGAAAAAAAGCGTACTGGCAGTGAAGCTATTTGGGGTAAATAATGAGGACAGACTTCTCAGAAATCAACTGGCATGGATTTGGCCATGAGATGTCAGATTCATAACTTGGGAAATGAAAGCCTCTATATACTAGAAAGCAGGCCTTAGCTCAGCAGTGGCAATTCAGCCTTCTGAGCCACAGGGATTTCTTTATAAGCAGTGGTATAGTAAATGTAGAATCAGGTAGGCCAAAGGGACAGCAGTAAAAGAGAGACAACATGCAGTGACCAAAAATGAGCTAAAGCCAGACACTAATTACTTTGCAGTAATTCTGTTTTACTTTAGAGTTGACTAATCTCTCACTCCTGGAAGCCAAATGCTTTTCCTATCACTTAGGTTTTGCATCTAGCACATTTTTTTAGTTTAACTGAAGCTGAGGAGAAAGTAGTTTTTGTCTGTTTCTCTGATTTAGTACCTTCACATTAGAGGGGTGGATTTTTATACATCACTGGAGCGGACTGAAGAAGAGCACTTTTAGACAGGCCTAGGTCAACAAAACAGATTCATCCATCACATCTGCCAGAATGGAAAGATAGTTGTCTCGATGCTCAGTCAAGCCGAGACCTTTCTACTGAGTCAACTGACAGATTGCAGATATTTGTGACAAAGAGGACACTTATCCACTAGTAAGTGGACTGAGGACCACCTACACATTTGGCAGTGGGTCTTCAGCTTAGGAAGCTCTAAGTTCTTGAAGCTCAACATATCGCTATTTGCAGTCCTCCTTATCAGTTGAGAACCATTACTAAAAACTAAGCTATAATAAGATCAAGTAACAAAAGGAAAGGATTCTGAGGTGATAATGGTGGAAAATGTGAGAGTTAGTAGAAAGTACAGTAAAGAAACCCGTGACAAGTCATGATAAATTGGTCGTTATAAAATTCATGTTTAGGCTGCACCAGTCTGGGGATAATGCCATTCGTCATGGCAACACTGGGGCACTAATGAGCCCTCATTGCATATTCATGGATTTGGCGCCTCTCTTCTCTCTCTGCCTCCCTCCCACCCCGAACCAATGCCTGGTAAATATCTCCACCTCAAGCTGAAACTCGACTTAGGCTGCTTTTTTTTTTTATTTGTTATGTTGCAGCAATTACACTGTAAAAGTGCTGCACAAGATTGATTGCTCTGATCTGTAGTTCAATTGTAAATTAGAATACACATCCCCCTGGGGACACACGGCCCCTATTTGTGATTAAGAAAAAAGCCCCATAATAGACTAATAGCTAAAGTTCTCTCTCTTTTACTTTCAGGCAATTAGCTTGATGAAATGGCCTCTTTTTGTGTACCCTGGAAGTGTAAACCGATATCATAATGAAGTATATGATGTTTATTCTATTATTTTCACCTTGCCATGTATGCAGGAATGCATAAATAATGGCTGCTTTGTCTAGTACGTTTACTGATTCAGAAGTAAACTATGTCTTAAAGATGTAGTGTATGATCCTTCAGCCTTATGTTAAGCTGGGCACCGTGACTAGTCCCTATGAAAACTAATGTTCTGCCTAAAGAAGTTGGAGACCATTTTTAGTCAGGTGATTAAATACTGTGTTTGCAAGACACTTTCATTTATAAAGAACCTTAATTGGAAAATCCTCCTAATAACCTTGTGAGAAAAATAAGGTATCTCTGTTTTACAGAAAGGAAAACTGATGAGGAGATGCTGAACGTGTTACACAAGCCCACACAGGACCTCGGTAAGTGCTTCAGAAATCCTAGCTCCTTGACTTATTTTTTTTTTTTTCAGGCAATCAGAAGCTCCCTTCCCTCTCTTGTAAAGTGTTATTAATGCTGTCCTGGATGGTTCATGGAGTGGCTCTGACCTTAGCTTGCCTCAAAGACTTAAAGCTCTGTGGTGTCACGGTTGTCTTCATTCCCATGTGGCATACATGGCTAAAGCTCTTTCACCTGAATCCAAGGTGGATATGGTCATGCCCATATTCAATATCATGTGTTGGATGCTGGCTTTCCCAAGGCTCAATTAGAGCTGTCAGTCTGAGCAAATGACTCCTGTTGTGCAATGGTGTTATAACACTGTGATGGTGTTCATGCAGTCGGGCTCAAGATAAATATCTGGGAAGCAAACTGCCATATGATGATAGCTCTGGGCATAACTGCTTTGTGACAAAAGGTGCTTCTACATTGGCATTTCACTTTGGCCCAGAAGTGTACTTTTAAAGTGAATCCTCCAAATGACCCCTCTTACCCTACTTCACAATGCTAGGCAGTTTTGGAGCACACAGATGAAATTCTTTTGCATGAAATTAAACCAGATGATGTGGTCTGGGAGCTTCACAGCTAACGGGAATTCAGTCCACAGGAGCATGTTGGAGCTCGTTCGAGCAAACCTCCAACACGCAGTGACCTGGGGCCAGTCTCTGCTCTTTCGTGCACAGTATAGACATACCTTTATTTGCCTATTTGCTAAGCGAAGCAGGGTTCCTGTTCAAGGAGTTATGAGAAGCTCAGATACTATGTCAGGAAAGCCACGTGAAATAGCCTGGAAAACCTGCATGAGAAAATGCACATGTTTGTGTATAACCCTGTCAGTTTATCTGCAATAGAAATATTTTTATTTAGTTTAAATTCTGTGTGAGAAAGGTTCTATAATGTAGTATAAAAGACTTCAGAAACATTTTGCTAAGCACTACCAGTGAAAACCTTCAAAGGGTAACACTCTGTACATGGCTACAACACCATATTCTGTTTAAACTTGTTCATCATTGTCTTCTTGCATGACAGCCCTGGCATTTAAAATATGTTAGGGGTGACACAATACTTTCACCTGGTGCAGACATATATCACTGGAAGGATGTTCTCATAAACAAAGCGCTGCAGGCTATGATCTTATCGTTCTCCTCTTCCTTCTTCCCAGTTCAGTTCAATGACAAACACGTATTTCTGTTCTTTGCTCCAGTTTCTGGTCTAGAGAAGCCTGGTGTTGGAGCAACAGGTGATGTTGCAAATCAGGAATGACAAGCACTAGAGGTGGCCTGGTAGGGAAAAGCAACAGAGAGGGCAGCAAGCGGGCAACATATTTTATCATGCTTTGGCTGGTGCAAAGATTCTATATGGTGCTGCAATTTTTTAGCATGAGTAAAAGTTTACTCACGTGCATGCCTACACATGTACAGTTTCTTTTGAGAAAGACATAGGGCAAATTAGAGTGTTCACATGTAATTAGCTAACTATTAGTGTGGTTCAGCTGAGGCGATAGGCAGACAGTAAACTCTGAGATACCTCACAGATAAAAGCACTGACGGTGTTCTGGATAAAGCTGGAGGTAATAGTTCAGAAGAGAAATTCCTGACAAATTGAGAAGGCATCTAAGGATGTTCTTGCCTTCCACTATTGGCATGGCGCAGAGTAACTATACAGGCCATCTACTGCAAACCTTAACCCTTCCTGGCATCCAGGGCTCTTTCTCCTTGGACAGGCCACTTTTAAATTATTTGAGGTTTAATAATAATATTATGTTTAAACACAGAAATTTAGACTAAAACTGTGGAATTCCTGCTCATACTTCTTTTGACAGCATATGAAACGGGGACTACAACCCCTGCAGAGGATGGAGTACCTCCAGTTATTTATCTAGGAGTGTACATGACCAGGTCTAGTAAAAACATTAGCAGTTGCCATATGTAAGCATCACACTTGGAAAGAAACCCAAAGTGTGTCAGAGTTCATCTTTGCAGCTTCTATGAAAATCTGGATATTTTACTAAATTTCTGTGTTAAATGAAAACGTCATTATATTTTTCTCTCATTTTATATCTGTCAGAGAAGCGCTTTTTTCTGCCCTTTGGGAGTTTTCAATATTTCATTTTTTCAACTAATTCTCTGGCTAACCAATAAGCTGCTAAAAAAAAAAAAAAATAAAAGCCTGTCATTTGCTTCAGTAATTTAAAAATATTTCATATTTTGCTTTACTTTATAAATCAAAAATTAAAACCAAAATGTATTTCAAAGCAAATAAATGTTCGTTTAGAAAAATATCTATTGGGATGCTTGCAATAATTTTGAAATGTCTTTAACATCTTTTATTCAGGTGGGAAGCCTCATGAAAACCACATTGTTCCCTCCTAACCTTTTTGCTTGTTTGGCATTTTCCATTACAAAGTTTTCATGGAAAACCCCAGACATAATCCACTTTTAACATCAGTTCGGTATCTCAGGGTGTTCTTGCTTGGGATGGCTTCTGAGGAGGAACAATTGAGAACTTCATGCTGTGAGTTGATCCAACACTGAAAATTTCAAGTACTGCTAAAATGATCCATACTTCTGAGTATCTATTCATGTAAAAGTCTGTATTTCTCAAGGCCTGTATACTTTTGGCCTGTTGTCCTTTTCATTACACTCCAATAGGACTGATCTGAATTGTTCATGCTGAAGCAAAAATTTGTCATAGGTTTTGCACAACTTGTACCCTATTTCTTTGCCAGCATGTAAACTCTTCAGCAAGTCTTTCTGTTAGGACTAAATCCTGCAAGAAAAATGCACATTTGATACACCAGAGGAAAGAAATGTTCAAACAACAGGCAGAAGAACTAGCATTTTGGAGTGGGTAAAACCACATTCAGTAAAGCACATGTTATTTTTTGCAGACAAGGAATCACTTCTCAGTACACAATTAACAACATTTGGTAAATAGTAATTCTTTAACCCTCAAAGAATATTACCACTTCTAGCTTTAAGGGTCATTTTTTTCAAGGCTTATGTAGGCATTTGTGATGAACAAAGTTGGTGTAAATTCTATGGAAGAAATGTTGAATCAAGAATGTAAGATTGTGTTGACATTTCAGTTCATCTTGAAGGAGGGAACCTTTCGCTGTAGGTCTCAAGTGATGCTCAGGGAGAAGAACAGCACGTACGAGGAGGAGAGCCAGCATGCCGGTGACCAAGAACCTACCACTAGAGATAAAGCCTGGGGACTGTGTCAAGGTAAGGGCCCTCACAAAGCACTCAGCAAATGCTTTCTTTGCAACTCTTGTTGCCCTGCTTACCTTCTTCCCAAGGCCCATCCTCTTTGCTCTCCTCATCGTGCTCTGTAGAATGACAAGAAAACCTGAGGGTTTTCACACATTTCTGGAGAGAGGAACAAACTTTCAAACAACAATTTGTCTTGCCTAGATGTATCTGTGTTGGGTTAGACCAAAGGTCCAGCTAGCTCCTCACCTTGTCTGTGACAGAAGCCCCTAGCAGATATACAGAAAAATGTCAGATGTCAAACATACAGTAATTCTTCTCCTGATGTGTTTTCCTTGTTGCTATCACTCGGTGCATTACAGAGACTGACAGTAGAAGCTGGATAAAATAGTGTCTAATGATATCAAAAGAATTCTTTTCCATGAATTTCTAGCCCATTTAGAATCTGATTATACTTTTGGTATTCTGTGGTAGAAGGTCCCCCAATTTAATTGTGCTGCATAACAAATATTAAATGCTGATCACTTTAAACCTCTTTTGCTCCTTGTGCTAACATACTGAATGGATATTCCCCTCTTCAGAACATTCTTCATAACATTTTTCATTGTATAAACCTCAGCCATCTCCTTTCAAATTGTTTTAAATTTACCTAGTTTGTCCTTTTGTGGAAGCAGATACATATGGTTACCCAAAAGACAATCACTATCAAACTCAACTGTTGTTACTGAGACTGAAACTCTTCCAAAAATTAATTTATTTAAAATAATCCTTACCGTGCAAATATCCAAAGATCAGGCAGATCTATAAAACCTGCCTGAAGCAAAATCATGCAATTAGAATCATGCTCATAAGTGTTGGAGTCTTAAAACATTAATAGATCATTTTAATGGAAGGAGTTATTAAAATTGTATTTGATTTGCATTATTACAACACTGAATGCACTGTGGAAAACTGAGTTCATGAGAGAAGCACAGCACAAAACAGATTCTTATCTGAGTTGGAAATTTAAATAGATTATACTTTACAGTTCGCCTAAATTTTCTTTAGTTTTATTTCTCTTCTACATCACTAAGAACTCCTGCTTTTATATTAGAATAGAAAATAAGGATGAGAATAAGGATAAGGATGTGACTGGAGACTGAAATAAAGCCTCAGAAAAGTAGCTTGCAGAGCAAAAAATGCTTCTTAACATAAGTATTTTTTATCATATATGAGATGTGTTGTTCATGTCATAACCACTATCAAAAGTCCCATGAATTGCAGGGTTTCTGTAGATGATTTAGGAAGAATTTGCCCCAAATGTGAAAGCAATTATAGAGAAATTCATGACTCATTAGTAAGCGTTCCTTGTTTTATTTCTGTTACAAGCAGACTATAATTTCTGGATCTCTATCTGACATCTTTTCTATTGGGCACTTACCCTCTCTTATGCATTTATAAGACACTCCACTTCATTATTGGGACATCACCAGCAAAACTGGTGTACGAATGTCTTCCTTGATCCAGTAGGAAGCAGAAAGTCTTGGAGTCGATGGAATAATTTCCACCATTTCCGACGGACTGAGGAATAAACATACAAGGGCTAAAAAATATATATATATAAACATATTCACTAAGTAAAGGAAGGAATACAGTGAATTTGCTCCACAATTGAGATGTTTTTAGTTTTGTATTCTTTAGATTACCTGTAAAGATATGTCCCTCATGTGCAGTTGTTGAAAAATCACATTTAGGTAATTAGAATTCAGTTGATTTAAGCCAGTATAGAAGGGCTGTGCAAATGTGCAAAAATGATGTCTTCTTCATGTTGCAAAGCTCTGTATCATTTAGAAGAACTGTGCCAATAAATTAAACAAAAGAGAGTATTTCTATTAAAAATAGAAACAACATCCTGTAGAAAAAAATATTCTCTATCTTATGACCTTCAAATGTGGTTTAAAATTCAACTATCAGATCCTTACCAGGTATGAGTCACCACATAAATGATGCTGTAACACTTTACATTATATTACCAAATCGTCTTGTTGGTAATTAGGAATATCTTCTATGGAATAAGGACCAACAACAAGACAATATAGAAGTTGATATTATCTCAGCACACATAAGTAGCAGACAAATATTCATATGCAGAATCTTACACCTTACCTACATGATACCGGTGGGCTGAAGTAATAGCATACAGAATTGTCTTGGAAAAGGCAATTCTCAACAGAAACTAAAAATCTTACTATTTGTCTGTAAGTTTCTCACAATTATACGTGGCAAAAATGAAAATAAACCTGACAGGCATGCACTCAGAAAAAGTTTATTTTAAAAAGTTTCTTTAAACTTTCTTTAAAAATGCAGAGCAAACTATACTCAAATGTCAAAAAACAATTAGACACAGATATGTACGATTAGTCTTCGATTTCATGTAAAATGAAGAAGGCAGAAAATATCATCTATTAGAGGTCCATGAGCAAGAGCCATTGTCTAGGCATCAAGTGCAAAACACATTGCAATCACAAGAATTTTTCTGAGGTATGAAAAAAAATCCACTAACAGGAGGAAGCAGAAATATTTGGATGTCTCTCTTGAAGCCCTCAAAAACCAACCTGGGTGCCTCTGTGTGAAGCAGGTTCCAGGAGCATCGTGCCTGCAGGAGCTTCGATCAGGCATTCTCCTGACTTCAACATCTGCACAGTTCGAGCTGGGATACATTGAATACTGACAACTTTCAGAAGTTTTTTAATCAATTAGGCCCTTTTTTAACCTGTTGATATCCTGGCTTTTCTTGTAGAATGAAATGTAGAGAAGTGTAGCTTTTTTCTTTATTAATAGAAAACACTCAAGTACCTACATATGAAGACTAGCGAAATGCTGCCTGTTGTAAAACAGCAGACATTTTGTATAGAGAGCAAATTTTGTCACAGGCCTACTAAGTGAGAAGCACAGTTTTTTATGTATCACCCCCCATGAAGTCATCCCATTTTGTGTCTATTGGAGCTTCGCAAATCTCCAGAGTTTTGTGTTTAGCAAAACAGATGTGCAAATGGAGATCCTGGTGACCTCCCCTCTGAGAATCATATCTTCGACGTATATTACTATTCTGCTGACAGCAAGAGAACTGTGAATCAGTTGGCATTTCACACCTGCAACTAATGTAGAAGTTGTAACGATGTAAGTGGACATTAGGAATAGAAGTGATGCTTTGGATATGAACCAGCTATATTTAACAAGAAAGGTGCAAATCCACATTATCACTCAGGATATGTATTAGCTCCAGCCCTTCTTTAACCTGGAAAGAAAGAATTATATCCAAGGGAACTTACCTCAGAGAGTTTCTCTTTCCTCTGGCAGAAGTGATGACTAGGCTAAAATTGTCCATTGCTTCTATCTGTAGTTGGGGAATCCACAATTTAGTTCATACGGCTTCAGCTGGTAGGCCAGTTCTGGTTCAAGATTCTGTTCTACTATAAATACATCTTCAGGATCAATAGAGAAATTAACTTGGAGTGTAGCTGAGGACCTTGTCCTGCTCATTTGGCCTGGATTGAGCTGATGTGGTAAACCCATGGGGGGATGAGATCTTGCTGAACATCCCAAGTTCTCTAAGTCCCCTCTGCCTTGGGAAGTCTGTGCCTCCAGACAGGTTCCTGGGTTCAGGAATTACAATAGCTTTTACCTGCTATTTTTGTGTTGGTAACAGATGCTCCTTGGGCCATTTGGACTTCTACTAATGCTGTAGCATGTATTATCCTATAATACTCCACTGATCAGGGCTTTCTTCATTAAAGCATATTTGTTAACTGCAGAGTATATGGGGTTGAATATGTTTGCTGCCCCATCTAGGAGTAACAAAACTTGTTGGTGGGTAGAAAGTTACCATCACCCTTTATACTGGTTTATAGTAAGCCTGGGAAATCATCTCCACTTAATGGTTTTGGGAGGTTTCTTAGTCAATGCCTAACAGGTGGCTGCTCTGATGCCTTGTGCCTTTCTTCCTGGCTTAGAAATGTCCCAAATGGAAATGAGCAGTTTTATCTCCTCCTGCCAAGCATACAGGGTAGGAATGGATTGCACAGGTACATCTCTTATTGAAAAATCAGGGGATGCTGCCACGACCAAAAGGGGCCCCTGGGCAGTTACATGAGAATTGGCTTGAGAAAGGAAACTGGTTTGTCACTTCATTGCTTAATGGTGTGATCTGAAGCCCGAGTTGAGGTGTACCTGTGGGTGCAAGAGATAAGATTACATTGTTAACACTATACCCATTGTGTTCTGAAGATATTGGAGTTTCTAACCTCAGAATGTGATACATTAAAAATATGGTGGGATTCTTGGTTACATGAATATTAATGTATAGGTTCTCCTACTAAAGAAAACAAAGTGTATCTCCCTACTCACCCTCCTTATTTCTCTTAAAAGATATGACAGCTCTAAAGCAGATGAGAGCTGTCATAATCTGTGAACCCTTGGCCTGAGAACTGTATATACATGTAGGAAAGGTGTTCTTATCCAGAATAATGTAAGCTATAGGTGAAGTATGCATGAATAATTTTGTGTAATGTGATTGTATGTATATACTCTGCAAAATGTATTTTGGATGTAGTTGAGAATGGTAGTGTATACGATTCAAAGGAATAGAGTACATTAAAATACCTAGGAAGGGCACAGAAGAGACAAGGGAAGGTATAGATAAAGGTAGGAAAAAAGGGAAGAGAATAGATGTGGAGACAGCTAGAAGGATGACAGGTGTGACATGCAGGATCAGGTTGGACAAATCCAAATAGTTTATAAGAAGATGGAAAAATGCCTCTCTGGCATTGTATGTTTAGTGTTTCTCTACAACGATGTTATGGTGTTTTTCCTGCTCTTGATGCAAATGAAGCACTGAAGTTCTCCTGAATTTTATTTTTTCCTCCCCTGTGTGAGATGTCCTTTACACTGTGATGAGATCACTGGTGTATTATTTATTTTTAAACTTTTCAGAAATTATCCAGGAAATGCAGTGGTGATGTCATGACTGCAGTAATGTCTAAAAGGATGGTTTTATGGAGGAAAGGAGAAATTTTCCTCTCATTTAGCAAAACTGTGACAGAATTCGTTGCTCTCAAGTGTGTTGGACAAGTTAAGATTTGTTTATATTTGTCTGTTGCATGTTTTTGCAGTAGACAGCCTGCTTCATACTTTTTTTTTTCCTCAAGTATTGCATAAATCCAACAAAAGTTGCAGACAAAGTACCCTGCTAAAGCAGCGCTCCATTTGAACAAACATCTAGAAGCATCTTTACCCATGATACCTCCCCAGTCACACAGTCAACAGAGGGGTAGAAAAAAAATCTGATTCCTGTGATGACCTGAATGTCCCCATGTTAGACCTTCTGCATCCTTCAGCAGGTGGATACCTCACTGAGAACATTCTGGTTCCCATCTCTTTTTAGGAGAAAAATCCTTGGGCCCTCCTCCAGGGTCATGGTATCACTATTTAATATGATGTATTTGTGTCTGTTTGATCAATGGAGTAATGTCAGACATGAATTTGGACCGTGACATTTCAGGTAATGACAGTGACTTGGCAGTGATGAACTTTCACTGTTATTCTGGTTTTTATGCCCAGTCTTTCCCACTCTGTTTGCTAAGTAAAGTGGCAAGACTTAATGATATAGATCTGAAAGGTCTCTGGATAGATTTAGTACTGAAAAGAAATATGTAGACAGATGGAATCATATGCCTTGCTTTACCATGGTGAATGTATTGTATTTTAATGTGTTCTAATGAACTTAAAAATTACTCCCCAGTGTGCTTGCTGCCTGGGTCAGAGGGGTTGTTTTGAGTTTGCTGTTTTCCTGGATTCTTGAGATAATTCCCTCCGGATTTGTTGGGTCAACAACAGAGTGGTGATAACAAGTACACTGATGCTTTAATCCAGTGCTATGCTGTCTCCCTCTTTGCGATGTGGATTTTTGCATCCTAACAGTTACACTACTCCTAGTTTAACAACTTTAGGGCATTAGTGACAGGCAGCACAAAACCAGTTCCCCTTTCATTCCTGGAGACCAAATGTCCTGGATGTGAGACACGGCAGATGCCACAGGTTTTATTTTGCTCAGAGTTTAGGATCTTTAGTTACCCAGAGAGGAGTGGGAGATTAATGGTGTTCATTGACAGTGATAGGGAACTGTGCGCTCTAAATCCCACTGCAAGCAAAGAGGAGCCTACCTCTACATACTGCTAATATCCATAACTAAAGAAAGTCTTCCTGTTTAAAAAGACTAATTAATAATGCTTAGTGGTCTAGATTTGCAAGTATGAATTGTCAGGGATTTTGGTGGGCTTCGGGAGGTGGGGAAATGAGTTAACACTGTGTTGTTTAAAATTACAAGTGTTTAAATTGTTTAAAATGATAAGCAGATAGGGTTTCCACACAAGATTTGAGACTTTTGTTCTCTTTTATTTGTACTAAAATTTCGGCTTGAGCTCACATCGTCGTTCTACCCAGACTGCTTCCCAGACAAGCTAATTTGTCTACCTGTGTTCCATTTTAGGCCTTGATTTTAATTTGAGAATGATTCCTGCTAATACCAAAGACTGGATAGAACATCCATTAAAAGTCTACACAGCAATTGAAATGGAAAATTCCAAAAGAACCCCTATTAGAGTTTTTCTCCATCAAATCAACATTACAGACTTCTTATGCATTTCTTAATTAGACATTGATATTAACTGGACTGTTGCATGATTTAAATCTAGCTCTTAATCTCAGCTATTCTATGCTGCTGTAGTTTTTATGACATCCAACTAGCGACTGCTTTATGCATTAATCTATCTGGAAAACCACCTTCACTTTTTTTTTTT
The DNA here is from genome assembly GCF_037038585.1 of Patagioenas fasciata. Taxonomy (NCBI): domain Eukaryota; kingdom Metazoa; phylum Chordata; class Aves; order Columbiformes; family Columbidae; genus Patagioenas; species Patagioenas fasciata. The sequence continues at coordinate 18,160,708 of NC_092531.1, read as the reverse complement.
GTCTTTTTTTAGAAGAATAAAGGCCCCAAGAAGGAAATGAAAGCTTTTGGATTCAGCCATTAGTAATTTTCTGCTTAGTATTTGAAAAATTGCTTATTTTAATTGCTTCATAGAAGAAAAAGATATCAAAGCTAACGTTCTTTCTCTCCAAACTTTGTAATTATTTCTCTCAGACTCTTATTTGAAATGCCTTGAAAGGATTTTCATTGAAATGTAGATTTCTTCTCTTTCAAAAGTACTTTTATTCCCCTGTGCTTCTTTCCTTTTTTTTTTTTTTTTTTTTTTTTTTTTTCAATTCTAGTGACTTCCTCTCTAGATTTAGAGCAAAATACATAGACTCCAATCTCTGGACACTGTAGTGTGTGTCACACAGATGTTCCTTAAGTGTCCTCTTCTTTAAAATTAACCTTTTGAGGGCCTAGAGACTATGCTGACAATTGGCCCGAGGTCTTAGCCTGACATCCTTGGGCTTCCTCCATGGACAGTGAAGAAGAGCCATAGGTGTTATAGGGGTTTGCTATAAGACCGACTCATTCTGAAAACTGCTGTGTGATTTGCTTTTTAATGTCGCTACCAAAGTCAGGGAAGCCTAAGGGAAAAATTTCACAAGTGTTAGTGAGCATGTCAGTGAACAGAATTTTGGGGCTTGTAATAAAATCTAGGGACAAGTAAGTTTTGTATAGTTTCAGGTTTTGTTTCCAGTAGTATAAACCCTGAATTTTCTAATCCAGAGAACTTTTCTCACCAAATCCTGTAGTTAGTTCTGCATTGTATTTAAACCCCAGTATCACAAAGCTATAGGATCATGTTGGTCTCATCAGTAATCCCTGGTATCACCACAGCAATAGTCACAAGAAGTTCTTTATTTCACCTATACATTTTCAGGAAACATTATTTACTTGTAGATTATGATCTGGTCAAAATGATCTATACATTCATTACATCTAGAGTGGTCTTTCATAATTCACAGTACCTAAGAATGAGGCAAAACTCACATTTGCTTATAGCACAGCAATTCTGTTCAGTAAAACAAGATGCAGAGAAAACATTGTCCTAAGCGCCTTGTGATCTGCTCTGAGTCCCAGGTGATTTTTCATGCCAGCTCAAAAACCCCTTCAAGAGCCTCAGAAGAGTGGGGAGCTGGCTACCTCAGAGACTCTTCAAAATATAGCTGTTCTCTCTGCAGATAAATGATCCCACAAGCCCAATGTGATCATGGCTAAGGTTATCTTGTAGGGGGAATCTTCCCAGCAAAACAAAACATTTTGAGAAGACTGAAATGAAGCTAAAGCATTCTTAATATCAGATTTTGCCATGTATTTTTTTTTTTTTTTGCAATAACACAAAAAGAAGAAAGAGAACAAGAAAATGAGTTAGAGGAAGATGGAGAGAGAGATGGACTATTGAGCAAAGCTACTTTTTTACTTTCTGAATTTACAGTCCTGATAGACATCTTTATTCAAAATTACTCATTTTTTTTAATATTCAGACACTACAGTTTTCAATATTAGGTCCCAGATTTGTCTGGACAGATTACTCTCTTATTCCCACAATGAAACTTAATTATCCTTTTTATATCTTCAGATACTTTCAGTCATTTCCTGAACTGTTTTTAGGGACAGAGAGAAGCTGAGAGATCAGTGAGTAAAGCAAGTACCATGCATCCCTGTTGACCACACATCTTTGAAGGCAGAAGCCCTTTGGCCCCTGGTCTCCTTAGAAAGATTTTGAACATTAGTACAAGTATTGTGCTCATATCTACTTTTTCTGAGTTTTGGTTTTTGTTTTGTTGGGTTTTTTTTACTAGGTAGAGACTTGTCTTTTTCTCAGTACCTTTCTATGTATTACTTGGAAGCATCTAAATGTGAGTAACTCACCTGGAATCTGTAGAAGGATATTTGAATGATTCATATCTGAGACAAGAATAACTTCTCATGAAATCCAGGATGGAAATGACTGCATGGTTTAAAACACACCTTCCTGTATCACTGCTGTTGCAGCAGGAAGGAATGCTTCTGAGTAGTTTAAGTCCAAATGACTAAATTGTTTCAAAGCAACAGCAGTAGCACAGAGGGCATAAGTTGCTGATATTAAGTAATTACTAGACTTCAGTATGTCATCGATTTCATTAAATATATATATATATATATATATTTATCACATCTGTTATCACTACCTTCTGTGTCTGAGCAAAACTACCAAAGAGTAAAAAACTAGTCAAGGTGGAAAAGTTGCAGAAGATAAGCCAAGACTTGCAAGTACTAAAGAGAAAATTATAATGAGTATACATTTGATCTTTGAGAATTATTTCTTAGCTGTCATTATTTTTGTCTCAGTTATTCAAATGAGCAAAGAAATGTTAGAAGAAAATAAAATATGAATAGTCTTAAGAAAACAACCCAGTTCATCAGAAAGTAGAGAGATAGCACAACCAATGTGTGTTATAGAATCCTTTGTGAATGAAACATTAAATCGCAAAAGGCTGACCTGGTAAAATAATTGTAATATATAAATAGAGCAGGTGTTGCCATGATATGCAGGTATGCTTTATTGGATTGAGTAAGTGGCGGTTAAACACAGTTTCACAACTAGGCTGGGATTAACAACAAACTTTGCATGGACTTTATACACTGTATAAAACCCAAACTGAACAAAAATCCACTTACCTTGGAGTAGTGTTCATATTCCAGTCACATATCTGCATGAAAATTGCTTCTTCCAAACCCTGACAGCAGAGAACAGGATGGCACAGGGTCACCAAGACCACAGAATCTGTCATACTACAACCAGAAGTTCAGATGGCACTGCAGAATAGAACACAAATTTCTCCATCACACCCAACTACTTTTTTTCCTGATGAGTTTATCACTCTTAATAATCTCCACTATCCTGAGAGAACAGATAATCTGTTTTCTATAGATAAAATAAATAGTGCTTCAAAGGACATGACATTTATACAATTTGTCATTTCAGTGATTCAAAATAAATGTAAAATAAAAGATATCTAAAGCAACAAGCAGCAAAATCCCAGGACAGAGGGTCTCAGGCTGAGTCCCCGTTTTTGCTGCTGGTGGGTTCTGCCATCTCAGACCTGTCACTGAAGCCTTCAACCTGGGTGTACTTGTCTGCCTCCATAAAGCAGATAGTTAACACCTTTTATAGGGCTCTTACAGTACAGTGTACTGTACAACCTGTACAGTGCATGGCAATAAACTGGGTCCTGATCTCATCTGTGCCCTTGCTCTGTGTGACTGGAAAACGAGGGATAAAAAATAATAATAAGTTCTGAATAATTATGTATAGTACTTATAGTGAAGCAGGCTTCGAGCATTGTGAGTTCTCCACTGGGAGAAGTCCCATTTAAAAAACCTCCCTGACATAAAAATGAATCAGATCCCATCACATGAATGGCCTGCATTTACTATTCTTTTCACTTACCTTCTAGTCGTTCATTTTCTGAGCTGACTTGTGCCTGTTCCCTGGTTGTCAACAGGAACCGGTTAACAAGAACTTGCTGGAAATGGATTATTAAATAAATAAACACAGAAAGAACAGCTGACTCAGCAGATGCACTATTACAACATCAATGTAAAGCTATCAAACAACAATTGCAACTTCCGGACATCTAATGATTCATACCACAAACAACAAGGGAAAAAGAGATGGAGGATTTTGACCAGTGCTAATAAATTTGTAACAACACTGGATTTTGAGATCACAAGAAATTTGGGATGGGTCTGTGCTCAATTCTTGGTCTGTCTGAGCAGCACACGTTCTCCTTCCTGTAACCATTGCAGTATTAAGCACTGCATCCATCATCTGTAAAAAAGCAGTACTTGAACTACCCTGATAGCAAGGACAACTCCACTATAGCAAAAAATATCAGCATCTCGGCTCTAGAATATTGAAAATATTTTGGAAGTTCAGGAGAAAGCTTCTCTCACCCTGAGCTCCTGACAGCTCCAAGTGTGACACCAGGGCTGCTGATTTCATCTGGGAGGCAGAGAAGGCACATGCCACCTAGACCTTGAAGCTCTTAGAAGTGGTTGTTACCTTTTCATACCAGTTCACACCTGTTGTATTGGGTTTGCCCCAGGTATGGGGTATCTCCCCAGGGAGATAGAGAAAAACAGAATAGGGCAGAAGCAGAAGCCCCATGAGTAACCTAATGGATTTTTTTGTGGGAAGAAGGGGAGATTAATGATGAGAATAATCTGCTGAACATTAAATGTCCTGGAGCAACTATTGCACGACTGAAACAGTGAGTTTCAGTGCAGCTTTACGATGTCTACCCTGAGGAAGCATTTGCAATTGAAACTGCATCCTTTTTTTCTTAACTCTCCAATTCCCATGGGCCAACAGTTTCCTTGCTAAATGAAACGCTTCTTCATGGAGACCGCAGGGATTGGTAATGCAATATAGTGCCTTTCATCTCTCACCCATGAACCCGAGTCAAACAGAGTTTGGTAAATGGCCAATAACCCTTCCCATCCCAGGGGCTGTTTGGTGACCTGTGCGAAATGAGAAGGGTCATCCCAGTGTCTGTTTACTAGAAGGCAAGTGTCAACTTCACCATAAAAAGGGACCCAGTTACTACTCATTATCACCCAATTTAACATTCTTAAGCCGAGAGAATGAGCCCAGAAAACTCAACCATATTCTTACCCAACCATGGTGGTCCCAATACATCAGGGCTTGAAGTACCTTAATGAGGACAGTTGCATTGTAGCAAACCAGGCTGTGCCTCTCCTGAGGACAAGAAATCCAAGTCTGAACTTCTCACAGCTGCACGGGATTGCAGTTCTCCTCAGATCTACATGGAAATTCCTGGGAAGAATGGTTCAGTTTGTGGGTGCAGCAGGCACTGAAACATGGTCATGAAGTTACAGAAAGGTGCAGACTTCTGCAAATCTTCATTTAGGGCCTTAAACAGACACAGGCAACCTGTGGAGAGACACAGCATCCAGCACTGATAGTGTTAATATGCTGAGAAATCCTTCACTGGAAGGCTCCGTTCCCTCACCCGTCATGAATATACTGTTCTAGTTACCAAAATAGCTGCATTCGGAAGGGTTGAAGGCCAGAAGCTCACTTGCCCTATGCACTGCTCATTTTAAGGTCAGACCTTCAGCATCAGGAACCTGTTATAAGAAAGAGGAATCACTTTAAAAGTTGTTGCCGCTCTGGAGGTTACCCTGGACAGTCCAAGAGGGGAAGGAAAGGGCAGGGGCAGATAAACACTTGGCCGCATGAAAAATCAGATGCCCCTAAACTTCAATAGATCTACATAAACCTCTGAAATCCACCCAAAACTCCAGCCGGCTTGTTCTTAGAAAGTTTCTAGTAACCACTATCATTTTCTAGCCCTTCTATGCCATAGTAATGATAACATTGTCGCTGTCAACTCTGAGTTACTGTTTAATCCCTATCTTGATTAATTGCATTCAATTGGCATACCTTTGTTAATTAAACAGAAGACAGCAGCGGCAGCTTTTACTTCTTATTCTTTTGTGTAGATCATTTCCCAGGGCTTCATAGGTTGTGGAAAAATAACAATACAGACACACCACACATCATATTTCAGCTCAGCTGATAAAGCTATTTTACTCCTACAGTGGCCCATGGTTTTTTTTTGCATATCACAGTATAGACTTAATTACCATGCTGCTGCTGCATGGCAGCTCCCCTCACTTTTTTTTTTTTATTATTTGTATTATTTGCAAGTCGTACTCATGTTTTCCTGTCATCCCCGAGCAATGTGCATGCGTGCGTACAGGCAAATGCCAAGCCTGGAAAGGAAATTTGATGCGTGTCAATGAATTGGAGTTTTCAAACTTTGGCTGAAGATTAGTACATGTAAACATAGCTCTGCCCCCTTCATCTTGGATAATTGGTCACAAATGCTACTTGACACTTCTCAAATCAGACACTTTACATACTTCTGAGCATAGCTGAACTTTTTTGGCAGGAATTAATTTGCTTTGCAACTCAGCCACTCATTCCTGGCCCAATCCCTACTCCAGTGATTTCAGTGCAATGTTCTGCCAGCACGAGAAGCACAGAGGCAGGACCAGATCTGTTTCCTAGCCTTGACGAGCCTGACTTTGTTTACTCCCTCCAAAATCCAATTACTGCAGCTAATGTTCTGCCCTTTGCCAGCCTTGATTAACAGTGGGATTTTTACCTTCAGTCCCCTCTCTCTGTTGCACTTACTGTACAAGTCACGTTGCACCACATTCAGGCTAGATATGAGAAAGAGCTTTTTATACAGTGAGGGTGGTGAGAGCCTGGCCCAGGTTGCCCAGAGAGGTGGTGGATGCCCCGTTCCTGGGGACATCCCAGACCAGGTTGGACGGGCTCTGAGCAACCTGATCTGGGTGAAGATGTCCCTGCTCATGGCAGGGGTGGCACTGGATGAGCTTGGAAGGTCCCTTCCAACCCAAACTATTCTATGATCTCTGAAAAATGAAGACTACAATGTAGCATCACCAGAATGCTTCTGACATTCCAGAACACTTCCACAGCAGCAGTGTATTTATGGGAGGTGGCTACAGACACCATCCACCTCCAAAGAGTTTGTCTCACTTTTGTTCTGCAAATTGTGTGTGTTCCAGCAAAGAAAGTGAATCCATTTCTGAAGTACTGATGAAGTTTGAAGTAGACACAGAATTTCTTGCTATTAAACAACCTCCTGTTTGCTCCGACATTGCTGTGTGTTTATGCACTGTGCACGAGTAGTGCAAGACCTGAGCAGACCATATGCTCACTCAGAAGGGCTGCCAGGTCTCAGGGAGCATGACTGTGCCTATTCCAGGAGGATTTGGGGCAGGAGCATGTTCCATAAAGGTTTTTGCTAGAAGCATTGTATTTTATCTAGTGATATATTTCTGTCCAGTCTCTGGACAGTTTATCAACACATCCACATACATCTATGAATAACCAATGGAAAATACTATCCACCAGGATGTTGATAAGCTGCAGCATCTAAAAAATGTTTGCAGGTTGTTCTTTCCAACTATCAAGCGGGATGTGTGCCAGCATGTCTTCCTCATGCTAGCTGCTTCATCCAGAAAATGGAGAGAAAATTATGAAACCATGTCAGTTCTAGAAGACGGCAAAGAGTCACATGGGTTATTTTAGCATTCTTGTCTTGCTCATCACTAGCACTAAATCTGCAAACTATATTGAGCTCCTATCTGCAGAAGCAAAGGATGAAACTTTTGCTGCTCTTCAGGTATAGACCATGAAAGAAACAAATACCTGGTCATGCACTCCCATTGGCTTGGTTCTCAAGGCTTCATACAGTTCAAAGCACTGATGAGGAGGATCCAGAACAAGAACAGTCTATGCAATGTGCCTCTAGCCTCTGATACCTTGTGCCACAATTAGAAGATGAACCGCTGCACAGCAACAACCAGGGAATCAGCTGCACCAACCATCTCTCTGTGTGCTTGTCCCCACACTTTCTGAGCACAGTCTTGTGATGGTTCATCCCTAGAAAATAAGAATATCTGATGTTACAAGAGATAAGGCAGATTCACTGTAGAGAATCAAATGTCTTTATTGTCCCTGAAATTACCGTGGAATAGTGCAAGAGAAGACATTGCATGTGAGTATGTCTTGAGGTTTTACAGACTTTTACCTTAAATTAAGCAGATGGAAACATATCTTTCTTCCTCCAGTTTAACTCTGGTATTGGAACTATTATGGGAGTGGTGGGTATGATATTTGTAGGTGCATAAGGCATCAATTGGAAAAGAGATGCAACATAGCTCTAAAGCATGAGCTAAGGAGGAGGCTTAGTTTCCATTGCTATTATATATCACTATATAAATTTAGCTTTCAGGTCCTAGACATTTTAAAATGACGTCTAGTGTTAGAAGAGTATCAGAAAAAGTGAATTACAGGTTACAGTCTTCTAGTATTTGCAGTAGAAGAACTATCATCCTAATTACACTTACAGAGTACTCATTTTTGTTGTTATTAGGGGAAAAGGATTGTAGAATTAGGATGTACAGAAAGATAATCCTGAAGAAGGGGAGCCAAATAATTTAGCTGGGACAAAGAGCTACGACAGCTGCTCAACACACTTCTGTTTTCAGCACATGAGCTCGCCCTGTGTGTGTGGACCTGCAATGTTCAACAATTTAGGAAAAACCACTATAAGTACTGATGTCTGGTACAGATGAGAACAAACCACAGCCCACAGAAAGGCCTGACCTCACACAGAAAAAGCCCAGATTGGGAGCTGGGTGCCTTTTTGTACCATTGAACATCTCCATAGTCTTTGCTAGGTAAGAATGGAAAATGACCAAATGACTCCATGAGCTCAATACTTCATGAACAAAAATCCTTTCCCACCACCAAAAAGATCAAAGCCAGACTCTTGAACATCTGAAGTGAGAGAATAATAAAAAAACAATTTTGTTCCCCGGAAAGGTGAACCTCCATTTTGAATCATTATTTTGTGGTTCGGGCTAAGTGGCCATAACCAGTACACAGGTACTCACTGTTGTAAATCCACTGCATTGCCTCCTGGATGTCATTACTGAAAGTAAGTGAGCTGTTGCTTCAGTGGCTAAAGATTTACTTGCTTAATGCCTGGTGTCATCAACAAATTCAGGCTGGCAATGACATCCTACTTGTCTAAGCTAATATACAGCTTTGCACCCTCCTTGGTTTTCTTTCCATTTGAACTTATGGCTTAGTGTTAATGTCTGCCACCAACCAGCATTACAGCTGAGGTGAATGAAGTGATGAATGAACACACAGTTTGCATGTAGATAATTAGAAGTCTGGCTGAGTAGATCACATGAATTAATGTATCATCATTATGTTTGTATTTTAAAAGCATCTAAACAATATTTTTTTTCTTCTATAACTCCATCACTTCAGTGCTGTGACACCAGGGATGAATTGCACTATGCATTTTGGTAGAGATTTGTTTTCTAAAAAATTATAGAACCACTTGGAGCTTAAGTTATTGCTGTAATAAGTTAGTAAGTTGTCTCTACTTAAGAAAGCTCCAGTGTAAGGAGCAAACCTCCTTGTTTGGCTGTGCTGCAAGAAACAGGGTGATATTTAATTATGACAATTCAAACTCATCTGGTTTCTCCAAGTGTAGACCATATTGATTTACAGTACTAATATAGAAAAGGCAGAATTAAAAAGCTGGTGTATTTAGAAACTTACTTATTCCTAAAAATGTCTGTTCAGCTCATTTTTAAATATGATTTCTTATCCCAGGTGAGTTACACTGCATTTCTGAATCTCAAGAACTGCTTGTGCCTGATAACAGCTGATCAAAGTACCAGCACAGTTCGATCGTTTTGATTATAAGATTTTTGTTTGTTGCTTTATTGGACAAGGGTGCTTGCAAAAGAGAAATTAAGAGCACCAGAGACTGAATTATGGACCACAGTTAGTGCATGAGATTTAATAGTGGTACAGGACCACAGTCTGTAAGATAAGTGGCAAATGAAACCAGCTTGCAGGCAGAATCAATGTCTTGTTCTGAAAAAATGTACAGAAAATCCGTACCAGTGTTTCAGTATGACAAATGAACTCAGGCAAGTCGAAGATAATCATGATTATTTAATATTCCACATCTTTATAACTTGATACTCTGTGGACAAAAGATCAGAAGGCTGCTGAGTCCAAAGTTTTGAATCTTTGGGTCAATATGCTTCTCATGTCTTCAGCATTTAGTTTAATTTAGAAGGAAACAGTTCTGAGCTAAGATAAGATCTCAAACAAAATTGACATGGACTCACAACATGGCCTAACATAACAATTTAATCTATCCTGTGCTTCCACTGAAAGAAGGCTTAATAACTGTGATATGACTTCACCTGCTGCTTCTAACATTTGCTCATTCTTTTTTCCTGAGCAAATTTGGGTTATCAGATAGCGAGCAGCTTTGTTCATGGTAGACAAACTTGAATTCATTTAGGATTAATAACAATAGCTTCAATCTTCGATTCAATGGCAGTCTTAATGAATGGGATTTTTGGAAGACAATTTTTTTATGTGTTAAAGAGAAATCATTAATTCTGAATCTTCCTGGGTGTCAGGTGATTACAGCACAAAGCACAAAATGTTTTCCCCTATGAATCCAGCCTTGGGCAGACAAACTGCAAGAACATTCCCCAGGCTCCAGCATTGCAGCTACAGGCCACTTTAACCTTGTTATTTCAAAATCTGAAGTTTCACAATTACTTATTTGGTGTGAGGAAAAGCTCGTCTCTTACTCACAGTATTATCTCAGGCCCTCTTGGTGATCTGATGCCGGGGAGAAAGGAGAGAAGGGTCCACATCGTTGTGATCCGTCAGCAGTCATAGGTCGAGACAGGACTACCCAGATGGAGGAATGCAGACTGGATCTGGATTTTGACCCAATCCTTGCCGTTGTCTTAGACACAGGCATCTTCCAAATTTCTGCAGGAAGTCCCGAATTCTTTATTATTTTCCCTGTCTCCTGGGAAACAACAGGATCACACACCACAACTGTGCCCAGCTGAGTCACTCGGCTGGGCTGCACTGCCCAAAATGAAGTATCCGCTCACCTCAGTAAAAATTAGCACACTTCAGTAAATTTACCCTGCAGGCAATTTTACCCTGGAAAAACATGGCCCGTTGCTAGAGTTTATGATACCAGATTAGAGCTTTTCATATGCGCTAGAAGCATTTTTTTCTTTTCTCTTTTCCCATCTCCTTTACCCCCAGTAACATCCAGTTGCTTAATTCCATTTGAAATCACTCAGGATATGCACCTAAATACCTAAATAATCTTGTCCTTCATGCCTGTCAACATCTTGAGGCACCTAACCACCTTTAGAGATGTGGTGCGAAAGCTTGTGAACGATGCAATCGAGGAGGGAAACAAAAGACAAGTATCCCTATTTACTGCCCAAGAATCCACAAAGAATGCTGCTTCAGCTCTGCTCTGATTTCTAATTAGATTATGAGTGATGTAGGACTCAGAAGCCAAGCTGGAGTTTGTGCTAGCACTTTGCATGTATGAATGACAAAGGGACACCACTTTCATATTGATTTAAACAAGGCAGTGAAATAATGTTTAAACATCAAGTGCTTGATGCCCCAGTTTGCCAGAGCACCTGGAAATATCAAATTAATTCCAGGTGCTCTGCCATTAAGACAGGCTTGTTGCTTTTACAGCCGCACACACAAAATGTGGCTCCCAGTTCCACAAATAAAAACTAGTGGTTTCTGCTCCTAATGCCTCGATAACTCTGACATATTGCAAGTTCTGGAAAGAATTTTAATCTACATATTCTTTTTTAAATAGGGAGGGGAGTGAGGGGGGAGGGATTTTAAATATGCTGCATACAATTTGTGATGGTCATCTCTAAAATGCAGCTCCATTATCCTTTTCCATTTGGAATGAATGAGGCTAATTAATTTCAGGCCATACTTGATGAGGTCAGCACCATACGAAGGGTGCGTGCTAGACATTGCTAATCTCTTTCAGCTGAGAGTGATGAATTAAAGATGAAGCATTCCTTTGCAGGCCTAATTTAGAATGTATATCAAAAACCTACAGCAAATAATACTATACCCTACAACAAAGGAAAACTTGTTCTCTCAGGCTGCCATGTAGGGTTGATTTTAAAAGCATTTTCATTTCACTTTGGAATTCCAGCTGTGGATGGGTGAAATAGTTCAGAAAATTCAAGCTTTCTCTCTTTCTATTGCTTTTATGGACAAAAGTAGGGGGGGCAGTAAGGGAAGAGAGAAACTAGTCAATGTTTGATCCTGTATATACTGTGATTCTAACTATACACTCAACATTTAGGAAAGCTGTCAGGGTCTTGTACTTCCCAAGTACCTGTGATGTGACACCCACCCCATCCCTTCCTCACCACCACTACCCCCTGAGTCCATACTGAAATTTTACTGGTTTTTTTTAATACTGAGGGGAAAATCTGTCCCATTTCATTCAGCATCATCTCAAAGATATTTTCCTGGACATTACAGGCTCTTCCCCAGGAAGCAGGATGGGTCTGGTAGTTCTGCTGGGTCACCCAACAAGGACACAAGAGCTTCCAAGCCAACACAGAACTGTATTTCTCCACATGGAAAAAAAAAAAAAAAAAAAAAAAACAAACCAACAACACCTCCCTATCCAAAATGTTCAATCGCATGTAGGAGCACAGGTAGCAAAATTTAACACTAAAAAGTCACCGTGAAAGCAACCACCCCAGGTCTGAAAGCAGTACAAATTGCTACAGGGCTTTCAAATTCACCGGGCTTGGGGCTCAGCCAAGCTCTGCCAAACCCCCCATAAAGTCCACAGGGGTTTCCCCTGACTGAAGGACAGCCGGATTTGTCCCTGTGGGTGGCAAAAAAATAACCTTAATTGTCATTTTGGTAAAACAGGGGCTATGAAATCCTAATCCAGCCTTGGAAGGAGGCTGAAAACAAGAGATCACCAGCTTCCCCACCACTTTGCTCTTTAATACCTGGAAGTTTCTTGAAATTCATGACAGGTTGCTGCAGAGTCGAAGTTCCCAACTGGTGGCCGTAAGCGGCTGCCGTCTTTGTATCCCAGTAGTCCTCATTAGAACAAAGCTGCTTCGAATTAAATCCAATCTACATGCCGAATCAATCTTTCAACCCTTTGATTGCTTCTGAAAATATTTATATTTCTTAATAATGCACATTTTGTCCCGCAGCCTGTGATTAAACCCAGACAAGGTCCGGAGAAGCCTGAAGTATATGTAGAAGGGGTTATTTTGGACAGGAAAAGAAAGATAAAGAACACAGGTTTTTCCTATTGTGAAACCATTAGGGTGTATAAATCTAACAATTGCAGTTGTATAAGCATCAGAGTGGGGTTGTAATAAATACAGATTGGAGTATTATAGTAACCAAATGGAGTTTATGGATTATGTTCACTAGTTCATATTTCTCAGCTACTACAATCTAACTAGCATCATGCTGCACTCAGCTCTATTAATATTCCCTATTAATATTCTCTTTACATGTTTGTGGGGAAAAAAAAAAAAAAAGAAGTTAGGAATCAACTACTGCTCTGTGTAAAACAAACATGTTTAAAGAATCATGCCCTCCACAGAAAAAAATAAACAAGGGGAAGCTGTAAAGCAACTGTGTTAGAAGGACACAGGCTGTGGCTGGCTGAAATCGGCTCCGTTCTGCTTAAAGTTAATAACTTCCATCTGAGTGAGAATCTGACCCTAATGCAGGGCATTTGCTGTGTGCAAATTGGGATGTAAAAATGAAGACAATAACTTGCTACTATCCCTTGGCTGGGTAAATTTTTAAGGTGGTAAATAAGAAGCTTTGGCTGAAGATGAGAAGCACACAAAGGCTTTGAAGCTGCACTTTGTGGTAAATAGCATTTTATTGCCTCCTCAAAAAGTAGCATATATCACAGGTAAGATACGTGGAGATGAAGCGAAGGATACATTTCTTGACTGAGAAGTAGCCCAGATAGGGTCTGATCCTCCAGAGTGGGAATTTGCCATCGATTAAGAAGGTGGCTGTGGCTGGGGACACCAATCAGATAAAGGCACTGTACCTGTCTCCCGCCCTAAACGTAAATGACTGCCCTTGTCTATAATAAGGGGGAAAAATTGACTTCACAAAACATGCCATGATAAATCTCCTTGGAAAAAGTAGTACAATGACTGGGTGAGACAGAAAGAAATTCTAGAAACCAAAAGTGTGTATATATATATATATATACATATAATGCTTGTTTATTATCATTGGCAGCAGCAGTAACACATGGTAAATACAGCTAATATACTTTATCAGTGGGCTGGTAAATGCTTGTGATAGTTTTGCTTGTGAAAGTTTCTCATTTTATAGAAGAGAGAAGGAAATATTATCAGTTAAAATATTATTCATTGATTCTTTTGTCACATGTTCCATTACATTAAGCTGTAATATCTTAAATATGTCGAGGGTGATATTATTATTGAGTATATACTGCATTTTTGATAGCTATTTTGCCTTTCAGGTGCTCAGTCTTTAAGGTAGAGAGTTTTTTATCATCACTAAAAATAAAGGGAGAGGAGTAATGAAAAAACTTCTCACAAATAAAGACCGATCCAAAATCTAATGTCATACATGAATATTCATTTTTGATCAGGCCCCCAGCAGAACATTAGATTGTATAACCAGCATTTCCTGAATGTCTTCTATTGTTTAATAACCCAGATTTCACACTAAACTTGGAGTTTGTTTCCGAACAGAAGCTTTTTGTATTGAAACTTTAAATCATATCCCTTCGTGAACACACACATACCATAGAGGATATTGTCTTATTAAAGAGTTTAAGCCTAAAGGTGTATGCCTATTTTTAAAAAGAAATGTTCTGATTGTAGATAACTGCTCAATTTGATTTAGTGTCCAATGATAGTGATGGGGTTGATAACTGAGCATTCATCGGTAATTCATCTTGTGCTAGTAGAAATTTACAGCAAAGCAGTGCTTTCCCAACACTGACAAGTCCTATTAATCTTCTTCAGACACATTTCAATAGGTGTCTCCATCTGTGCCCAACATCTAAACACTCTGGCATCACTAGGGACTTGGAGACACCTTCATTTCAGGTTACACTAGTGAAAATGTGATACTAGATTGTACTCTATTTTTAACCTAATTCTCTCTTTTCGTTCAATTAGCCTTTCTTGCCTGCATTTTTCTACTCATGTGTAACATCCTTTTCCCAGGAAGACCTTAAAAATGAGATTTAGTTACTTAAAGAGAAAGAACCTGCCAGGACAAGAGCAACTAAGAACTTAATACATAAAAACAGGATAATAAAGCTCACATATACAGTGCAGAAACCAAATCGTCAGCCACAAAACACTCCTCGTGTAGCGTGGCCACAATATTCCCCTCCTGATGCACCTCTGGCAGGCATTGTTCAGTTAGGACAGGTCTGAAACTAAACACCCCATCTTGAGCTCCCCAAATTTTAACACAGTTGTAGAGTATTTGCGGGGGGAATGTAGCGTGTACCAAAACATCTCTGTTTGTTCAGGCTGTGCGGGGATCACCGACATACATCCCCACTTCACTTTACATATACAGCTAATGCATGAACAAACACAGCGCAGTCAAATTACAGCAATAACATTTATGGGCGGATTATGTTCCAACTTCCTCACTTATTATTAAAAGCAAGTAGATTGCAAAGCACGTGGAAGAGGTAGGGTACAAATGAGGGCGAATTTCCACTCGGAACTAAACATTGCTTTTTTCCGTTTCAAAGGCACAGTGAGTCTGCTAGCAGATGCAATCCAGCTTTAAAACTTACTCAAAAATGCTGTTTGGATTTTTTTTTTTCCTCCTTGCTCCATTTATGTTTGCCTTTCAAAGAAGTGCAGATGCACACTGGTTGGTTTGGGTGACTCCTCCTGCTCTGAACTTTCTTCTGAAAAAAACAAACCATGAGCCTTGCATCTGCTCCACAAGTCAGAGGCAGTTTCAAACTTCGTTTCTGGCTTCATGAAGTTCTCTTGCGAGTCATATTATAGATCTAAATGACCTTATTGTAGGTGGCAAGTTTAAATGTGCCATATTAATAACTTGTTATCCAAGACAAATTAAGTCCTTATGTGTCAAAAGCACTCTGCTCTGGATTACCTACAAGACAAGTATTTATTGAATAAACGTTGGATCCAATTTCATTTTAATGTGACTGGCTATATGCTTCAGCCTCTTAGAATGAGATAAAAACACTCAAACCTGTAACTGTGTTGCAACATTATACCTAACTTGTCTATTTCTATTATTGTTTCTTTGATGTGGGATATCAAAAGTGTTTGGGATTTTTAAGGAAGATATTATTGTTATCATCATCATCATCATCATCATCATCATCATCATCATCATTATTATTATTATTATTATTATTATTATTATTATTATTACTACCAAGGAGAGAGATAGAAAAAAGACTGGCATTCAGCCTAAAGAGAAATCATTGAAACAAATTAATCCTATGCTGTTTAAATTGACATGGTAATCCATCATCAGCAAAGGGAAACTCTGAAAGCAATCTAGAATCTGCAGTGTTCTTTCACTGGCCCTCAGGCACAAAGACAGATAGTAGAAGAGGAAGAGAGAGAAAAAGAAAAAAATCATAAAAGTTAGCAGCTCCTTAGCAAAGCAAAGGGGCAGAGAGAGCAGCTTTCACTTGTTCCTATTTTCAACCGTCCAGTTCAGAAAGCAACACTGATTAACCTTCAGCCGTTGCCTGCTAGCGTTTACTTCTGTACGTCAAATTGTCTTCGGCTGCGGAGATATATGTAATTTCAAATAGTGCAGAGCCCCCATCCTATATAAACTGGAGCATTGAAAACTCTGCCAAACATCAGCTCGGGCATTTCTGCTTACAGAGGGCCTTTTATTAGCCTAAACTTGATCGTTCCAAATGGACAATAAATTCTATCTTCACAGCCCTGGAGAAAAGAGCTGTACTATCCTTGGGAGTTTAATAGCCAGGATTTTCATAGAGCTAGCATGAAAAAAAAGAGTTTTTTATTTGGGTTTGGGGGTTTTTGTTGGTTTTTTTTTTGTCTATCCCCTGCTTTCTCAGCAGGGCTGTCTGCTATAATGTATGTTTCCCAAGAGTTTTTTCAATCTAGTTTTAAATATCTAAAGTGACGAGACTTTGTGCACCTTTAAAATTTTATTATACTTATGGTCAAAAGAAAACATAAACCTCATGGGCCTTGAAAGCCCATTGCAATACAGATATTATCCCTATAATGTCAACAGAGCTACAAAATTCTCTAGAAACCTTTTAAGAACAGCTTTCCCTGCCTCATGTTTTCTTTTAAGGTCAGTGGTGCATCACTTTTTGGAAAACCCTCTCTGACCAGGTTTAGCAATCTGAAATAGAATGTATATTGCTAAATGAATAGGTTTAATTTCAGACGCTGAATAAATAAATAGAAGAAGAGAGCTGGGGCAGGAATAATACCTTTCAGTTAGAAACAGACATAGTAGAAAGAAAAAGTCAGAACTTTAGTGCCAGGGGCAAAGGGGTGAAAGGCTGGCTAATATGAACCATATCCAACATCTGCCCTATTTTAATTTAGCAGGGATAAAGTTTCCTCTTTTTTATTATTAAGAAAACTTTATGTGGCAGAGAAACCCATGAGCTATGTTATCAAAACTGTTTTATTGTCACAATGAAACTTAGAACTATGAAGAACTGGCAGGGCTAAGAGATAAAAACTCCCCTTCTCTCTCCTTTTATATTCTGTGACAAGCCTGGGCTCGGGTCCTGCTGTCTGGGATGCCCTTTTCCTGTCTTTATGACGAACTGCACTTGGGGCTCTAATATAAAGGGGAGGTTAATTGTTCAGGATGGGTCCAAATGATTGATTTTCCAGGTAAATAAATAAATAAATACATACATACATACATACATAATATGGAGATTTTAAACAAAATACTGCTGTGAAGACATTTACGGTAGTCGACCTCAGTGGTGGTGCTCCTGTACAACAAATGTAAAGAAGGGCTGGACTGGGCATCTGTATGAGAAACTGCCCAAATTGCCAGGCTGGAATAAGACCTCGCTCCATCAGTCAGTGTTCCACTTCGATAGTACAAGTCCTACTATAAAATAACAAAGTATACTAAAACACATGTGAGTAGCTGCAGGAGTAAAAGAGCAAATTGGTTTCTGACAAAAGAAGGATGAATACCTTGGGATAATCTAAAGTTAGAATTTGATTGAAAGCATAACATTCCTTTAAGCATCAATATGCTTAGGATCCAAAATACGGTTATTTTATTACCAGTTAATGCTTAGATCAAAGCAAAACACTGTAGCTGGAAGGGACGTTCTCTCTGGAAATAAAGTTCCATGTAATTATTTCCTATTAAAAACTAAAACTGGTCTTAGATTCAAAAATGTGTGCTTCCTTACATGTGATATTATGCAAGCTTGTCAAAAGAGAGCAGACGTGCTATTTTTCACTGTTTGCTGGTATCCCCTTGCTTTAAAGTTTTCAGTTTAGCTTTAACCCTTTGGATGTGAAAAATTCTCATCCATTTTACCTCATTCAAACACAGGGCTTGGATAATATTGACTAAAGGCTTACAAACAGGATTTAGAATTTGGTATAACATTAAATTATATTAATTAACATCTGCAAACGTAAGGAGACAAAATATAAAGAAAATGATATGGCGATTGATAGGCAGTTGAGACTTAAACCTCGAATTGCAAACAAGTAGTTTACTCTTGGGTAAAACAGCTCATCTTAATTCAATTCAGGACATGGAGTTTAAAATATGCACTCAAAATATTTCCAAGAAAGCTGCAACCTTTCAGAGGAGAGAGATAAGAACGTATTTTAATTATGAGGTTATAAATATGCGTTCTATTTTTTTTTTACCATCCTTTAATCTCGTACGTAACATTGTTCAGATGCAGTTATATATCTATCTGCCTGTCTCTATTCCTGTCCAGGGTTTTGTTTTGTTTGAAGGTTTTTTTCACTCTTTTTTCTGGTACTTCAATCCCTATTTATGTCATCTTCGAGTCAGGCCCTGGGAAAAAAAAGAGGTCTACCTTTCTGTATTTACAAACTACCACAGAATAAATACAGAATAGTTCCTTTTTACAACTGGTGGGCTAGTATGAGAAGTAGCAATATGAAACATGTAGACACATTATTTCAAGCTTTCTGGCTGCTTCTGATTCTGCTAATTATTTCTGATCTGTCATTCAGAAATGTAAAAAAAAAATAAATACTTTAAAGAGTTCGTTAGGACTGTGGAAAGGAAGAGGAATCAGATATAAGGCTGCAATTAAAATTTGGTTATAAATTCTTTTTTCCTGACACCTCAGCTATATTGTTTAGTATAAGGATGGCTACAATGAAGTTCTGTATTAAGAGCTTATTAAATAGGGAAGGATCTGAGACATTCTGCTTGGATATTGTTTGCCAGCTCAATTAGTATCCAAAGAATTTGAAAGTACAATAAATGTATCTGAAGATCATATCTAAACATACTTACCAAAAAGTACCCACCTCTCTCAACAGTTCACATATTTCTGCCTTCTGACTGGGAGGGAAGGAGGAAGGAAAAAAAAGCAGCAGTTCAGATGTATAGGTTAAGATTGGCGTATGGCAAGGTTTGTGTGAAATACAAAGAAACCTGTATTTCACTCAACAATTTCATTGCTTAAACATATAGTTTAGAAGCATCTTTTCCTTAAACATGTGGTTCAATAGCATTTTCTTCAAAGGAACAATTCAATGTGTTAAAAGATTTAAGAACAAAGAATGTGCTGCAAAATGCAAATCTTACAGTGTTACACTGTGTATGCAATTATGTATGTAGGCAGATAGATATAATTTGAGAGTTATTAACTTTCAACATCAATGATGTACCCTGAATCAATACAATGTAACTACCTATTAAAATATAAACCAGGTGTGTTACCAGGCAAATACAGTCTGAGAAGCTTTTCTAGATCTTTTTTTTTCTTTAAAGATTGCAGCTCTACCATGGACAAGAAGCTGAAGAGATTGCTGCTGGTCTTAGAGATGAAGGTTGCTTTGCTTTTTGCAATACCTGACGTTTCTAGAATGCTTCATTTCCTACAAATTTGAAAAGAAAAAAAAAAAATCTGAAATGGGGTGAAGCGAACGAATTATCTCACAGATATCTGCACATTTATGCACCTCCCGGTGCATGGGAAAGAGAAAAGTTCTCTTTCCATTTCCATTTTGCCTTTGGATCAAGGGAAGGGAATGAAGGGAGCAGAAATCATGTTAAGCCTTGCCCCGTCGGATCGACTCCTCTTGCAAATCCCTTTCTCCTGCCCTCCCTCCCTCCCCTAAACCCCCAGCCCAGCGCAGTTAACCTTGGAGCAGCATTGGGGAGGGAAGGGTTAATGAAACCAAGCTCTTTTCGACCTCCAGGGTCAGACTCTTCCTATCTGCAATCTAAGGAATTAAGTAAGGAGGTTATAAGATTATAGTGAAAGGAGTTATAGGCCCTCGTAGCCTCACACCTGAACATATTGGGCTAATCCACTGGGATTCTTAAAAATCGCTTCAGCGATGGAAAACTGTTAATTAGGCTGAGTCTATCCCGAGGTTTCCTGTTGCATTAGTGATCCAGCCGAGCTGCCTGCACTCTGCAGGCTCATATGAAATGCGCTTAATATGCCTATATTTTTGCTCCCCTTCTCCACGACTAAAACCAGCATCAGCCACTCGTTTCGGGAGAAAGCAAAGGTTGGGTGAAATTCGGCCCGAGAGACGAACAAAAGTCATTTTTCCCCCCTAGTCCCTGAGCCCTGGGTGCCCGACAGACTATTTGCAGCTGTTTCTAACTTCAGTGTTTGTTTACAGTAGCAAAATTAGCACTTGGAGGAAAAGTGAAAAGCTGTTTTCACATCAGTTTTACTCCTCGGTTCCTAGCTTTAGATGCCTTTCCTCCCTCGCAGCAATCAGCATCATCTAAAGCGCGGCTTAAACTTTCGCTCCTTCGACTTAGTTCTCTGCAGTCTCATCCTATTTTATGCTAAAGAAAAGTACACAGAGAAAAGGTAGCGTTTGAACACGGCCCAAACATCAGTGATTCGAGACAATTTAAAAAAAAAAAAAAATCCCGAGCATCCCTAAAGAACCTATTTTAACGTCGCTTGGCAGAACCCTGCCCTGCTCCCAGCTTTCTGCCCTTTGGCACTTAGACATTTGCTTGTCTCCAGCAAAATTTCCTTTAATCCACCGAGACACCCCAGGGCTGTACCTGAGCTACGGCTGAACTGCTCCCTACGACCGACAAAATCCTGCAACAGCAGCTCCTCAACTTCAATGCTTAAAACACGAGCTGGTTTTAGTCGTTTTTTTGTCATTTGCAGAAATGTTGATTTTTTTTTTTAATGTCATTTGTGGTCACCCTCGACTGGCAGTAATCTGTAGATTACATATTACGAGCCTTGTCATTACGTGGATAAAATGAGGTGGTTAAACGCTAAAATCCATTTTACTCACCACATTTGCTTGGAAGGGGAGGGTGAGAGTGGGAAGGAGAGGGGAGAACGAACTTGTAGGAGAAGCATTTAAACCCCTCGCATCTGCTGCAAGAGACCTCCCTGCCTGGTGGCACACGGGGCTGGAGACCCCTCAACTTCACCTCGAAGCCAGGCGCCCGTTTCCTGCAACCCTCGCCTTTTCCCTCTCTGCTGGGTCTCTTGTCCCCATTTTCGTAGTATCTCAGCATTACTCGACAGAGTCGACTTTTCTCTGCCTCTCCTGGATTTGCTCGGTAGCATTTCTAGGCTCCTACTCGCCTGCTCTCCCCCCGGTTTGCCTCTTTCATGTGTGCCCCTGATCCCTCTCCAGCTGATGTGATTCTTTAGAAATGTGGGTCTTATCCCGTCCTTACCTTTGCCGGGGATGATTAGATATTATTTTTTCATTGGCTCTGCTACAATGGGTTCCTCCCTTTAATCTCTCGATATATTTTTCCCCTCCCGGTATAACCAAATCCATGAAATTCACAGCCTCTCTCTTTGACACGACTGGCTCGTCTAATCACTCCATATCGATTTCCCTAACTCTTTTCATCCAGCTGAAGACACATCTTAAAACACTCCAAGCCAGAGTGTGCTCTTTGCTTTATACACACTAATAAAATGATTTACCCTTCTCTCTCTGCTCTCCTCACAGGAGAAAATCGTTCAAGTCCCGGCTATTTGTGTGTGATCAGTAAATATTTAGTGTGGCGACATCTTCAGCTCCTCTCCTGATCAATACACAACCCAACAGGAGGTGGACTGTTGTCCAGGTAGTGACTTGCTGAGATCTCCTTTAGATGAATCCTTTGCCCCCCATACAGTCTGTTATGATTTATCCTCGAAGGTAACCAGTAAAGAGAAATCGAGGCTTTAAAAACGTCTGTTTCTAACCTGTTTACCGTGATATTAAAGCACCTAAGCAAGGATGGCTTATTCTTTGCCGTCTCCCATCTCTCTTTGATGGGCTAACGCTTTCTAACGCTGCTAGAAAACTAATATCAACCCAAGCAGCCGTCTTACTGTTGCTTCGCATCTCTGCACCCCTCTGTCACCTCTTCCCCGGCCCCTCCAGCAAAAACCCGCCCTGTCTCTGCGGTGGAATGTCACGATAAAGGGGCGATTCTCCGGTCCCATTCAGCAGCATCTCCTGACGCTGGACTCGCTCCCACAGCTCTGCCTCGGCGGTTGGGTACCGAGGTGCCCAGGGATGGAGGGTGTCCCAGCAACTTCCAGCCTTCCTCCCTCCTCCTCCTCATCGCATCCCGCGGGCTCTGACTGCCCCAGGAGCAGGCTGAAGCTGACTGGCTTTTTTTAGTTTGCCTGTTTGCTTGGTTTGGTTTTGTTTGTGTTTTGGTTGGGGTTTGGGGTTTGGGTTTGGTTTGGTTTTGTTTTTTTGTACCGACATGGAAAATCTGCAGTGAAGGGAAAAAAAAAAAAAAAATGGAAATTGAGAGGAGCTTAAAGCCCGGTTCCTGTGGTTAACCATACACGAGGGCTTTTCCAGGGTGATAAAATGGACAGAAAGAGAAGTTCGTGTGCATGTGTGTGTTTTATCCTGATCTGTTATTTCACTCCTGGGAAAGCCTATGTCTCAGTTAGGAAATATTTCCACTTGTAATTACCCCAGGAGTGGCTGCGGTGTGCCCGCTGCTCTCCGGTTAGGTGCCTGTGCAGCAGAGACAGCTACGCTCTGTGTGCCTGTGTCTGCCTTTGATGCAAGGCTGAGCGCCTATACACTGCCGATACCCAGTTTTATCTGTAATGTGTGTGTGTGCTTGCTCACATCATGTGCCGCAGCCTACAGAAGTGCCCAGCTATTTATTTTATTCCCGTGTGTCTGCATTTGCACATCAGCTATAGGTCGAAGGCATTTATCTCTCTAAATGTACATTGCGTGCATAAGTGCTGCATAAATATATGGCTGTGTATTATATATGTGCGACTGTTATTCGAATCTAAAACCAGCTACATCCACCTGTTAACTTTGTTTAGAAACCACTTTCACTAATGGCTTTTCGCTAACTTATTCAGTCCGTTACTCGAGTATAGGAGGCAATGGAGGGGAAAAATTCATATGAAACCCTGCTTACAGCCTCTCTTCGAGAGGACACTTTACACACCTTGCCTAGACAGGGCTCCTATAGAGCGCTTATCTCTCAAATATATCTTTATACTAATGCATACTTAATTGGTCTGTCTTGACTGTCCATATAAAACAATTTAATTAGGGTGCTTTCTGCTTTGGAAAGAAAGAAAAAAAATCTGCCCAGCATTTATTGTATTTAACACCAATACAGGCAGAAAATGTTGCACAAGTTTTTGGTTGAAAGAGCACCTATGTGTCCATTGAAGGGCGTTGATCCGAAAAGACAGAGAGGACAAGTAAAATCGATTTGAAGCGACCCTCTCTGTCCCTTTCACACCATTCAGACACTCCATTCCTTCTAAGACAAAGACCCAGCGCCTTGGGAATGCTGGCAAGGGGGAAAAAAAAGGAGGAGGGGGAAAAAAAAGGGGGGGTGGGGGGACGGACGGACACGACTTCAATCCCCCCCAAGCAAAAGGGAGAGCTCTGAAATTCTTTCATATTGCTGTTATTTGCACCCCCCCCCCCGTCCCCGCCCCGATATGTTCGAGTCCAAGATTTTCTTCAATGCGGCATCTAACATTGCTGCTCAGAGGAATGTCCCTGGAAGGGGAGGAGGTAATTATGGCTATTAGTGCTGCGAGCCCAGCCTCAACCTTGGTCACTCGCAGGCTTTTAGGGTTAAAATAGCCCTCACCTCTGACCCCTGCAGAGCAAAGTTGTAGCTATCGCCACAAGTTGGGCCAAAGTTTTCAAATCCAGGGCTGGGCAACACCGGAGGGGGGAAACTTCTCCCTGGAATTATTTTTGTTTGGGATTTAAATCATCTTTAGTCTATTTAATTGCCTTTTCCTCCTCCTTTTGCCAAACAATCCCTTTTGGAGAGGTGGGGGGGAATCTCGAAATGCCCTGTTCCCACTACCTTTCCCACTGCTTTTTCCATTTAGGTTTAATTTGGCAGTTTATTTTCAAGAATGAAAATGGTTATCATCAAACTGAATTACTGGGTCATCCTTTCAGCCACAGATCTCAAGAATGAACGGGGAGCCGGGGAGGGGTCGGGGGTCCTCTTTAGGCTTTCCCCACCAGACCCCGTCCAGCTTTACAGAAAATTAGTGTTTGGAAATGGGGAGAAAGGACGAAAAGCTTGAATTTGTATCCTGTGCTTTCTGCGCACCTTCACGATCCTCCTCAGCAAGGGGGTGATTTTGGAGCTGGGGGCGGGGGGTAAAGTGAGGAGGGGAGAGAGCCCACAGATGCAAGTACCCCTCTGGCAACAACAAAAATTCATTCAAGTGGGCTATGCCTCCATCTTCCATGTACTGATTAGACTTAACAAGAGTGGAAACTTGTGTAGACCATATTTATGGTATTAACGAGCAGTTAAAAGATTTATCCTTCTTCTGATCAATATTGTTCGTGCCCAGCAGCCCCCTCCCTCCCCGCCCAGGCCCTCCCCGAAGGCTGCAATGACAATCGCCTTCATACTTTTTCATCACCGATCGAGGTGGCAAAACCCTTTTGTAATTTTCATTAGCCCAGTAAACATGCAATTAACATGCAGCACTGTGGTTAACTTAATTCCTGTTTTAAGGCAAGGACAAGCAAGAAATGGAAGAGCGTTTGTTCCATTTGTCAAGTATGACACACTCCTTACCCTAACAGTTCCTTAAAATAAAAGCTCGGCTCCCCACCACCACGACCACCACCCCTCTTTCCAGAAACCCCCCACACTGATACACACACACACACAAAAAGGAGCAGGAATCCATTAGTTGGAGAGTATTCTCCTGCCAAAGGCGGTCTAATGTATTCCAAATTTTCCCAAGCCCTCACTGTACTGGGGTCCCGTTCTCCCCACCCCGGGGAAGGGGGCTGAAGAGCTGATATTTCTTGTGGGTGAAAGATTCAGCCTCCTCTTAACCGTATTTTCTCTTTTAATAAAATAAAACTAAACGTGCTTCCCATGTCTAAAAGTTGCCATGTTTGTGAAGGGGGTGGGGAAAAATGTCTCCAAGGGTTTCAATTAGCAACAAATGATTATTGCAACGGATTTTTGGTAATGAAAAAATGTGGAGTACCTCTTTCGAGCTGGGATCTCAGGGGCAGTGAAAGAGAGAGAGAGGGGGAGAGGGAGAGAAGGAGAGAGAGAGAAAGAGATTGCTGATTAGCCCGGATTCTTTCCCAACTTGCTTTAGCGTGTGCTTGCGTTCCCTGCCGACCCTACACAGGACACTATATATTTTTTCCCCTTCGGTGCATGTGTTGATAGTTCAGCCTGTAGTTGTTTGCGGTTGGCTTTTTTTTTCTTTTTCTTCCTTTTTTTCCCCCTGTGTCTGGGAGGGGGGAGGGGGGAAGTCGGGGGGGGGGGGAAGTGGAATCGGTCGCATCCATTCTACCCCCACAGTCATTAACTTAGGAGATTTCCCTCTCTTATATTTTTTTTCCCTCCCCAATTGGAAGGGTGGGTTGTGATTTTTTTTTTTTTTTTAGTCTCGCCTTTCCAGCTCCAAACAAGGTGTAGTGAGCCGCTCTTCCTTCTAAGGAATGAAATGAGAGACAAGGATCACTCAAAGACATCTCCTACCTTGGGCTTGGGGATTTTTTCTTAAAGGCGAGGCGCACATTCCTAAGCAGCTATGTACAAAGCCCCCCCTGAAATCTTGTCTGTGTAAAGTTAGAGTGTGTTCAGGATTTTTTTTTCCTCTCTCTCCCAAGGCTGATCGCTAATAATATATCGAAAGCACTTCCCTTTAGGTTGTGGGAAATCTATTCCCTTCACCTTGCCTCCTTTTTTTTTTCCCTGAAGGCTGTAACTTTACTTTTTTTTTCTCTCTCTCTTTTTTTTTTTTTATCAGTTTGCACAATCGCTTAGATAAACACCAAGAAGGAGACTTCTCTTTAATTACCCAACGCACATCTTTCTGGGGGGCAAACAGCGGTCTGATTATTTTTTTTTGTTTGTTTGTTTCACCTGCCAAACTAAAGGAGAGGTAGAAAAAGGAAGATGCAAGCGATTTGGGACCTTGAACAAAGCAAATATGGTTTTGGTATGTTTACTTATAGTTTTTTTCTTCTTCTTTGACACTTTTTTCGGGCAATGTGTTGTGATTCTTGTGTTTCTCTTTTAAGGAAAACAAAAAATCCAAAAAAGCGAATGTTAGCTAACGTACGTCTTAAACGATCGTTTCTAAGGTTACGTGGGTTGCTCTAAGGAGGGGAAGAGGGGAGGGGGGGAGACCCAAGTCTGTGTAATTGCAGCACCATCAGTTAGCACGTCCTTTAGCTAAATAAAGCAAGCAGCAAACAAACAAACAAGCCAGCAAACCCAACGACCGGGAATCGGTTTTCCATGTCGGTCCGAGGCAAAGCAAAGCGCCTCAAAGTCATTTTCAAAGCGGCGTCCAGGAGGCAGAGCCCGGTCGCAGCCTGCCCTGCCTTGGGTTCCAGGCTGCTCGGGGGGGAGCGCCGGACTGACCTGCTCAGGAGGGTGGGGAGGAGAGGACAGAGCTCTTAACTTAAGTGATAGGTATTAAAGTGCACGGAATTGTGTCGCTGTGTGCAGCTGCAGCATTTATTTAGGGAGGAAAAAAAAAAAAGGAAAAAAAAAAAAAAGGTTGGTGGCGAAGGTAGAGCGCCGAGATCCCCTCTTCCCTCTTCCCCTCCGGTCCCTTCCCCAGCTAAGCAAGTACAATGGAAAGAAGCTGGAATATACTCACCATCTGAAGGTGTGGTTGGCAGTTCGGCTGAGGCTTTAAGGCAATTATTTATCCTTTTTTTTTTTTTTTTTAAGTATTATTGCGAAAGACGTAGATCTGACTTTAAGCAGCAAAAGTGTTTTGCTCTGACAACAGCATGCGAGGCACGGTTTCTCGTTTGAAAAAAAAAAAAAAAAATCACAAAACAGGATTCCCCCCCCATCCCCTTCCACTATGCCTTAAAAATACCTATTCGGTGTAGAGCTGGCAGAAACCCTGATGCAGAAATCTTATAGTCCGGTCTAGGAGTGCCCAAGTCAATTAATTTTAAATCCTTAGGAATTAATCAGATTAAAATGTACAGAAGTTTCATTCTCGTATGCATACGTGAGCCAAAAGTCGTTTCCCTTTAAGAGATCCTTTTCTTTTAAAGTTGAATTTTAGGCAGATAAGAGACTTACACTAGGGGGCAGCCGGATACTGTACTTGCTCCAATCTTAAGCAATTTTTTTTCCTCTCTCACAGCATATGCTCTGATTTAGCACTGTAAATTTTTCAGAGGACCCAACTCTGACAGCCCCTGGTGATTTTCAAAGTACCACAAGCCAGTGGTTAAAAATTGCATTGACTTGGAAGTTCAGAGGCACACAATAGGAGCCACTTTCCCTATTCATGGAACTTCAGTGTGGTGGAAGAGAAAAACACACACATACTACATTGAGGGAGAAGAGGAATTCATTGAATTCTGTTAGACGTAACTGCTTTCCACTGAGTTCAGAGCGAAACTCGGTATTTGTTCGATGCTGTATTCATATTGCGATTTAATCTAGAAAGAATTAGAGGACTGTTAGGCAGCTTTCTGCCAGGAAAGCAGCTTCCCCCTCCTTCCTCCTCTTTTTTAAAACCTGAAGATTTACACCGGCTTCATCCCCAACTCTATTTTAGCAAAATAAATCCTTCCACTCCCTCTCATTAAAATAAATTTACATCTGCAGTAAAATGGCAGGAGGGATGAATTTGTTTATTTGGAAAACCAATACGGTCTTACTTTTAAAACAGAGCGTTTCTATTGTCATTAGGCTCGGAGAAGGACAGTTGAGAATCTCCTTCTTTGCGAGGCGCTCAGGTTTCGAGTATTATCTAGCGAAATTAGCTGCAGTTCATTTTTACATTCATCTGTTCTGCCTCAAACCACTCGCAGGAGTGTTTTCAAATAAATAGCAAAGCATCTAATGGTGCTAATAGATAGTTATATTGCTGCATCCCTCGAAGAGCAAATAGTTAATCTGGTGCATTCTTCATTAATGCTTGAGCAATCAGCGTATACGGCGGCTGTTAAGCGTATATCAATGGCTTTTCATTTTTACGATCATACGTTCAAACTATTAATATTGTACGTCCTGTTAAAACCGCTTTCTCTTCTGATTTCTGCATTTGTTAAGACGGCATTAATGTTTTTTCATATGGCGAATTAATCCTGTTTACTTTGTCAGGTTTGAGACAGGAAAGGCTGGTGTTGGGTTGGGGTTTTTTCCTATTTTTCCTCAGGAAATTCAACATCAGCAACAATCTGTGACTATTCTGCATTTTGAACCCACACCTTCTCCCACCCTCCCTGAAAGGTGACGTCCTCGACTCTGGGTTATTTGGAAATCATAAAGCAGTTCCCCACATTTTAGCGGGGAAGGAATCTTCCACCACCACCACCCCCCTTCTATCTTTTCAGTCCCTTCTGGTCCCTGTTTCGGAGAAAGGCTATTTTTGCTCTGTCAGGATCAATGGGAACGCTGCACCCTTGCCTTTGAAATTGAGCCGCAGTTACATCTTCGTTCGTGGGGTCTTAATACACCAGGTTTCTAAGCAGGACATTGTCAAGTCTGGGTGCTTTTTACAACTTTCCAATCATCTCAGCACCTGCGGCTTGAGCCACATATATTATTTCTGCGGCAGAAGGGGGTGTGCATGTGGCAACATGAAAAAGTGTGTGTGAGGAGGTGAGAGGCAATTAATCCTTTAAAGAGTTGGGCACAGGTCTGTGTCCCCACGTCCGTACTTGGTGACTAGCTCAAATGTGAGCGCATGTAGACACGTATGTTTGCAGAGGAAGAATTGTCCGACCGGGCATTTATCCGCCTATTTTAACATGTTTTCTTTTTTTATCTCTCCGTCCTTTCGCCTGTTCGAGTGTCTTTTGGCCATTTGCACTAGGAGATGAACTCAAAGTCCCCGTTCCGCTGTCCGGTCGCTATATTCAGAGGGAAATAAACAACTGTCCCCGTGTACTCAGATCGGTTACCTATTTAGTAGTGTTCCTACTATAGCACAGAGGTTGTGTTACTGTGTCAGGGTACGTGTGATCTAAAAAAAAAAAAAAATTAAAAAAGCACAAACCCCGAAATAAAGTTTAAGGGGTTGAGATGAGCTGCGTTATAGCGATGCCGCGGAGGTTGAGAAGGAAAAGACACGAGTGTCACACTCTACGGAGAGGTGTTGCGGGTGTTCTTTCTCCCCCATCGCGCTAAGGGGAAGGAGTAGATGGTGTCTTGCGTGGAGACGCGGTCCTGTCGCCCAGCCCGCCGGCTGCCCGGGGTGGCGGGGGAAGAGGGGCCCGTACGGGGAGGAGCGGTCCGGAAAGGCGGCCGTGCCCCGTTACTCCGCCGGGAACGGGACTGTGGGGGCGGCTGGTCCCGGAGCGCTGCGGCGGGGGGACGCTCAGCGCCCCGCGGTTCCGCGAGCGGCCGGGGCTAGCGCAGGTGCCGCCACCGCCGGCCTCGTCTCCCGCCGGTCAGCCCGGAGCGAGGCCGCCGGGACGGAGAGCGACGCCGGCCGGGCCAGCGCGCGGCGGGACCTCCGGCGGGCGGGAGCTCGCGTACCTGCGCAGCGCTGCCCATGACGGGCGGCCGCTTCCCCTCCCCAGGCGGAAGCGGGTCTCACTTTTATTTTATTCGGTGGAATTTTGCCTCATTTTAGAGTCAATTTTCTGATTCTCACCCGCCGTCCCCAAGCCCCCCTCCCGACCCCGATGCCGTGCCTCGGCGGGCGGCCCCAGGTGAGGCGGTGGCGCTCCGCTCGCCTCGCCGGGCTCGCCTTAACCCCTCGCACCGACGGCGGCGAGGGCACGACACGGGGAAGCCGGGGCGAGGAGTAAGAGCGAGAGGAGCAGGAGCGGCGTGCGCGGGGGGACGCCCCGGCCCCCGTGGTGGTGGCAGCAGCGGGGCGGCGCCTGCCTCTAGGACCGCGCGGGCGGCGGCGGCGGCCATGGCAGGCCGCGCAAGGGCGCCTGGCGGCCCAATGAGGGCCGAGGGGCGGGGCGCGAGCTTTTGACCAGTCAAACGCCGGTCGGGTTGCCTTATAAGGCGCGCGGTCGCCATGGCAACGTGCGCTAAGTTGCAGCAGTCGTGTCAAAGTTCACTCTCCCGCCAGCGGGGCGAGCGGCCGGCGGGGAGCGCGCTCGCCACTCGGGCCCACACGCCGCCGCGCCCCGCCCCGCCCCTCCCCTCACCGCCGGGAGGGGGGGGAGCCCCCGCTTTTTTTTTTTTTTTTTTTTTTTGGGGGGGGGTGGGAAGGGCTGGCGCTCTCCCCCCGCTCTCCCCGTGGTGAATTTCCCCTCTTCCCCCCCGGCTGAGGAGCGATGCTGCGCGCTGGGTTATGATCCTTCCCTCTCTCCCTCCTCCTCCTCCTCCTCCTCCTCTTCTCCTCCTCCTCCTCCTCCCGCTCCCCTCTTTTATCATCCTGGCTGGCTGGGCGCTGCGCTGGCGAGTTGACTCCTTCCCTCCCCCCCGCCCCGCGGCCCCCCTCCCCCCGCCCGCGCCGTGAGCACCGGCGGCGCGGAGGCGAGAGCCCACTTGCGAGGCGGCAGAAGCAGCATAAGGCAGCGCGGCGGCGGCAGCGGCAGCGGCGGCGGCGGCAGCAGCAACAGCAGCAGCACCCGAGCGGCGGCGGCGGCGGGAGCGGCGGCAGTGGGGACACGGAGCGGCGGGAGCGGCGAAAGCGGTTGAGCCCGGGGCAGGAGCGGAGCGCGGCGCGGCGGGGGACGGAGAGGAGGAACAAATAAACAATCATAATAATAATTAATAATAATAACAACAATAATAATAATAAAGCGAGGAGAGGAGGAGGAGGAAAAAAAAAAAACAACCAAACAGCCAACCCCCCACCCCCGAGCCAAAAAGAGGGAGAGAGAGAGAAAGAGAGCAGCGCCCGGGCGGAGCGGCGGAGAGGAAGAATTAAAGCGAGCGAAGGAGGGAGGAGAGACAGAGCAGAGAGAGAGAGAGGAGGAAAAAAAAAAAGCCCACAAAAACAAAGCGATCGCAGTTGATGTTGCTGCTGCAAGCTGGACTTCCAAAAACTACGGCGAGACCGTCCGCTCTCCGCGCCGAGAAAAGTCTCCTCAGCTGTGCGTGTTTTTTTCCGCTGTGTGTGTAATCTTTAACCTTTTATTCATTCTTATTTTGATGGCTTTCCTGAATGGCTGACTGCGAGCTTCCCTGGACCTGGCCCCCAGACACCCGCCTCTCCTCCTTCAACTACTCTGCTGCAGATCAGCTCTAAGAGAGAGAGAGGGAGATCTTTGAAGAGATTTTTTTTTTCCTCCTCTCTCTCTCTCTCTCTCCCTCTCTCCCCCACCCCCACCACCCCTTTACTTTGCTCTCCTGGAGCCCAGACAATCGACTCGCAACTCGCCCCCCCGCACACACACCTCCATCGCCCCGTGCTTCTGCACCTTCGCCGGTACCGGGAGATCCCCCCCACCCCGACCCTCCTGAAAAAAAAAAAAAAAAAAAAAAGAAAAGGCAAAACAACAAAAGAGAGAGGGGGGAAGAGAGAGAGAGAGGGGAGGGAAAAAAAAAAAAAAAGACTGCTGCAAAGCTGATCTGAAAAGCAAAGCAAACAAACTTTGAAAATAAAGGGGGAACAGGAAGTTTGGCAACGGTGTCCAATAGATATGGCAATGGTAGTCGGTGCGTGGCGAGACCCCCAGGACGATGTGCCCGGAGCTCAGGGAACGCAGCCTTCGCAAGCCCCGCCGGTGCAGGGACCTCCGGCCGGGGCCCCGCACACCCCACAGACCCCGGGGCCTGGGGGCCCTCCCAGTACGCCAGCCCAGACCAACCAGCCAAGCCAGCAGAACCAAGGAGACAAACAGCAGCAGCAGCAGCACATTGAATGTGTGGTTTGTGGGGACAAGTCTAGTGGCAAACATTATGGCCAGTTTACCTGCGAGGGTTGCAAGAGTTTCTTCAAGCGGAGTGTAAGGAGGAATCTCAGCTACACTTGTCGTGCCAACAGGAACTGTCCCATTGACCAGCACCACCGCAATCAGTGTCAGTACTGCCGCCTCAAAAAATGCCTCAAAGTTGGCATGAGACGGGAAGGTATTGGGATTTCATTTGTTTTGCAATTTTTTTTCACTCGCTGCGTTTTGGGTTCTTTTTAAAATTATTATTATTGTTATTATTCTTTTTAAACTATCTCCCCAAACCCAACCAGAACCTTTCTTTCCCCACCCCACCCCCCACCCCGAATAAACAGACAGAAACTTTCTCGTAATGAAAGAAAGAGGTGCTGGAGAGGGTGGGCAGGGGAGGCAGGGGCTCTTGCATGCTTTCTCCTGCAGTCGTAATTGATTTGTGTTTGTTTTGATTTTGCTGATGGAGGTTTATTGGAAGTGGATTTTTAGTTTCACGCTGCTTAGGAGCGAGATGATTATTCTGACGTCTGGTTACTTTTCCCTCATGTTTCCTCCCGCATGTTCAGCGCTACCCCCCGTCCCCCGAGCAACCCTGTGTGTGTGTCTGTGCGTGTGTGTACACACACACGGAGCCTCACGAGATGCACACACGCATATATATATATCCTCCAGCACCCTGCCTTAGATTGCAATTTTACACAGGCGGTTCAAATTACTATTACAATGGGACTCACCCTACCGAGGCTCTACAGCACTCCACTGTGGATTCCCAGCCGGATTTTTCCTCCTTTAAAAATACACACACACACACATCCGCGTGTGTGTGTGTGTATATATGTATATATATATATGCATATATATATATATATATATATATTTCTGTGTGTCTGCCTTTCCCGATTGTTATTATCTTACTTTTCTTCCTCTTATTTTGTTGTCCGGGAGAGGCAGAGGGGGAGCAGAAGGGACGGGTAGGGGGGAAAGGAGCAGCCCAGAAGTAAGTGTGGGGTGCTCGGGTCGCTGCAAGTCGAGTCTTTGTGATATAAAATTAGACGAGAAATGTGAGCCTGCAGTTTTCCAGTGCGTGCTCTGTGTCTGGACGCTGTTATGTAGGTTAAGGGTTAGGGGGCTTGGGACTTGCTGGGCTCCTCTCTTTGTGTTTCTGCAAGAGTAACTAACCTTGTAATACATGCGATAACAAATATAAATCAAGCACATTTTTAGGCGTTCTCCTTCCTTGCCGTCTCTCTGCCTCTGAGTCCCTTTTCTCTCTCCTTTTTCTCTCGCTGTCACCGTGTAAATTTATTAACAAAATGAAAGGCCCACTTTCCATGGGCAGCTGAGGAAGGTGCCTTTGGATAATGCCCCCAGCCTCGCCGGGGGATCTGACGGGGATGTTGTGGGGTGATCTCGCCTCCTTTGATATTTTTAATAAGGGGAGGGGGGGAATACATAATAACAGCAGCAACAATGTATTCGGTGGATGAGAAACGTGTGTGGGACCAGCGCCGGGGATTTTGAACTGACGTGTTTCTTCCCTCTCCCCCTTCTCCCTCCCCATCCTGCTCCCCCAGTCTCAAATCAATAAGCTGTTTTAGGTGTAATGAAGAAAAAATGCCCGGGCACACAAAGATGTATCCTGCATCTCTTGAAGAAGAGTGATGGCGGTGGGGGGAGAGTGGAGGGAATAACTGAATTGTGGTGTGTTTTGGGAAGTGAGGATCTCGGGCTCCTCCAGGCAGTCCTGGCCGAGCGGGCAGCATTGCTCAGCTTTTATTGTTGCTTTTACTTGACCCGGGAAACTGCGGAGCCTTAAAACCGGGTGCGGGCTGAACTCTGACTGGAAAAATGCCTGTTCCCCCTTAAAGCTGCCTTGGTGCGGTGTCACACACGCAGGCACCAGCACACAAAGCAGGCTGTATTTGAACCGATGGTCGCAATTCAGATATTAATAGCTGTAGTTTCTTTTTTATTTACTGCAGCGGTCCAGAGAGGCAGAATGCCACCCACACAGCCAACTCATGGTCAGTTCGCCTTGACAAACGGGGACCCTCTCAACTGCCATTCCTATCTATCCGGATATATCTCCCTTCTTCTGAGAGCAGAGCCCTACCCCACCTCCCGCTTTGGCAGTCAGTGCATGCAACCCAACAACATCATGGGCATCGAGAACATTTGTGAACTGGCAGCTAGGATGCTCTTCAGCGCCGTGGAGTGGGCCAGGAATATCCCCTTCTTCCCAGATCTCCAGATCACAGACCAGGTGGCCCTGCTGAGGCTGACCTGGAGCGAGTTGTTTGTCCTCAACGCTGCCCAGTGCTCCATGCCCCTCCACGTAGCCCCGCTCCTGGCAGCCGCCGGCCTCCACGCTTCGCCAATGTCTGCTGACCGAGTGGTCGCCTTTATGGACCACATACGAATCTTCCAAGAGCAAGTAGAAAAACTGAAAGCATTGCATGTCGACTCTGCAGAATATAGCTGTTTAAAGGCCATAGTCCTCTTCACCTCAGGTAGGCAACATTTCTTTGCTCTTCCTTTCCCTGCCCCCGCCCCCCCGCTCCGATCCCCCCTGAGAACTGTTTGCTCTTGCAAAGTGTTATTGCCTGCACCCCATCACCGCTCTCTGCCCACCTCCCCGAGAACCAGCGCGGTCTCGTTTGCTTTTAGGAAACGGTACCCTGTGGTCTTGCCTTCAGGGCCTCGGGTCTGAGCATCCCGTCTTTGAGGGAATGCAAGATTTCTTTTTTAAAATAAATAAATAAAATATACATACACACACAAAAAGACAACCCAAACACACCCCAAACCTAGCTGAGTAATACTGGGGATAGAGAATGAGGGGGCTCGGGGAGAGGCACCCATTCGCCATGAGAGTCTGCGCTTTCTCACTGAA
This sequence comes from Patagioenas fasciata, assembly GCF_037038585.1. Lineage (NCBI taxonomy): Eukaryota > Metazoa > Chordata > Aves > Columbiformes > Columbidae > Patagioenas > Patagioenas fasciata. The sequence goes on along the minus strand of NC_092531.1, from coordinate 18,125,788 downwards.
AAAGAGTATTTTATTTAACAGTATAGCTCTGGGTTGTTGCATTTAATGACACGCATCCGAACAGCAGCAAAAATCTGTTTGATGTTGTTAAATACAAGTCGTCCTATCAGTGAAACCACTTTAAAAAGAGGATCATTTTATGGGCAGCCAGGAAAGGGAAAAAAGCTCTGCAGGATTAAAAATTGAATTAAAAAAAAAAAAAAAAAAAACACAAGAAGTTAAGTGCACAAAGCTGAGTTTAAAATATGTTCCCTGCCATCCCATAAAATAAAATAAATCAACTTTCCAAAGAGATGTCTGATTTAAACAGAATGTGGCAGTGAGCAGTTCTGTGTCATTTAAGCTGAGGGGAAAAGTTTGCATTTGTACCCAGCAGGAACTGCATAGTCCAAAGCGAGTAGCGGGTGCGAAAAGATAATTACCATAAGTAGAGAGGAGTAGTATGGAAAAGTAAGAGGAGACTGAAGCTGCCGCTCCACAGTGTAATCCCGGGGTGGCACAAGCATGGCTCTCCCGAGGAAAAGACCTCGAGGTGTTTCTTAGATAATCAAAGAGAGGGGGGAAAAATGTGTCAACTTTTGCTGCCTAGAAATAGTGCATGAGTTATAAAGCAATAATTGAGTGCGTTGTGAAATCTAATTAGCTTGCACTAGAGTTTAACCTGGGTGAGTAATAAACCTGATATTAACTCTGGAGGCTAATTTTTTTTTTTTTTTTTTTTTTTTTTTTTTTTTTGAGGAAAAAAAATCTGTTCGCTAATTTGTGCAATACGTTATCTCAGATTGCTAACTTTAAGGCTGCATCGGCAAGCCAATGTGCTGCAGCCCTGGAAGTTTTGGGATTAAGTTTAAAAATACATCTATTCCTTCTGTAACTCATTTGAAAGCTTGGGAAAGTGGCCACGCGATAAACATATGAATGGAAGCAGGACCTGTAAAATAATTACTCATCGGAGTTTTTTAAAGCCTGATATCAGGAAACAGGAAAAAAATGTAGTTTATGTGGGAAAAGAAGGGCTCACAATCCTTTCCTTGTTGTGTTAAAGGGGGTCTGGGGAACGAAGTCATTTTCTGGACTTTGTCCAGGTTCTGGGTCGTGACCTAAACTTCCTTTTATATATTATTGCTTTACACATAAAAAACTTTTTTTTTTTTCTTCTTTTTTCCTCCCCCCCAAAATTACTCGTGCTAGAGTCCTAAGGTGATCAATGAGCAGGACGCATCTCACCACAGGGGGACAGGGATTCCGAGTGGGAAGGAGTGTACGTGGGGTGCTGATTTTATTTTTCTATGGTTTTCCAGGATGCGTTTTCCTCTCCCTCGCTCGAACCCTCAGCGAGGATCCCACACATGCTCACATCCCTCCCCAGCCCCTGACCAGCTCACACCCACACCCAGGACTTTATTTCCAATCCTGCCTTTTCTCCTAAGTAATTTTTTTCTTTTTTTTTCTTTTTTTTTTTCCCCTTTTTTGAGCCTTCTGAGAAAACAATCGTCCGATCCTGTCGTAACTGTTTAATTTATTACTATTTTCAAAATGTGAGGCCTGGCGTGTAAATTGCCTCCCAACTAGATAAACGTTTCTAGTTATCTGATTCTAGGGGAAGATAGCCGCATGCAGAAAAATAGGGTGATGCATGAAGCTTCTGCAGCACCCCAGTAGCACTCCCTGATGCAAAGCAGGCGCACATAGATGCGTATAATGTTTGCTGCAGCCTCTTTTAGGAGCAAAAAAAAAAAAAAATCTGGGTTCTAATGACTCGCAGAATATGCATGTGTTAGCCCTGTGCCTAGGAAAGCCACAGGGAGGTCAGGTCACAACCTGTGCTCTTTCAGCACAGACGTCTCTGATTTAAAGGGAACTTATTGTATTTTAGCGTATCAGGAAAAAAAAAAAGTGAGAGAGAGAAAAAAAATGTCCAGACCCTATCAGGGAGTTTTCTTCTTGTAAGGGCCTTTAGGTTTAAAAAGAAGAAGAGGAGGAAAAAAAAAAAAAAGAAGAAAAAAAGAAAAGAAAAAAAAAGAGGAGGGAGTGGGGGGGGCAGAAAGAAAGAGAAAAGAGGGGGGAAAAGAAACAGCTCAAATGAACAGAGAGATCACAGTTTGCATGGCTGCCTCTGAATAGGCTAAACTGACAAGATCAGTTTTAAAGGGCCACTTAAATCAGTTTCAAAGACTGAAGAAAAACGCGTTGTCTTCTTTGGGGGAGAATCTGTTGCTGGATCCGGGGCGCCATTATCTTTGGCTGGGCCAGTTTTTTATTATTATTATTATGATTTCTATCACTCTTATTAGCATGCCTTCTCATCACATGCTTAGGCTCTCCCCAGTTATTTTCCAAGGTGGGGGAGAAGTAGTGGCTCCGTTTCCCCCCTTTCGACTCAAGCCTTCCCCGCCCCTCCAGCCTTTCTCCCTAAAAATACAGATATACGAAATTACGCTTGGCCAGCACCTCCTTGTCAACCCCTCACGTCTGTCGTGCCATTCGAAATCTCGAATCTTGGAGAATCCCGATCCTAAGGGAGACCCTCCAGAAGAGAGAGAAATACAAACACGCACACATAGATTGTCCCTTTTGGTAAAACCTACTTAAACTCTGGGGGGCGAGGTGATGGCGCACCATCTACACTTAAGTCTAGCAATAATAAACAACAACAAAAAAAATCACATTTAAAAATAAAAATTTGAAAAACACACAAAACTTTTTAATCTGATGATTGTTTTCTTTTTTCTTTCTTTTTTTTTTTAATTTATTTTTGTTTTTTAATACACTTTCTTCTAGATGCCTGTGGTCTCTCTGATGTAGCCCATGTTGAAAGTTTACAGGAGAAGTCACAGTGTGCTTTGGAAGAGTATGTTAGGAGCCAGTATCCCAACCAGCCAACACGATTCGGGAAGCTATTACTACGTCTCCCCTCCCTTCGCACTGTCTCCTCTTCTGTCATAGAGCAATTGTTTTTCGTCCGTTTGGTAGGTAAAACCCCCATAGAAACCCTAATCAGGGATATGTTACTGTCTGGCAGCAGTTTTAACTGGCCTTATATGTCCATTCAATAAAATATTGGAAAGAGAGAGAGAAAAAAAATCAAATAAAAATAAAAAATTGAGAAGGGAGGTGAAAGAGAGTGAAAGGAAAGCAAATGACATTTGGGTTCTGGTTGTTTCTTAAATTTCCTTCTGCTAAGAAAGGATGTAAAAGGATGTTACAAGTTTGCTAAGAGAAGACAGGAAAAAATTAATGGACTGTGAATAAAAAAAGAGAGAGAGACTGTCAAATGAACTTTTACAGAATGCATTCAAAACTCCCGTGTCGTTCAGAAAAAAAAAAAAACATAAATAAACAACAACTTGCTACTTATCATTTTTTTTTTTGTAAAAAATAGAAAAAAAAAGAGAGAAAGAAAAAGGAAAGAAAGAGAAAAGAGAAAGAAGAAGAAAAGGAACGATGGTGGGCTTTTTCTTTTTTCTTCTTTTTTTTTCTGTTTTGGGGGTAAACTTTTTTAAAAATCTCGCTTAAAGTGCATTTAAAGGAAATTTGAAGAAAATTAGCAGAATGGAAGAAAGTAAGTCTTTTTTTTCCAAATTATTAATTGTCCTATGTGTCTATGTACCTATAGCTGTTCTTTTTTGTATTTTTCTGGTTTCAAACCAGTTTATTCTGTGGTTCTGTAATAATTTTTTGATATAACCTTGGCTTCTTCAAAAAAATAAAAAACCCCTGTGTATCCTTAAAATATATGTTCTGAAAGAATTAAAACTGAGTCCACGAAAGTATCATAGGAAGAAAGGAAAAGAGCAAAAACCCTCAACAACACAATGATGGAAGCGCACTTAAGGTGGTGACCTAAAATCTAGCTTGAAGCTGAGAGAGCTATAATTATATAGACCCGGATGAACCACACATGTCATATAACTACCCCCAAATCTAGTTTTTTTTTGATATTTCGGACAGAAAATGAACTGTGCGGATTTATTATAGGTAGAAGGAGTTTGTGTCCAAGACACGATTCAGTTTTGATTTTAAAAAACAAACAAACAAGCGAAGTGAACTTTTGTAACTTGAATTGGGTTCCACATAGTTCATCATGAATTGTTATTAAACTCCTTGATCTGTTTGTATATTTGCAAGCCCTTTGTATTATAATAATTGTTGATATTTTCCCTTTTTAAAAAATACCATTGAAATCAGCATGACAAAATAACACTGTTGGCACTTATAGATAACGTGATTGATTCAGTATCTTAGAGTTTACAGTTTTGTGTTTAAAAAAACTGAAGGTTTTTTTTTTTAAGTGCAACATTTCTGTATACTGTAAAAGTTATAATAACTGAACTGTTTGGTCGAGTCTTTGTGTGTTATATTCCAAGGAAAATTGAAAGTATTCAGAAATTAAAATATTATTTGATATCTGAAACTTGTTTGGCTGTCATAAATGTCTTTCAGAAACCACATTACTTCTCTATAGTTTGCAGTCATTTGAGTCCATAGGCGATTGATTTGTTTACTTGTCACAGTAAGTTTGTAGCAGATGTATTGTAGTGTATTTACCTGTTTAATTCCGGGATGGGGGTGGAGGACTTAAGTTCGTGGTTTATCTCTGGTTTTAGGAAGCACTCTGCTGAAATGGTAAACCATCAAACCCCATTCATCTAATCCTCCTGTTAATTAAAAATGGATTTTCTGGGGGAAAAAAAAAAAAGAAAAAAAAAAAAGAAAAAAAAAAGGCCCTTATTTTTGTCACACTTAAGTGCCTGCGTAGGAAAGGTATTGTGAAAAAAAAAAAGAAGTCTTAGAAATCCGGAGATCAGTATCTATTTTATGATCAGAATTGGGCGAAAATCTTTCGTAAATGTGTGACATACGCGCACAAGATCATTCAAGCAAGGTAATAGCAGTATTGTAAATATAGGTCAGTTGTTTGCAATGAGTTTTCTTTAAGTATGTGTGATTTTTTTATAATACTCCGTAGTTGCCATCTATCGTTGTCATTGAGAGGTCTTCAAATGGAGTGGCTTTAGCTTCTAGCACTGAGGAGTCGGGTTTTAATGTATATATATACTCTCAAGTGGATTTTTTTTTTTACCTTAGACTGTGAAAGCATGACCACAGGTCATCTATGTATTTTACATATGGGATGTATGTCTGTATGTACACTTGCATACATACATGCGGAGGCGCAAACGCAGCTTTCCTGAGCAGACCAGGGCCCTCTCTTGTAGCCACCACTGATGCGCTGGGGACCTGCCTGGGCCAGTGGCTCAGGACCGGACAGAACATTTGTGAATTTAGTGCTATCCTGAGCAGGCAACAAAACCCCCAAATCTGAAGGAAAGCAAGACGATGTGGTTTTGCAAAGGGTTGATATTTTGGTTTGTGTGTGTGTGTGTTTTTTTTTTTTCTCTCCCCCCACCCACCCTCCCTTTGGTCTATAGCAGATGCTTTGTATGTGAAAGCTTGCAATTTTGTTCTTGTCTGAGGCTTCCCCCTCTCCCTTTTTACCACACGTAACTACACCATGTTGTGGTTTCACAAAAAAAGAGAGAGAGGGAGGGAGAGAGATCATTCTGTAAAGTCGATTAAACCCTGATCTTTAGTGTGTTCCAGCTAGACACATCTGTACTGGGGGCTGAGGGGAGTATGACTGTGAAATTGAGCAGTTTTACATCTGAATCATGGCTCCTTTTCTATAAATATATAAATATATATAAATATATATATATACTATTATTGCAGGGGATTGCTGACCTCTAGATTTAGCTTTTTCTATTGCAAGTGCTATCCATGTGAGTGTGTGTGTGTGAAGTTTTTATGCTTACTAAGAACACAGGATCTTGACTTGTTTGTTTTGTGTTAGTTTATTGTAAACAACCATTTGTTGTAAATTGTTATTGGCATTAAATTATAATTTATGATTTTCAAATCCAAAACATTCTCTGCTTTTTATGTTTTAAAGCCTGTAAGCTATCTCTGTATTTATAAGTTTCTTGCAGCGAGCTTTGGTTCACAGAGAATAATAGTAAACAGAAAATGCACCAGGGTTAAATAAAAACACACACACGCACACACACACACGCAGAAGGCCCATGTATATATGTTTGGAATGCTCAGAGGAGGATTTGTTTAGAGACTTCAGTTAGTTGTAAGTTTATAGCATTTAAAGAAAGTTTTTCTTTTCATGCTGAGTTAGAACAAAAGGTCTATCCAAAGATTGAATTGGACAAAAGAGGAGGGTTGGGATCGAGAAGCTTGTTCTACGTGGAATTGAGGAGATTTTTTTTTTTTAGGAAAAAAAAAAAGCAAAAACAAAAAGGCTGCTAAACATGGCGACTCTTTCCCTTTAAGTCTATATTTCTTTTTTTTCCTTGCGGTCCCCCCCCCCCCCCTTCCCAACCCTCCCTTTTATTTTTTGCTTTAATCTGATCTTAGGTCGCTTTTTCCCTTCCCCACCACCCCTGCTACTGGCGCGGGGACTGGCGGGGAAAGGGACCCAAAGGCGACCCGGAACGACAGCGAAAGCTGCAGAGCCGCCCGCGGTGCAAACCACATCTCGGGAAAGGTCTTCTTCACCCCCCCTTCTTCCTCCTCCTCTTTCCTCCCCGCTGCCGCTCTCCCGGCAGGGTCGGGGAAGGTTTGGGAGAGCGGCGGCGGGGGATGGGAAGGGGGGGGGATCCGCCCGCGCTGTGCGTGCGCGGGGCGCGGAGGGGGCGCGGAGAGGAGGCGGCTCTCTTAAGTTCAGACAAAAGCGGAGGGTTGGGGCGAGAGGAGGCGCTTGGCGGGCGGTGCTAGCCCGCCTGTGGGGCTGGCGGGGCCGGGGCAGTGCCCGCAAGCCCGCGGGGGATCGCCCGTGGGGCCGCGCCGTCGTCGGCCGAGGAAGAGGCGGGCGGGTGGGAGGGGAGGTGGGGAAGCGCGGAGCGCTGCGCGGCCGCGGAAGGCGACGCGTGGGAAAGTCCGCCCGCGGGGTCCGATGAGCTCAGCCAACATGGCGGCCCCGGCCCTGCTCGTTCGCTACGCGCCGTGCGGAGCCGGGGAATGGGGCGAGGGGAGGGGGGAGGCGGCGTTATCCTCGCTCCGCGCAAGGTCCCCGCGGTGGGAAGCGGTCGGGGGGTACCGGGCGGGCCGGCGGGAAGAGTTGCCGGGCCGGCGGCCGGGGCCGGCGGGCAGATCTTCCTCCGGAGCTCGTATCCCATCTGCATGTAAATGACCTGTGGAAGCATCTCCCCCGTGCGAGCGCGGCTCGATGGCCATTGAAGCGGAGTCAGACCTACCCCGGGGTGTTATATTTAGGGTTTGCGCCTGCAGGGACAGCGGGATCCTCGGGAAGGTGCCTTTAAAAGAAAAAAAAAAAAAAAAAAAAAAAGGAGAGTGAAAGAGGGAGGAAAAGGGAATGAGAACAGGGGACGTTTCGAGGCGCTCCGTAACCGCCGCCGCTGATAACGAGCGGGATGTGGAAATGGAGATGGATTTTATTTTTTTTGATTAAAACTTTAGTTGGTCCTGGGGATCTCGCTCGCTTCTCTTTGCTTTGTTGAATGGAAAGAGATACACGGAGAAATGCAGGCCTTGTCAGGATTTATTGAAGTTGGGTTTAAAAAACGTGCTTCAGATGATTTTTCCCATTTTCTCAGATTTCAAAGGCTCCCCGCAGTGCGGCTGCCTAATTAATGGTGAAATTCAACTAAATCTAATTATGCAGTAATTTTAAAGCAGTTAGTCCTGGGCGCTGCTTTGTAATAGGAACCCAGTTTTTAAAGTTTGCTTAATGTGTTGGTTTAGGGAGCTTGGGGAGGAGAGGGGTGTAAGAGACAGAGCTGTGAAGGGTGTTTTTCCTTCCTTCCCCCCCCTCCTTTTTTTTTTTTTTTTTTTTTTTTGCTTTTGTCAGGCAAAGGAATGTAAAATATAGACCTAAAACACCCAGCGAAAGGCAAGAAGAGAGGCTGTGTTATCCATCGTGTGTGATACGGGTATTGAGTGAGAAGCACCAGCGAAAGTGTAAATAACACAGTAGTTAATAGGGACCATAAAGGTATTCCTGGCCTGTGGATTGTGGATTTCCAAGTGCCAAGCTGTTTTAGAGAGGATCTTGAATCCTGCGGTAATAAAGGGGCAACGGAGACACACAGCGTCTCTTCTTGGAAAATAAGAACCAGATTTCTGCTATTGAAAATCTATTGTCATTAAGAGGAGAGGCTTGTGCTCACGAAGTTATAAATCTTATCACCCTTTTGATAACACAGTTGTAATCAGTTAGCATCGCATTCAAACCCAATTGTAAAACTGCCTAATTTAATATGTCATACATGTCATTAAAACTTTATTTTTCCTCCTTCTCTTTTTTTTTTTTTTTCCTTCTCTCTACCCATCCCCCCCTCCCCCCCCAAGTAAAATGTCAACAGATCTGTCGTGGTAACGTGCGGCAGGGAGAGCTCGGGGTGGCTGCGCGGCTCCGGGGGCGAGCCCGGAGCTTCGCTGAAGAGGGTTTGCCTTCTCCCCATCTAGGTAATCGGAAGCGTTTATATCATATTAGAAGAAGTTTGGAGGGGGGGTGATAATAATGAAAATAGAGGGAGGGGTGGGAGACAAGGGAGAGGAAAACGCGATCCTTCTTCCTTCAGAATTGCGATCGCTCAATGAAGTTCTTTGAAAGAAACTTGTCTTATGATTAGCTAAGCAAACACATCTGCTTTCCTAGTTTGGGCTTAGCTAATTATCAAAACAAAGGGGCCGTTTCTTCTTCTACCTTGCTGGAAAGAAGATGTTATTTCAGGAGTCCTGTCTCTCCTCCCCCCGCATCCACACGCACAGTCAGCCCCTATCCCAACCCTTCCCAGCGAAGCACCACGCTCGTTTTATTGGGATTACCGATGGGGAAATGAGTTTGCGCACTTCTCTTCCTAATGTTAAGCTTTATCATTACCTTCCTTGGAACAATATTTTTCCAACCAAATGTCCCTGCGGCAGGGCGGAGGGTGGAGGTGGGGTGGGAAGGGGAAGGGAGGAGGGGGAAGGTGGTTTTGAATTGCGGACCAACTTCGCAGCTATTTGAATCAAGCCTGCACTCGGTTGATTTTAGTTGACAGAGCGTGTGTTGAAGCTGAACTCTATAATTTGCACTTCTGTTCTTTTATTAGAGTTGGACAACGAACTAATGAGCTTTCCCCCAGCACAGTGTCAGTTGTATTTATTATCTTTAGAAAACTTTTAGATAGAAGAAGCGTTCTTTTAAAGGGGCAAAGGTGTGGGGAAGGTTTCGCGTGGTATCTTTTTTTTTTTTTTTTTCTGGAGGTGCGGGGATCAACTTTGTGTCTGTGTGGATGTGCGTGTGTGTCCCTGACCCCGCGAAAGGCGACGCACGGGGTATTAGAGGAGGATAAGCTCCGAACTAGATGTGAAATCCGGACGATGCTGTCCTTGGCATGACTGGGATGGTGGGAAGATAACCCAGAGGCCATCCTCGCAAGACACCCCCCCCTCAAAAAAAAAAATAAATCATTGCTGCTAAGGCGGAGGCTCCGCGGTGCGGAGCGATGGGCGAGAAGCGGCGTTAACCCCAATTTGATCAGATCTCTGCAGGAGCGGGTTAACTTTATCAAAGCGAGAGGTGGCTTTAGACATGTACCTGAGAGACAGGAAAATAGAAAGGTGGTAATAATAATAATAATAATAATAATAATAATAATAATAATAAACCCAAAGGAATTATTTCTACACACAAAAAAACAGGACGAAGTGTTTATCACTGCGTGCCCATCAACGCATGAAACTGCACACGTTGCTCGGAGCCTGCTCTATCCGTGTGAGTCGTGAGATATTTTGAATTTTGATTCCAGTGTGTTTTCTTTGAACTGGGCCTTTCGGTTTATTAAGGCAGGAAGAGGAACTCAGCAATCCTCTTTGAAACACGCTTGGTTTAACTATTTTACACAAGTTTGCCCAGGTCCCTGGAGATTCTCCAGTTGAAGAAGATTGAAATTAGAGTTAAAAGCTGGCGGGGGGGCTAGGGGGTGGAGGGCGAGTGTGAAAGAGGGTGATGAATCTATTGTAAATGCCCTCCTGTATTCTGATGTGTTGGTGAACGGAACAGAAATGCGCGTTGCCTTATTTGATCCATACGCGCGCATCTGTATGTATGTGGGTGTATGTCATATACTCTCTATATGTCTACATGCCCACGCATATATAGGCCACGATTAATATTCTGAGAAATGCTGGAGAAAAAGCTGGTGTTTAGCGGCCATACGGAAAGGCTCACACTGACTGTTTCCCAGCAGCTTTACTCCTAAACTTTGCCTTTCCTTTTGTTTTCTTTTCTTTATTCTTCCTTCCCCCTCTTCTTGTAAATTGCTGTTAACGTGTGTCTTTATGTTCTGTCTATAACTAGGATGTAATCAGGCGCCCCATGTCTCTCTCTAAAAGCATTTAATAAATGTCTATTAAAGCGCTACAAATGTAAGATAAATTTAGTGGCGCTGCTGTCTCCCTGTATCCAAACGGTAATGATGGATTTATCAACAGGGATTCGCCTTCAGCGCAGTGAGAGAGATTTACTCAACAAATAAGTCGGAAAAGCACCCACCCAAATACAATCATTTATACGGAAACTGATTTCTTTACAGCACCACAGATTCGAGGGAACATACCGCTTATTGCCTTTTTTTTTTTTTTAACTCCACACCCCCCCCCCCATCCTCCTTTTATTTCCCCCCTTTTAAACACAATCATTGAAGCTGGGAGCGTGTGTCTCTCTCTGTTTTGGGAGTGTTTGCCTCCTTGTTGCTAACAGAACCTCCCAGACTCGATCAAACCCGGATCAATGCCTAATTTCTCATCATCGCCCTCCCTCTTCTCCCCCTCTTTCATTCATTTCTTTTCCTTCAGCCCCAAAATGTCGACGATATGTGTATTCGGTATCAAAAGTCGTCGGGTTTCGGAGTCCAAGATGGATGATGAAAGGGGGGGGAAATGATGCCTGAATTGTCTGTGTGTCTCTTCCTAAACGCTTGCGAGCGGCTCCCACCGCCGAGGAGAGATGCTCCCAACCTCAGCTGAAATTTCTCTCTCCTTCTCCTTAGCCCTTGCTTTAAACACTACCCATTAGCCTGTATGCGAATAAAATGAATGAACTCGGAAAGAACCACCATTCATTGTTGAATTCAAGCACTATAAAAAAAAATAAAAAGAAAGAAAGAAAGAAAGAAAGAAAAAGAACCAAACAAAAACAACCAACCCTGAAATGCAACCACATAGCGCCCTAAGATTATTTCCCTTTCCTCGAAAGTAGCTCCTAACCTCAGATTTCTCCCCCACCCCCTTTGCCTGGTCTTATTTTCCCCCTTGACCACAACTTTCTTCGATTCGCCTTGGAAAAAAAAAAAAAAAAAGCATGTGTTGATTTGATGGAGTCCTTCAAACAACGGACTTGCGAGAGCTGTATTCATTCTGAAATATTAACCCTATTTTCTGAATTTCCTTCCTTTCAAATAGCTGCTTGTATTTTACTATGCTGGATCTCCGATTTAAACATCCACAGTTCTAGGAGCTTGTTAGATATATCTATATTTTAATTTAATTTCGCTGCTGTACATAAAATAACAATAAATAAACCCGAGAACTTGTCTTTTCTTTTGCAGAGAGTTTTTTATTCTTCTCTAGAAATTTCATTGAGATGTCTCTGTACTTTGTTTGTCAGTTATCTTTGTTCCTTTTAAATAAAGGGCTTTTAAATGGACTTATTGCTCCCAGCGTGGGTTCTTCTCTCTAAATGTTAGAAAATTGTGCCATCTACCCGCTATTCTAAGTACTGTCACACTCAGAGACCTCCAAGGACCTTCCAGCCCCAACTTCAATACAACTGTGTCAAAGGGTGCCTAGTAGCGAGACGAGAAAGGTTTGCGTGGATTTTACAGATTTCCAGCCTGAATCGCTCTCTGAAGCGCCAAAATGATCTGCAAAGATGCAGTTGGTTTCCTTTGATGGCTCCTTCTCCGGCCCCAGCTCCAACTCCAGCCTTTGCAGGGACTAATGAAGCCTCCCTGCCTCAGCTACATTGCACTTTCTCTCCAGTGCATAGTTTTTCCTGCTAATTTTAGGCACGAAAAGTGTGGGTGTGCAGGGAAAGGGGGGCGGAGAGGGAGGGGAAGGTAGAGACTTCTGTCGTCTTTTTTTTTAAGAGCAATAGATATTTATAGTCGTGGCCTCTAACGATGAACATATATTGTTGTTAATTGGGGAAAAAAAAAAAAAAAATCTTCGCTTTTTGAGGTTGGTTCTGGCTGATTAGCTAGGGATGCTGCTGGCTGAGTTTCCAAGTGAGGGATGAGGAAAACAGAAATGTATATAAACTTCACAGGCCTTTTTATCTCCACGCAAATACTTTGCACAGTAACCCACTGCTACCCCCTTAGCTGGACTGCAACATTAGCGTTCAGGTTTAAAATTAGATTTCGAAATCTTTCTTGCTCGTGGGTAAGTAGAAATAGTTGAGAGAGCGTCTTAATTTTTTTTTTGTCTTTTCCCCCGAAAAAATAAAATCAGAAGTGCCCTCTAAATCAGTTAAAACGGATTCACAGTTTCCAAGTTTATGGTGTAGTTACATGTCTTCGAAATTATTTTTGCACCCCTTAGGAGACTTAGGAGAGAATTGCGAGTGTCGGCTGAGTATTTATGGGTGGGGGAAAAAACAGTGATACGCTTTATGACTTTTATGACTTGTTTCACACTGTTCAAGAAATGGAGTTTTAAGCAACATACAATTAAATCTATATTACTCTTTGGATAAATTCCAAGAAACTCCAGAATCAATTAGTTTAGAACCCTGGATACTTGTTGCTAAAAATTATTTAAAATTTAAAAAATAAAATAAAATAAAAAGAAGTAAAGACGACCAGCCAAGGACAAGTCTGCTCCAGATGTGATTTTTTAAGTCCCTGCTATATAGACCAGACAGGCTGAACAGTCTCGCTTCTCCGGTTTCCCATTTTACATTTATTCCTGTCGGAATATAGAGGCATCATAGAATCATTTTTCTTTCTTTTTTTCTGTGCGTTCCCCCGTTCGTTCCCTTACGGGCTCCTTTGGCAGCTTCGTGTTTTTGAGGGGTTTTGTTTTGGTTGGTTTTTTTGTGTGTGTTGTCTTTTTTTTTTTTTTTTCCCTTCGCCTTTTTGATACTTCCCAGTGTCTTTTTAACCATTCCGGTGATTATTGCTGCTTGTCAGTTACTTGGGTTAAAACTTTCCTTCGCTACACACAAACCACCGCCATGCGGACGAAGTCAAATTCAGCCCCTCTCCATTCCCAGGTTGAAGGATAATCCTAATTTTGAAAGCGGCTTCATCGGCCGCTCTCTTCCCTTAATCACAAACTGGTTAGTTATCTTAAATGTCATCTTCGTCCCTTCCCCATTTGGGTTTTTTCCTTGCCCCAGAGCCTTTTCCACCCCACACTTCTCGGGGCTCAAGTCGGCTCAGTTCCGGGCAGCCCAAACCGTCCCACCGCCCTCCGTTTCTTCCTTGAAGATCATTGTCTGTCCCTATTCTTTGCAACGTTTCACTTTTTCTGGACAAGAAAGTCGTCCTCGGTTATAGATGTAATGGAGTCCACCGGCAGGTTTTCCTTCCTACATTACCTAATCTCAGCCAAGAAGTTTCTGCCTTCACTTCTGCAACATTACTAATTAACGACCCCTGGAAATAAACTCTACAGTGACCTAAAATTTCATCCTCTCGGCTGACAGTTGCATTCAGCCTTAAAGAGAAACTTAAAAAAAAAAAAAAGAAGTCACGAAATATTTTAATTATTTTTATTATTATTAAGCAACTCTTAGAGAAGCATATGCTTGTGGGAAAAGCTTTAAAAGAGACATTTGACATCCAGACATCGATTCTGAATGAAACTCAAAGGAGGAAGGAGAGGAAGGGCTGCCATCCAGCAAAGTTTGCTGGACTTTATTCAGATAAAACTCGATCTTTCCCCCGCTGAAGCCAACGGCGAAATTGTACAATAGGAGGCAGGTCAGAGGACATCACATGGCCCATGTTGTCTCTTGAAATACGGAGAGAACCCTGCTACCTTCTTCAGCTGCCTAAAAAATATATATATATATTTATTATTATTATGGTCCACGTCTGATAGACACCCCCCTACCCGCTCTTATTTTGTATTTCCTATTCGCTTTATAGAAGGATGACTCATTTTCCACTCTCACTATTTCCAGTTTTGTGGCTTTACTGATGTCTTACTTAGGGAGGGAAAAAAAAAAAAAAAAAAAGTACACTATTCCTACCCCAAAGGTCTCATTAGCCTCCGCTGGCTGCTTTTAAGACAGCAGCTCGCTCTCTCTCCTCCAGCTGAATTTGTCCAACCCCTTCATCTTCTCATGTTTTATTTCGAGGTTTCGCTGAAAAAAAACATTAAATCCCAGAAAGGTCAGCTTCTCCCCCCTCTAATATTCCCGCGATCCGCTTGCAGCCCCGGGGTCCTGTCCCTCCTCCCGTTCCGAGCGGGGCTGCTGGAAGCTGGCAGCCCCCGGGAAGCGGCGGGGCCGCTCCCCCCCGCACCCCGCGCATCCCCCGCGCATCCCCGCCTGCTCGCCTCCCCCGGGGCATCCCCAGCCGGAGTCCCCGCACCCCGCCAGTGTCTGTAAACACCTTCCGCTCTTTATCTCCCAGCCCGCTCTGGCGAGAGGATTATTATTATTATTGTTATTATTATTATTATTAAAGACGATATTCAAATGGGTCCCTGTTTGTCTTCGCCACCAGCGTGTTTCAGAGCGATTATCTCATATCTTTCCTACAGAAGTAAGCTATCCCTCAGCCCTGGGTCAGGCATTGATCTCGCTGCAATGTAACAAACGGCCGGGTTAATTTTCCCTCATTACCATTTCCATAGCTCAGGCTCCACACACAGGACCGAGCCCTCCAGCCCGCAGCCCCGGCTGCCACCGTGTGCGGCTCCCGCCCGGGCTCACACACACACACACGGGTGATGGCAGCGCCCCCAAATCCTCACGCCTCGCTCCAAGCACCCCCACAAGAACAGGGCGGGTTCGCTGTCTCGCTCTCCCCTGTACCACCTTGTCTGACCCATTTTCGTATGGATTTGGGGTTTTCTTTAGGGCTGTACTATTTTATTATTTTTCAAACGTTGTTCTGCTCTCTAGAAATTAGAAGGATTTTTTTTCTCCTTACCCCGTTTACTTCTTAATCTTTTCTTCTTCTTTTTTTTTTTTTCTTTTTTTTTTACTTTTTTTTTTTTTTTCCCCTCCCGGACTCTTTTCATTCACCGGTTGCAAAAGAAAAGGGGGTTGGTCAACACCAAAATGGCAAAGTTCATCTTGGAAAAAAAAAAACCCTCCAACTACCTACAAAGGGGCTCAGGGCTTTGTAATAGCAGAAAGAAACAAAAATGAAAAGAAAATTGCAGTTGAGGCTAAAGTGTGAGAGTGTGTTTGTGTGTATGTATATCTGTGTGTATTTTAAAGGTTTCTTTGAACTGCCTTTGTGCTGACTAGGCAAAGCTCCTTGCCAATGCTAGTCACGGTTTAAGGAACTTTGAGTTAACCTCTTATATCGAATGAATCTTTTCATTTGGAAACCAATAAATCTCAATCTCTAGCCACCTTTTGTAGAACAGGCTGGGGCTTACCAAGGCAAGGCTGAAGCTTATAATAAAGAAGAGATAAAGTTTGCCAAAGTTTGCCTATTTTTTTTTTTCCTCCCCTTCTTCTTCTTCTTCTCTTGTAAATAAAAGTTTTGGAGAAGGCAGCGTTTGGAAGCAATCCGGAGAAGGACTTGGATCTATGCATTGTTTCACAGTAAGCCTATTTACTTAAATAGAGTCTTCAGGGATTCAAACACGAAAATGATTTATAGTTTTCCAACAAGTCATTATTTTGGTCAGTTGTTGAGGGTGGGGTTGTGGAAAAGGAGGGGGGTCCATACAGTCTAATAATCAATGTGTGTCTATGGAAAGTGAAAAGGGAGGGGTGGGGAGGGGAGGGCTCTCTAGATAAGTAGAGTTAACACTATAAACATTACAGACAATTGAGTTTTCCCATCTGAGCGGGACTTCGGGAGAAAAGGGGTCTTCACATTTATCAGGCATTGGAGAGAACGTGTGTGGGTGAATGAGAGGGGGGGAAACATTTCTCAGATCAGTTTGGAGTCACTCCTTTGGTTTCCGACTTGCACTTTTGCATATTGGCTATCATTTCTTTGAAGTACTTTGAAATCCAACGTTGTGTCTGATCTTTGGATGGTAGATGTGACCACACGAATCAATGTTTTGATTTATTTTTCAGTACTTATTTCCTGTCTAGTCTCCCTCGCTCGCTCTCTCGCCCTCTCTGTGATTATGCCATATTTATACGTGTGTATACATTATATACATATTATATATATAACACCCCTGTAGACATCTTTTTAAAAATCATTTGCAATTTCTCTTTCACGGAGGCGCAGTTCACTTCTCAACCCCTCTCTTTATCCTGTGTTATTTCAAGACGCTGTCTTCTTTCTGTCTCCAAATTGTTCCCGTCCAGGAGTTATTAATTACTCTTACAAGGCGGGAGATTCTTAACTAACAACAAAGTTGTAAATTACCACCTTCCCTCAAATATTTCTCATTTGTCAACCCTGATTGATTTGATTAATATTCCACCGGCTGAGATCATTTCAAGTTGCTCTATATAATCAGCAGCACCAGGCTGCTCAGCAGAGCTTCTGCTTTCGGAAAATATTTCTTTCCAGCCCTTAAGATGAAGTGTATTTTGCATTTGGTCCAGAGGAGGTAAACGCCGATCTATCGCTTAGACTTTAAGGCGCAGAGGCTTGAATACAGTGTTGGGAAATAAAATGGGCCGAGCACGTCGGTTTGTTAAAAAAGAAAAATAAATGGGGGCGAGGGGGGGTGGGGAGAAACGAATGCTAACCCCCTCATCTAAGCCTGGAAGAAAACACGGGTTTCAGCCCTGCTTGCGAATCTGGTTCAGCCCTCGCCTGAACTCTCCCACAGTCATTCTTTGCCTTGCACCCAGACTGTCACGTTGCCTGGAATAAACACCCAGCACTTCGATTTGTGCTTTGCTTGTGGACTCAGACACACAGAAGTAATAGTAATAGAGCGTAAATGACCTCCCCCCCCCACTATGAAATGACAGAAAATAAACTTGGCTTCAGCCCCTCTCGCTCCACCGCGAGTGGGTCTCGGTTTCTGGTTCAAACCCATCACATTGGTTTAATTATGTGACAGTAAATAACGGCGCCGCGATCATCTTTCTCTGCTTTTAAGATAAAAAGAGTCATCTGAGTGAACTTTCTGCCCAGTGCCAGAGCCGAACCTACGCGCACCGCTGCGCATATGCGTAGCCCACACCTACCGACCTGTATATACGTTAAAATATGGAAATCACTAGATATATAAAAATGACCCTTGCCCGTCTGAGTTCGGGCATCAGATCCCGGCTACTGTCCTTGCAAATCATCGATAGCCGCTCCCTCCGCCACCACTTGAGTTTTAATGTTAATTATATTAAGTGAAGTAGCGGGCTTGCCATGGAATTGAACATGATGCATGACGGCTGCCTGTTAAACGATCGATTGTGAATATCGCCTTTCTCTATCGATATTCACAATACAGCTTATCTGCGGCCGCGGAGGTAGCGTCGGGGTTGGTCTTGTATTTTTTTTTCCTTGGAAATATAAAAATGAGAGACTAGAGTGAAATAACATTCCGCCCAGTCACCTGCAATTCAATATGCACACAAGAGACGCCGATGTGTATGAGACGATTTTAATTATGATTAGAAGACACACTCTGAGCAAGAGAATAGATTTGGAGGCGGGGGGGTGGGGGGTGGGAAGGGGGTGCAGGAGGAGCATTAATGAAATCTTTCTCCGCGATACTAAAAGAAACAAGTGGTTGATACAACGGAGGTGATTTGTCACCCAACTCCAAAGCGGGGGGGTGGGCGATTGGATCTGAGCATCAGTCCTTTCTCCCCCCCACACACACCCCATCTCTTTGAAGCAAATGATATGCCATGATGCCTCCCTCAGACCACGCCTTTGCCGGGCTCTTCCACCCCGATGCTGTCGGAGCGGCTCCCCCTCGCCCCCGGCCCCCCCGGCCGCCGTCCCCCGGCTCCTCGGCACGGACATGCGGCATCAGCTCGGAGGAGCGCCGGGCTTAGGCCTTAAGCAGATTGTGTTTGTGCACATGAAACCTTTTGTCTCGGCCTGTGGATTGCCTCCCTTTTCAAACACAGCCGAGAAACAGTTCAGGGTCACTGGCAATACCCAGCCAGGGTGGCGGCGGGGTAGCGGGGGGGGGGGACAGGCAGAGATGACCCTGGCCAGCCGCCCTCCCGGACAGTTGTCACCTCTGGAGCCGGAGCGGAGAAGGTGGAGGTGCGGGGCGACCCGGGGACCGAACGAAAACTTCCCCTCGCCCCGAGTCTGCCCTTCGCAGCTTCTTCCCCGCGCCCCTCGGGCGTTCCGGGGCGAGGGGGCCCGGCCAGCCCCCCGCCCGCAGGTCTCCTACCGCCCCGGTGCTGTGCAATAGCCGGCTATTTTTCTCAGGATGTGACTTTCAAGTGGCATAATCTGTAGGAGTGTGAATCTGTTCTCGTTATGTTTGTCCCCTTCAATGTTTCTACAGGCTGTATTTTTGTTCCTTTCTTTCTTCCCCCACCCCCCCCCCCCCCCGCCGCTCCTTTTTTTTTTTTTTTGTATAAATTAACTCCGACTGAAACCACCAGATTGTTCCGAGGAGACTACCTCCCTAATGACTTCATATCCAAAAGTTGACTGACACTCTAGCGAACTGCCAACACCTGTTTCCCAGCACCCAGACTCCAGAACCCACCAGACCTCGTAAATTTAGCTTCTCCCTACTTCGTCTCAGCCTCCCTTAATAGATGACGTGAATATCTAAAGGGAAGGGGGAGGGGGAGATGGAACTAGGTCACATTTGAAACTTTTAATTTTTCATCTCTTCTGAGCGAAATCTTGGAGATAAAAGGGCCGGACATCTCCTACCACCGCCTGCCCATCCCTGCCGAGTGCCCGGGGCTGGTGGCAGCCCAGCAGTCAGGGTCGGGCTCCAGGGCTGGGGGCTTCCCGCGGGCTCTGCTTAGCCGGGATTTAGGTGCAAAACTCAGCTCTGGCCGGCAGATTGCCTGGGTCGTAACCACGACCCGAAACCTTTCCTCCCCCGTTGCCTTTTCCCGAGGATGCTCCAGCTATCAGGCTCTTTGGTCCCACCCGGGCTCCGCAGCACTTTTGCCCGCAGACACCCGCCTGTGTCCCGCACGGATGATGCCAGGCCGGGCCAAGGGGGCAGGGATGCGACGAGGAAAGGAGCCATACCAGGGAGCGGGGCAGAGCAGCAGAGGCTGCCCCGGGAGGAGAGGAGTGAGGAGGTAACGGAGGGCATGGCACCCGGAGCCTGCGGGAGGGATTTACCCCGCTCCAGACCACGGGTGCCAGGACAGAGGAGGTGGCAATGCCGGGTCCCTCCGCTTCTGGGCACCGCCCGCCCCCTCGCGAACCCCGTCGTTCCCTGAGGTTCGCACTCAGAAGGAGAAGAGAAAAAAAAAAAAAGAAAAAAAAAAAGGAAAAATGTTTTGTCAAAGTGGGAAATCTTTTCCAGCTGTAACCAGCCTTGCCGTAGAGGCCACTGAGAACAACAGCCGTGGGGCTGGGAGTTGGCCAAGAGCGGGTACCTAGAGCCCGGCTGCCCCGCAGCCCCCGCTCCGCTCCGGGGCGGCCACCCCTGGGGCCAGGGTTGAACCCCGCTCGCCGCTCCTCTCCCTGTTTCATCATGCAGGAGGGCTCTTCCCCTCCTCTTCTGTTACATCTTTCCTCCCAAACCTCCCACCCTGCCCGGAGGAGCTTTGGCGACTGGGCCTAAAGCCCAGAGCAGGAGGAGGGCGAGGAAAGCCCCTCAGTGCCCTGTGTCATCTCTGCAGGATGCTCTTTAATCCCGGCAGCATCTCCCACTCCCACCTCCTTCCTCACACCCCGAGAGGAGCCAGCCCGCTGCCCGGTGTGCCCCTCGCACAGGATTTGTGTGTCCTGAGGAGAGAGAATTTGGGGGGGCTGGGACACGGTAACTTTGCGGCGGTCTCCATCCCGGATGAAAATCCCCGGTACCTGGGGGATCCCGCTCCACACACACATATAAAGTTGGAAGTTATCTTGTCTAGAAAAGAGCCTCATGAAATTAATAGGCTGCAAACATAATTAATAGGTGGAATATGCAAAACGTTTGCGGTGTTTAAAAGGCTCATGGCAGACCCGCTTGTCTGTGCGAGATACTGATGTTGCAAATGCTGGGTATTAATAGATAGGTTTTACGTAGCTAACAAAAAAAAAAAAAAAAAGAAAAAGAAAAAAAAAAAAAAAGAAACCTGGTTTTCTTTTTCTCACTTCTCGCTCTCCCTCTCTCTAATCCAGGAATCATTAGCAACCCCCTCTGGCTACATGTTTTGCATCAGTGAAACATTATGACATAGTTGTAATACAAACTCCGCTGACTTGCTCTGCATCTTGTGGTAGGAAGTGCAATAGCAATAAAAGCATTTTTTTAAAAGACTCCGGGCATTAAGTTTTCTACCTGAAATACTCTTTTCTTATCAAACAAACAAACAAACAAACAAAAGGTAAGATGAACAAGGGGACCCGTGGGATCCACTGTCCACACAGGGCAAGGAGAATTTCTTCTCAATCTTTCTGCCTTCTGTTCCCCCCACCCCCGCCTTTTTAGCTTTCCATAATTCCGAGTGTTTCCCATAATTTCTGGGTACTGCTGCATCCCCCCGCACTGCCTCTCACTCCCGACTCTTAAAAACTCGGACCGGGGACATTATCTCCTCTTAATATTAATTGTCAAAAGCAGCCTTTGCTCAATTATCTCTCTTCCACCTGTCGCAGCTGTTTGGTTATATTGTTCCCAGTAGAAATTCTCGCTGGAATTAAAAAATAGAGCATTTTTTTTCTCTTCTTTTCTGCTTTCTTTGAAAGAATCCAATTGTGCTACCACCGGCCCAGCCACTCCGCACCTCTCTACTTTCTCCATTACTCATTAACTAATATTCACTACTTTCTGGTAAAGTCAAAAGGCTCTTAATAGCTCTTTATATTCTCGGAATGACATGTGGATGCTCTTAATCAATACTTAATAGCACGTTTCAGGCTAAACAACTGCCATGCGTGCTGGTGGGCAGGAATTCTCTGTAAACAGGAGGGTGAAGAGGAACGGGGGGATGTTTGCCCTCCGTTGTCCCCCAAAGCCAGCGCTGGGAAGTGGGGACTTTCCATCGCCCCTTTCCTCCCTGCCTGTGCCACTGCTTCCTCCTTAACAAGACCGAAAACAGCCTTCTAAGTGCTGAAACTATTTCGAGGCTTTATGTTTTCATCTTCTTCTTTACATTAACTTATTCGCTGGTTATTATTCCTTCAAGCGATGCGGGATTTTCGGACTGTATCAGCTAAGGCTGATGGATTTTTTTCACCTTATTTTTTTTTTCTGTGGAAAACAAAGAGATTTAAAAATTTAAAGGAATCCTGAGAAATGTCATAGTTATACGTGTTCTGTGTAGTTAAAGGAATGACTTTTCCATATAGATAGCATTTTGATCAGCCAAAATAAAGTAGCTAAATGCCTTTTTTCTCTTTTTTTTAGCCCGTGCAGAAATTACGGCAGGCGCTGCCTGTGCGCCCGTGTCAGAGCCGGTGGAAAGTGATCCTTCGATTTTGCTCTTTTTAACAGAATATACAAGTCTGTCGTAGTTGATTGCGCTACAGGACACTTCAGAGTTCAATCTCCCTGAAAGGTTAGGTTCTGCCCTCAGAAAAAAGAAAGGTCTCACAGGGAGGGCGAGAAAAACTATCTGTTATTTTTTACAGCTTCCCTGAAACCTTGCAGCTTGTGTTACCTCGTGAAATTGTACCCCGCGGTTTTGCCTTTCCCCCTGCCCTCCCCACGCGCGGGAGGTTCCGCCGGCGCGTGGGCGGTGGGTCCGGCTGCGCGGCCCCTCACGCCCTGCAGTTACGCGCTGCGCAGCGAGGTGGCGATGGTGAGCGCGGCCCCGCGCGGGGAACGCTGCGCGGCGCCCCGCGGGTGCGCAGCGGGAGGGCGACCCGCGCCAAAAAAATAATCATCACAATAGATAATACTCTTTTTTTAATAAAAAAAAAAAAAAAGGCCGGACCGGCGGCAGCAGTCCGCGTCTGAACCCCCCGCCGGAAAACGAGCGGCTCATTAAACGGAGTACCCACCTTCCGCATTTGCGGACACCCCACCCCTCTAATTTAGCCCTGGCCCCTGCGCCCCCTCCTTGCGCGGCCGCGGAACTCCGCAAGATCCCAGGACCGTAAGACCCCGGGGGCTGGTTTCCTCCCGGGGTGAAGTCGGTCACCTCTGCTCAGTTTTACCGGAGGGGACTATGATTTTAGCAGGCAAGCGATGACGCCCACGGCATTAAGCGGAAGCAAAGGCAGGGGAACAACCTGTGTAGTTTGTTTAAAATAACTCCTCCACTCCCACATCTTTGCTCCCTGAAAGCGAACGGCTGCCGTGGCACTTCAGATGCGGGTTTATTAATAAATGCCTGTTACTGGCAATAATTTTACAAAGCAAAACACCCGACGGAAACCTAAACGTGCAAGGCATAAAACCTCCTACAAAGGTGAATTCCCAGGATGGGGAGCAAAAGCAAACTGGTCAGTTTTTCTGTGGTCAGGGAAGTTCCTGAACGCGCTGACGAATACTGGCATTTCAGATTGCTTTTCTGTGATTTAGATTTTTGTTTACTGTTTCAACGTATCTAAAAGAGAAAATAATTTCTATTTTAGGTGTCTAGTTTTTCCCTACAATACCTACAACCTTCTCCGAAACGATCGGTTGTAGACTGGAAAAAAAACCCAATTCCCTCATGATAAAATATACTCAGTGAGATAAAAGGATACAATATATAATTTCCTTTTTTTTTTTCCTCTTCTTCTCTTTTCTTCTTCTTCCTCCTCTCCTCTCCCCTTCCCCCCCATATTTCCCCATATCATAGCTGTGATAGGAGTGTGGGAAAGAAATGGAGAGAAGAGAATTATTTACTGCTAACCCAGTGCTAACTTTCACCTTTCTGGGCGTGGGCAGTACATGTATGATCATGTATGATACTTCGCATGTGTTTCATCTCTGTTCTGGTCTTCTTCTGTCCCTCGCCACTTTCTCACCTTTCTGTAACTTTTGGAGCCTGGTGTGTTGATTTTCTTTTTATTATTGTTTTTAATCTCTGCGTTAGGCACACAGGTTCCCTATGCAGGTCAGGTCATTAGGAATGTTAACGTCGAAGACAAAGAATTATAAACACGATCTCCAAGTCTCTCTCAATTCATTTCTCCAACCGTTTTATTCGGTTTAAGTGATGAAAAGTGACAGTTCTGAAATAGACAGCTTTTAAAAGTAATGAAGTCAGATGACGCTTTAACCTGTCGATTGCCATAAATCAACTTTGAAAAAGATGAATGAACAATATTATTTGCTGGCTTAACTAGGAGTTAACACAGTGTCGCATTCGGAGCTGCGAAGATCTGAGCCGGCGTTGTGTGCTGCAGCCTCTCCCCGCCGCGAAAAATAACAACCTTAAAGCAGCAAATATTCCATCTTCTACGGAAACCAGTGTCATTTCACCGCTTTTATTACGGACCCTCGAGGGGAAAAAAAAGGGGTATTTAAACGATCTCAAACATCCAGCTAGGAAAGGAAGGCATCTGCTTTTTTTTTTTTTTTCCTTCATTTTTAGGGGCCTTCTGAGCACAAGTCCCGTCGCGCTACTGGTTTTTAAGGCCAAACAGATCCGAGTACTGATCTCACCACCTCCACCAGGCAATGCATGCAGGAACATTTTCAAAATAACCAAGGGCCATTTCCTCTCTTTTATCGGATTGTTTATTACCTGCGTACTCACAGACTCGGGGGGGGAAAAAAAAAAAAAAGAAAAAAACAAAACCAAAGCAAAAGCAAAACAGAAGGAATAACAGGAGAAAAAAGGTCGATTCTTTTCAGGGAAAAAAATACGATTTTCGCTGACGAAGCCTCTGTCCTTGCTCGGAGTGGGCAGGATAGCGCCGGTCCCTCCTGTCCCTTCCCGAGCTCGCCTGAAACCCGCAAAATATTACAGAGGAAGTAATTAACGCTCATTTCTAATGAATTATTGTTAGTGAATTAACAACTGTGATTACACGTGCGGAGGGCTCACTCCTGCAGGCCTCCTCTGCGCCCTCCCCACATCCTGCGTGGGGCTGCTGGGGGCACAGGACTCCTGCCCCGCTCCCCGGACGAACCCGAGCTTGGGATTAGGGGGGGGTTATCTTCGCTCTTGGGAGATAAAAATACTTCTCGGATTTTTCTAAACCATTTTTTGAGGTCGCAAAATGGTTTTTAAATGAGTTGTAAATAGAAAAAAAAAAACAACCAACAACAAACGATGGGAAATACGTCCGCGATAGCGGGCCGAGGTATATTTTTAATTGCTTTTTTTTCTCCTCATCTTTTCTTTCCTGAAGAAGGCTTGCCTTCGTTTGTCGGCACTGTTAACTTGTGGTTTTTCTAGTGTTCGCATTTTCTCCCCAAAGCTGGGGAGAGCAGAGGTGCCCATCCGAGCCCGGCGCTTCCCGGACGGTGGCAGCTTGTGCGTGGGGCGGTTGCGGCCCCGCCTCGGTCTACGGGCTGTGGAGGGGATGGGGGGGACAAATGTTATCCAGTCTGCTTCTATAAAGTGTTATCGATTTTAGGCAAGTCTCGGCGCCCTCACCTCCAGAGAAATGTAAAAGCAGAGAAGTTTCTCTGCTACTTTAAAGGTGACCTTTGGGAAAGTTTCCCCTCTCTCTCTTTTACCGCTCAAGGACTTTATTTGAAGTTATTTGGCTGTCTACACTCTCTCTCAAGCTCAACCGGTCTCTTACATTGCTCTTCTCAAGTCTCTTTATCCTTAATAAAAGATTGAGACGCAAAAAAGTTTTTCTTCCTTTTGAAAAAAAAAAAAAAAACACCCAAAACCAAACAACCCACGATCCTTCTGCATGAAGTTCTTTCTCTCGGAAAAAACAAACAAACAAACTGTCCCTTTAGAGAATAGTTTGGAAGGAAGGTTAAATACTTCCATACCTGTTGCAAGTATCTGAGTGCAGTTCCCCCCACTAACTCCCCTTCCCCTCGAAGTTTAAAACATCAGCTGGTGTCTGAGGACTAAGGCTGGGGTCGAAGTGAACCGGCTGACGGCGTTGCCCGAGAAAAGCAGCGATTTGCAACGGGGTGTCCGTGGGTGCTGGTCCCGGGTCGTGCGTGGCCCCCCCAGGAGGTTTGGGGATTCTGGGGGTCCCGGCAGCGCGGCCCAGCCTGGCCCCTGCCCCACGCTCGGCTGCGAGGGGAGAAGCGTTTCCCTCACCGCCACCACCCGTGTGTTTTCCAGGCGCTCCGGGGAGATTTCCCCGGGGTTTATTTACATGGAAGACGCGGAAGCAGCGGCAGGCGAAGATTTATTTTTACGGTAGGAGTTTGTGGGGGAGACCTCGGACCAGCTTCCCTTGAACTCCCCGCTCCTCCCCTGGGCCACCAACCCAGAGATGCCCTCGCCGCCGGCTGGAGCCGGAGCGAGTCCCCTGCCTCGGCACCGGGGAAAAGGGCACGGAAAGAAACTTTCCCCTCTATGATTGTGTTACCTTTGGCTGAATGTGTAATGAAAATCCTCGGAAAATGTTACACAACACGAGGACAGCCTTTTGGAGCAAAGTTTCCAGAAAAGCCTGGCCACTTCCCTGGGGGCGAGGGACGATGCTGGGGGCGACGTTATCTCCCGGGAAGCACAAGCGCATCCTCCGCGGTCCAGCCGCGGCTTCCCCCCTTCCCGGGCGACCCGCCGCCGAAACGTGAGCCCGAAAATAATATAACCCGTCTGCGGCCGCAGACATATCTCTCGCCCTTACAGTGTTACAAAAAGCATTTAAATTAATAAGGGCGCTCCCCACGGTTGCTAATTATGTAGGGAGGGCTGGTAGGGGCCGACGGGCAGCGCGGCCGCGAGTTTTGCCCTGCCTATGCTTCTCCGGGAGAAGCGCATGGGTTGCGACCCATTCCCCCGGAGGCAAGGGCTGGGGAGGGGCCGGGGGTCGATGCTTTGCCCCCGGCGGGGAGGCACGTTGCGCTGGCGGTGCCTGCGGGCGCTGCGGGCAGGAGCAGAGGGATGCAGGAAGGGGGGCGGGCTTTGGAGGTTTTGGGCGGGGGAGGGAGGGGGGCACATGGGACACGTCGCTTTCACCGAACTGTCCCGGGGATCATAGGATTAGCGAGGGCATTGCACCCGGGGAGCTACATCCCCCCTAAATCCAACTTCAACAAGAGCTGAAGGGTGGGTTTATTTTATTTCATTTCATTTTATTTTAAATTGCCCAGATCTCGCGATAAGGCAGACCTGGCGAGAGCTGGCTCTTCCCTCCTCTCTCCCCCGCCCCGACAGTAAAGTTGTGATGAAAAAAGTAGAATAAATAAATGTCCCCCGTGCCACCACCACAGGGTACCTTGGATGCACCTTGCCCGGAGCGGGGTGGGGGGAGCGGGACCAGGTGTGAGGGCTCGTCCCTAACTTTGCAGTGAAAATCTCCCGGCCAGGTGGCACCCCCAAACTGGGGGATGAGGATGCTGGGGAGAAGCAAGCAGCCCCCAGCAGACCCCTTCCTCCACGTCCCGAACTGGGTATTGCAATGTTTTCAATCCCCACTCCGCCTTCCCCAACCCTCGTAGAAACCAGCTCTCCTACTCCCAGCCTGCCGGGTACCACATACCTCGCAAACCTAGCCCGAGGATGCACCTTGCTTCATGCTACTACTTCTATTATTATTATTGTTATTATTATTATTATTGTTATTATTATTATTATTATTATTATTATTACTCCATGCCGCGTCTTCGCTGCTGCCAAGCGGTACAGGCAAAGGCCTGTGAGGTTGGGGTTTTTTTTGTTTTGGCCGTGGCAAAAGGAGAGGCTTCAGGGCGAGGCTTCAAGGGATCAGGTGAAGCGTGGAGCCGGGGCCGCAGCCCCGCAGCTGCCGCCGCTCCCCCGCACCGCAGTGCCGGGTGGGTGGGAAGTGGTGCGGGGGGGACACGGGGGAGACGGGTAAGGCTTGGAAAACCCTCCAATTTTCCTGTGAAACAAAATAATCAGAAGGGGAGAGGGACTGTGGTGAATTGGTGTGAAGGAAGTGGGATTATAGCCTTAATTTTGGACAATGATAACCGAATGAGGTAAAAACAAAACTTGCTTCATTATATAGAACAAAATGTAATTTATACCCAGGGATGCCTGTCCACAGAGATTTACATCATTTGCTGATAGCGATCACACTTATTACTTTTCTTCAAAGACTTTTTTCCCCCTTTAAAAAAAAAAAAAAAAAAAAAAAAAGGGTATTTGTGCTAAATTGCCCAGTGCTAGTGTGATAACTGTCAAAAGTTTGACATCAAAGAGAACTAATATTATTCAGTTACCAGAGGAGCTGTCTGTCCAAATAAGAATATCTTAATTACTGAATCACAACGGTAGAAAAGGGAACAGATCTGAAAAGGAGAGGGGCTGTCGGGGGAGGCGGGGGGGGGGAAGCTTTCAGTCTGTTCCTTTTTGATGAACCATCTATATTAGGCCACTATGCGATTCTTAATCATGTTTAGTGGTTTATACCCTTTCTCTCTCCCCACCGGTCCTCTGAACTTTATAACTATATGTAAACACGTTGTCAGTTTGAAAATAATCTTCTCTGGGTTCTTGTTAGAAGAAATTTCAATCTTCTTCAGTTCTAGATTAGGCAGTCTAGTTTTCTCTATCAGTGAATGGACTGGGGTTTCTTGGACAATAATGTGCCAATTGTTGATGGTTTGTGACCCATAAAATGTGAGGGTGACTATTCTGGCTTTGGTATGTAATTATGCAAAACACTTTCTATAAAGGCTTGCCATCTGATCTAATGACAGTCCCTGCGGTCTATTTCAAAAAGGGAGGGTCTCTATGTACAGCTCCTGAGAGAAAGAAAAGTAACATTTTGTTTTAATACAAGTTTTATGGGAAAAAATAGATAAATACAGAAACATCAGAACACATAGGCAGTCGTTTTCGGGGTAAATTAAACTAATGGCGAGTTATTTTAATAAGTTAATCATAGCAACATCACGGATCTATAGCATAGGGGTAGGGACAAATGATGTGAAATCTCTATACAAAAATAAATTATCGCCAGCTCCTAAGCACCTTGGCAGTGATGGGAGGTCGCCGCGGATGTGGATGCTGGGGGTCTCGCTCCAGCCTCTCACCT
This sequence comes from Patagioenas fasciata, assembly GCF_037038585.1. NCBI lineage: Eukaryota > Metazoa > Chordata > Aves > Columbiformes > Columbidae > Patagioenas > Patagioenas fasciata. Next base: position 18,097,430 of record NC_092531.1, on the reverse strand, counting down.
CTGCGGGCTTTCGCCATCCCACCAGAGCCATTTATTTCCCCCCTTTTTAAGCTGCAGAGCAAGCCGGAATCCTACCTTAGATAGCCTGTACAAATGAGCCGGGCACTTGGGATGACACCTATCATGCTATTAAATGGACGACTGTTTCACCTGAGAAATTAATGCCAATAAAATAAAATAACCAGGATTGGCGTTACCAGCTCCATACCTCTCTAAAGAGTCTGGGACAGCAGACGGTTTCTTTTAAACAGTTGAACAGGAGGGCAGGAAGGAGACATTTAAGTTCCCTTAAAGAAAAGGGGGAAAAGTTAGAAATGTTTAGAGTTTAAAAAATTAGTCGTATTTTTTCCCGTTCCCCTCTCTGCTTCCTCGAAAGCAAAGACGCTAAAGGGCTTCGGCTGCTTTGGTTACTACCAAGTGACATTGCTGCTACGTCACGGGACAAAACACAAACACTGCTGCCAATTTAAATTGATGTATAAAGATTAATGAGAGATGAAGCATACTAACAACCTGGATTATAACGGCAGGAATAGTTATTATTTCTCCCGAGCACATACATGTATACCGGGAGCCATAGGGAGCGCACACTCGTCGCTAGAATTTTCTCTCCCCACGTAGACATGATGTGTGTCCACCGTGACATGTTTAATTCCCCCGTGGACTAAACTAATACGATTAAAAGAAAGAAAGAAAGAAAGAAAGAAAGAAAGAAAGAAAGAAAGAAAGAAAGAAAGAAAGAAAGGCTGATTAAAAGGGAGAATCCACAAAGTATCAACATGCCACAGAGAGGAAGGAGGAATAGATAATTAGAAGCAAAAGAGGAGCAGGTAATTATGATCTGAAATTAAATATGATGTTTAAGACGCCTCCTTTGTACTGCAGTGAAGATTTCAGATTCATGCACATAATAAACACTCAGGTTGTCATCTGGAGGTGCAAATCTGAAAGATATTCCAACAAATGAAGTGCTGGCAGAGAGAGGTATAAAGAGATCTCCGCCTGTCAGGGGTCAGACAGCCTGAGATTGCTTCTAGAGATCTTTTGAAAATTTCACACGATTGAAGGCTTAGGGGCTTTGCTGCGTTCGCATTTCAAACTCAGATCAGCGGGATCACAATCAGAAATAGAGGTCTGGAAAATTTTGATGCAAAGATGGCCACAGGCTTCAGTGATTTTTTTCCTTCTTCTTCTCCCAGACAGACACTCTGACATGACTATGATCCCTGGGATGACAGAGTTGTCAGAAAAGAAAGAGAAAATAGCATCTTGTCTTGTAACTTCCTATCAGTCAAAAGGAATTTAGGATCTTCTTCCCAGTAAAAGAGAGGAAGAGGGAGCAATAAGGGGTGCGGGGGGAAGACGAGGCTTTCTTATCAGCAAATAAAAGCGAATAGAGTTCTGTGTTTTATAATTAATATTCCACACCTAAACGTTTCTGATCTCTTCCCTTTACAGTCCTCCCAACACATCACCTTCTTCTCCTCTACAATTTTAATTTTAGATCAGTCCATGTCCTCTGAAACAGTGTGCCAAAGTGATGTAATATCGACTACATGTGTATTTATGTCTAATACTGTATCATTTATGCTTATATGAAATATACCGCATTTTTACTCGAGCTTAATATAAAGAGATTATTTTTGCTACAAATATCTCATGCCATTATTGTTTTATTTAAAGCATTAAATCGTTCTAAATTTTTTTGTTTAAAGTGTAAAAAAAAAACCTGGAGTAACAGAATATAATAGTAAATTTAAAAGTGTCCTCCTAAGAGCCGAGAAAAGGTAAAAGACGGATTAAACCAACGGGAATTGTGTTAAAACATATAGTCAGTATATTCTATTTATAAGTCTTTTGAAAAGGTCAGGTGCAATAGGAAGTGTTTTATAATCTCGGCTATTTCAAATTAATTGCTATTGATTTGTTGACCAGGAGGAAGAGTAGTTAACTCAGCTCAGGTCTAATTATTGTGGTTTCTAAAAGAAACGATGCGGGTAACGTTGCGAAATGAACGAGCTGGGTTTGGAAATAGGAACTTGCCGGGATACTCTTTCCTAATTAGCTCCGGGGAAGCGTTTGGGGACCTCGGATCAAGCGAAAATTTCCCACTCTGCATTTTACTCCTGGATCTTCTGCCAGCCAAATAGTACCCTCCCTCCCCACCCCCACCCCCCCATATTTCACATCCTAGTTGGATTTTTGTTTGATCGATATAAACCAAATATTTATTTATTTATTGTTTTATTTTTAGCTAACTTCTCTAGCGCTTCCTCAGGTAAACAGAAGACAGGGAAGCAGCGAAAACGTGCTTTTTGTAGTTGACCATATATATAGATATATTTTTTTTAATTAAAGAAAAAATGTTATCAGGAAAGATGAAGATATTTTTTTTCCCTTGGAAGGGATAAAAAAAGGATTCAGACTCCTTTGAGTAACCGGAGTTCCACAATATCTCTCGAAATAAAAAATAATCACCCTGTCATGCTGAGAAGCAGAAAGTAACCTCTAAAAAAAATCCTAAAATGATGAGATTTGCGTGGCTAAAGTTGCATTAAGAAAGCTTGTATTTAAAACCGGCCGTTCCCCGTTTCCCTCCCCTCCTCCGAATCTGACAGTGGCAACTCTGGCAAATGACATCTCAATAATGAACAAAACATTTTTTTTTCCCTTGCCATTTGAAGCAATCAGTTAATTAACAAATAATCCCCACTTTGCGTGGACCACACCTTTTTCTGAACGAAGGATGGGAATTTTAAGAAGAAAAATTAACGACGAACTTGAGGGTGTGAAGAAAAAAACTTTTGAGAGATGCTTTTGCCGTGTATTTTCAGCTGCTGGGAATATTTCTGGGCTGTGTCACAAAAACGAACCTATGCGGTAATGGAAGCAATTTCCTGAAGATAATAAACAAGACTTAATAAAATAAAGTAATTCGAACATGCAGTGGCGGGTTGGTTTGAAGGATGATCAGAAACATCTTTTGGGGAGGGGTACTTTTTTTCCCCTCCAGAAAAGATAAATCAGAATTAGGATAATTCGCCCTTTTGTGCTTTTCTGCCTATATCTGGATGGAGATATATTTGCAATTCGGGTTTTCGGGTGCAACTTTAAGAAATAGGGAAATAAAGTCAGAAAATCTGAGAAACAGAGTTGGAAAGACTCAAGACTAATGGCTTTCGGCGGGCAGTGGGAAGGACAGAAATTTATAATAAATGTTGCCCTCCTTATTAGGAAAAAAACAAGTATTTTTGTACATGTGCAATATAATTTTCCTGCTTCTGTCGAATTTCCCGCTTTGAGCTGAACAAACTGAATTGAGGGGAAAAATAGTAGAAAAACTGATGCGAGTCCTAAATATGCCTTGGGAACCAGCACGTTTGTGCTCGTATCGCGTTGATAGTTTTTAATCTCTGCAAAAGTCCCGTCCCGCTGCGGGGAGTTCGTACCTGGGCAGAGGGGAGAGAGGGGAGGAGAAGCAGTAAACGAAGTTGGCAGGAGGGAATCGTTGCCATTCCGGGCAAGGATGCAGGGCGGGAGTTTAATTCTCAAACTTTTACTTGGGAAAAGTAAAAAAAAAATAAAATAAAAAAATTAAAGAACTGTCTTGCGAGGAGGACGATGGGCGTTGGGTTGAAGTGGTGATGCCCCCTTCTGCGGGTTTTCGCTGAGGATGGAACAGACGAGGGAGGGAATTTGTATTCCTTTCACCCTAGAGATGGACAAGACTGTCGTGACAACTGCAAGACGTGAGGGCTTGGACCTTTGTTCTGGGGCTGGCGACTGCAAATTTGGAGGTGTCGATTTACGTTTTTCTTCCTCTTCTAAAGAAAAGCGGGACGATCCGTGGCTGGAGACGTTTTGCTCAATAAAGTTCACAGAACGAGGGTGTTTGTTGGTTTGTTTGTTTGTTTTGAAGCGTGACCAACAGTTCTCTAACGAATGTGGAAATTAATGGAAACCCTCCTGGTGACTCCAGCCCGCTTGGAGAGAGCGTCCCTAACCCGGAGCAGGCGAAAGGGCCCGATCCTGTCTCCGTTTCTCAAGACAATCCTCCCGGCTCTCACCCTGGTCTCTATATTATTTTTGAGGGGGTATGTGGGAGAATGTATCTTCAACTCCCCAAATCGGCATGCAGCACCTTATCTCCCCTCACCCAGCACCCTACCTCCCCCTTTCGCTACCCCACGACCGCGCGGGATAGAGCTCAGTGTCAGGAGCGGGACCAAGTCCCAGCTGGCTCTGGGCGCTGGATGTGACTCTCCGGGCCCGATCCTGCCCCCCTTCCACAGATCACCCCATATTCCACCCCCAGCCATGAGGATCTCCCCCCCGGCGCGGGGGTGGGGGTGCGGGCTCGGGCAGGGGCATCGCGCTCCTCCGGCTGCCCGAGAGGGAAACAGCATCAGTTACATGTGTCGAATGAAAACACCTCCTACAGTACATAACGCCTTTTCATATACCCTCCAAATAAATGAAATCCTCCTTAAATCTTCTTAATTGCAACTGGAGACGGCAAATGATATTACCATTCATTGAAATGAGAGCTGCGCTTGACTTCTGGGGAGTTTCACTAGGGTTTTTCACAGGAGTGATTTAGGGTTACTTTCAGACCCCGTCAGCTTTCCGCACCCACCTTGCGGTGAAAGACTCTTTCCCTTCGTGTCCACAGTTAATACAGGGCTGAAAGTGGTTGCTTAATAAAGTCTATACGTATGGTCTGTAATGTATATATTGCTTCGTGTACATTTGTCGTGGCAGCGTGGTTTTTTGAAAGTAAGTGTATGCGAGTCTCGGTGCGTGGCTTATTCGTTCCCTACCGCGGGTGTATGCTCTCCCCACACACATCCACGGGAGTGTCCACCCCTGCGTGGGCACCTAGGCGAGAGTGTGTGCCCGGGGGTGTTTGCAGAGGGCTGGGTGCCCTCCCTTGGTTTGGGGGGCGCGGAACCGGGGGACTGGCCGAGTGGCACCGCCGGAATTATTCCCAGGCACCAAATACTGCTGTGGAGATTTCACATGATCTTCCTAATTCCACGTTTTATATTTTATGATTTCTTGCCAGCATCTCAGTGTGTTTCTGTTTAGATATACTAAGCTCCTTGAAATTAATTAACCTGTGGTCAGCAACAAAAAAAGTAATACTGGTTAAGCTATATTCCTTTACAACGTCTGGTCACAGTTAGTTACAGAATTTTCCAGCTGTGAAGATGATGTACACTATTTACTGTAATTGAATTGCTGTTATAACACCTTTCAAGAGGAAAAGTGATACATGACAAAAGTTGAGCTGACGCAGAGGCCTCCTTGTTTTTTTTTTTTTTTCCTTTTTTTTTTTTTTTTCATCCCCCCCCCCGCGTTGAAGTGGAATAAAAACTTCAGCGCAGAGAATCCCCACTCGTGTCTGCCCCGGGGGTGGATGAAGATCCACTCCCGGCGCAAGGGTGCGGAAACCTCCCCGCACCCGCCCTCCTCTGCAAACCCCGCAGCTACCGGCGCGTCGCCCCCCCCGCGCATCCCGCCGGGACTGCCCGGCAGAAACGGGCACCGGCCTCAGCCCCAACGTCCCGGAGCTGCTTGGACGCATCGCAGCATCAGCCAGAAACTCTGTGTGCGGCGAGGAGGGACAGAGGGGAGAGGGGTCTCACTTACAGCTGAAAGTGCTGAAAACAACCGTTCTCATGTTTGGGGAGACAATTGGATTTATTCCCTTCCAACTCGTAACAGATTCTCTAGAGCATCAGAGAGATTATTTTATAAAGCAAATTCAAAGCAGGCTCTTCATTAGATCCCATTATTAATAAAAGGGGACGATTAGTTGGAAAAAAAATCTATCTAATTCGGAGAAAAAAAACCCGCACATTTTAAATAATTTCTGTAACTTTTGCTACCTTTGGCGTTTTTGGCAAAAGAACAAACAAAAACCCGGAGGAGTTAGAAGTGTTTTTTTCCCCCCTCATTCCCCCCCTCCCCACTTCTTCTCAGTGCCATATAACAGCCTTTCCTCCTTCAACTTCAAAGAAGACTGAAAGGACAAACATTCTGATACAACTAATAATACACGGAGAGAAAGAATTTGCATTCCTTAGCAAATATAAGTGCTCATTAATAGAATCATGTATTTGACTAAGAACATCTTGCCGGTACCGCTGGGAGATAGAAAGTGTTCATGTGAGGAGAGTCTGAGGAAGAGTTTTGATTGACGTTGTAGGAGCCACATCTTCTGCCTTTCCCCCAGTCATATATATTAGGTCAACGATTACTAGTGAAGAAAAAAAAAAGTGAAGTAATAATCATAAAGGAACAGATGGGAACAGAGTGCCCTGCGACTTCTGAAAGGCACTGCAAGGACTCGCTGGCTATAAATTCATCGAGATAATGCTAATTGCGCTCTTAGGCCGTGTCGTGGCTCCCGCCTGTACGCCCTGTCAGGAGGTCCCGCATCCGCGCCCGCTCCGCACCCGTCACCCTCCGGGGCTCCCGCTTACACCCGCACCTGAGCCCGGAGGGTTTACGCGGAAAGCGCTCATACTCAGGCCGGGGCTCCGGCTGCGCGGAGGGGCGCGGAGGGCAGCGCTGCCCTCTCCCCGCACACCCCGGCACGGTTTTATCCCCGGACTCGGTGGTTTCTCGTCTCCAGGCTTCTGTGGGCCCTTCGCTGCCCTGTGCTGTGCATAGCATTAATGAAATTTACACCCCAACGCCCTATATATGCCCAGTGCGGCTCGGACATACAACCGCGCCGTATGGAGGCGTTAAGGGGGTACCAGTTTTTTCGCCATGGATGTGGGATGCAGCATTCCTGCACAGCATCTCTCTCTTTTCAATCAGTGCTTTCTTTGGCTCTCAGCTGAGGTGATGCTGCTTAATAGGTGTGATGGGAAATGGTAAACAAAATTGAAGTCGCTTTATGATTAAAACTTTGTTCATTTGACTGAGCTGAAAACAATTTCAGTGATTATATAAAGCTTATTTTACCCTCGTTGAGAACCCACATTTTCTCCTCATTTACCGTACTGTGAATTTGGACATACTCTTCCCTGCAAATAAGTCTTCTCCAAGAGAGAATAAACCAGCTTGATTTGGACCCCAGAAAAGTTTATTGACACCCAGGTGGGCAAATCTTTCCGATTTTCAGGACAATAACTTACATAAACAAGATAAAATCTTCAGGAAATTAAAAAGCAACTTTGCTTTTTAAGATGATTATCTGGGAATTTCTCTTGCTCTCCTGTTACTGATTCACATCTTGCTACAAAGAAAGAATATGAAAATCTCTGGCCAGTGCAGACTGGGTAGGTCTGTCTGTGAGGTGACTTGAAGAGGAAACGCTGGATCAGAGTTGGAGCCAGACATGGGGACTATAATTTGATCTCCTGGGTTTCTAGCATCCAGTTTTAAAAGTGTCATGATTAACGTAATTTTAAAAGTGGAAAAAATATATTAATTGTTATTTTGAAGGACCTGAGAATTTATTGTCACTTCAATCTTTAACATCAGGTTTGGATATCTTTCTAGAAGCTGTATTACCCTTAAATCAGCTGTAATGTTCAGAGCTCAGTGTAAACACTGAGCAAAGATATGGCTCACTGCTGACAGTTTTATTACATTAAGCTTTGTTGCTAACAGTACTTTTCTGGCTTTCACTCTTTCAGGCTTATTTAAAGAAGTTATCTTTGTCTGGGAGTTTCTTTAGTTTTCATTAGATTTGGAAGCAGTTTTTTATACATACATGCAAGCATATTTGTGTTACTCAAACACAGCTGAACACAATTTCGCTGTGAATTTAGTGGGACCGTATTTCATCAGAGATGCCCATGAAAGCCAGAGGAATGGTGCTAGGAAAGCGTCACATGTGGTTCTCCAAGATGGTTTGTGTATGGCAAGGGCAGAAACATGTTTTGGCTTCAAAGAAGTCCTGTATTTTATTTGCATAATTGGTAGAAATTGGCAGTCAGGGTCTTACTGTTGGTTTAGGCCCAGCAGTCGTTGGTCTAATAACCTTCTGACTGAGTTTGGCATTAAAAAGTCAAAAATTTTTGGTTCATTCAGCAAGCGGGACCCTTCATCTGAGCACATTGATGTCTGCGTTGACTCTTTGTTCTGCCCCAGTTGTTCCCAGCCCACTCTGGCTCTCGGATAATAATATCGAGCAAGAAATGCAGTAGTGCACTGTCTTTTTTTACTTTTTCTTCCCTCTCCCTGTCCTTTTAAACTCCTATAGCTGTGAGCAGCCTCGGAAGGCTCATAAGGTTAACAAATTGGGAATTTCAAACTCCTTTGTTTCAGCTTCCCCTGAAACATGCCTGTTGGCTTTGCTCTGGGGCCGTGAACCTGGGAATTCTTCCCAATTGATGGTCCCAAGGCCCCCGAGCTCACAGGGCCCTGAGCTGTGGACCAGCCTCCGTGGGGGACCGCCCCAGGGTGAGGAGCGCAGATCTTGGGGGATGAAACAAGATGTTTCAGATGCAATGAACTGGACATCTGTTTCATCAGGAAAAAAAAAAAAAAGAGGAAAAAAGGAAAAAAATTCATCAGCTCTAATGAGAGATGCTAAGATATTTTGGTATGTTGATAGGTGGCCTCCTGCTCCTCACAGCTGGAACAAACAGGCTACCTAATCTACTGGCTCCTAGGAATGATTTTTTTTTTTTTTCCCTGCGTTTTATCTTTTATTCACATCAGAGCACTGGAGTATCAGTAGCATGCACTTGATGCTTTTCAGTGCACTCTTCAGTGGTTTTGGGTCATTGCCAGCCTTCAATTTACCTGCAAGTTTCCTTATCTCTAGCCTGTGGATCCGATCCATTCTGTGCTGAATTTCCTAAATACGATGTTGTCCTCCTGACGAATACATTGTTTTTTAATTCAGCAGCTCTACCAGTGCTAAAAGTCCATATTGTTTCACTGTTAACATAGTCAGGGGATTTGTTTTTACCCTGAGCTTGTCTTGTAGGATTCAGCTCCTCCAAATGTTTCCTGACCCTTTAAATTTGCTGGACCAGACCTACAGGACTTGTTCTTTCCCACATGGAGAACATCTCGGTATTGCCCGTTACCTGCAATAGTCTGCTGCTCAGTGCTGGGTGGTACCCCCATGTGCTAGTTGCTTTATAAAGATGTATCGCTTGCTTCGTGGGATTTTTATTAGCAGCTTTGTGTGGATTCTGAATCATTTTATGGTATGTTCATGGACCTGATCACATTTTCCCCTTGGGTTACAGGTTGGTTTTGTGCACAGATTCAGTTCTTGCAAACTGAACTCTTCAGTTCTTTGTGCAAACTTATTTTTCCTGTAAATACAATTTATTCTCTGGAAAGGAATTCCTCTTCACATCTTATTTACACAGTTCCCAGGTACTGTTGTTTGTTTGTTTGCTTGTTGTAGGTGCCACTCTCTTTTGCTTTTATTTTTACTTTCCTCCTTGCTGAGCTTGACTCAGGCCATCTTACATACCATGGGTTGAGCAGTGCCCTGAAGGAGTTTTCCGCTTCTAACACAAAGTACGTGCATTTCATTGGAAAAGCAGTGATGGTGCAAGTATAGTTGGGATTTTAGCCAGGCACTTGCAGACCAACTTTCTAGTATTGCCTGTGAGAGGACCATGGTCTCCGAGTAGACAACTGTCTTTTCCTGGACAGTTCCTGCAAGATCCTTGCATCTGTCTGTTTCCAAAGTGCTGTCACCCATATTTATTCAATACTTCTTGTAGTACAGTCTCTTCTGGAAGCAGGATCCAATCTGAAGCTACTGATAGCAGCTTGTTGTACCATTGGCAGGGTTGTGGAGCCTGTGACTCCCCATATTTTTGTTTTTAGAAGTAGCATTCCAACACTCGCAGGTTTTTTTTTTAAAGCCTTCTTTTCATTAAAATAGTGATGATGCCACAGAAAACTGTCAACTCTCAATTCTTTCCCTAGACGTGTATATGTATATGTATATATGTTTGTATGTATGTATGTATACATGTATGTATAATCACAGTAAGAGAAAGAAAGGATCAGGTGTTGCTATGGAAAGAGACTATTAATTTGTGACAGAACTGGTACTACGGGAGGTGAGAACCTTCCCCTGCACAAAATGAACCTTTAAAAGGAAGCTCACAGGGACCCCAGATGCTCTTTGGGGGACACATGCCCCAATTTTGGTAATTTGCTGGTCTTATTGCTTACCTTTGATGAATGGCTCTTCAATCAGATTTTCACCAATTTGAATGTAGCCTAGTTTTAGCTAGTCTGGATTAAACTGGAAAGAAGATTTGTATGAGGTATTGGTTTGAATGCTTTACAAAGAACTCGATGGCTAGGTCCCAAGGAATATTATAAGTTTCTCAAAAATCCTGTGATGGTTTATGTCAGCCAGGCATCTACTTAGATGCATAAAACATGTTTTACTTTTAATAGATGTACCCAAAAGGAAAGAAGGAGAAGCTGGAGGCAAGGAATGAAATTATCCCGTTTCTCATCTATTCCGTTAAAATGATGTTCCTTGCGGACCCCAGCTGCGTGTTGCCCCTGGTCCATCCTGGTCACGGGTTTCGTCAGGGACTATCATGTCAACCAGCCTGTGGCAAATGAAACCAGCTCTGTTCTTTTTCATTAACTCCACCACTGAAGAGAGGAATCCTCTGGTGCCTCTCTTTGCTCCATGCGTGGCAATCCAGATGCACACAAGTGGTTCAGCTTCCCAAGGCTCCCAGTGAGAATGGGATTGAAGCAACTGGTCCTGACCCACCAACTGGTCTTTGTCTGTGTGCCCCAGAAAACATAGGAGAAAAATTATTAACTGTGGTTTCTTGATTGCATTTAGAACTAATGGGATAAATTGTAGATTTGCCAGATGAATTTCTCAGCTATAAAACTTAGGCTGCACTCTGGGTGGTTTTACGTTATTAGGCAAACTATCTCTCTGGGTGTATTTTTAGCAGCCTGTCTGATAGCTTCATCCTGGTCTGGCTTAGCAATAGAACTAGAAGTAACAAGCTAAATTGATTTATTCCCGTAAGGCAGGATTTTTCAATCCATTTCATTTTTCCAGTCCCTGCCATTTTTCTCACTGACCACAGACCTGCCAGCTGGTGTTACCTCTCCTGGTCACTTGGAGGTTGCCTCATGGACCACCAGGTCTCTCCTGGCCAAAGGTTGAAAACTGCTGCTTGAAGGAATGTGAACGAGCAGAATGAGCCTCTCTCAGGGTCATCGGCCTGGCACAATACTCACACACACCATGTGCAATGTTTTATTTTGCTCTACCTGCCAGTCTCAATTTCAACTTTTTTTTTTTCTAAATTTTCCTTTGCCACAGGGAACATCAGAGGACTGTGGACTGAGGACCACCAACCTACATAGAATAAGAAGAGTATTAACATTTCCTTGTGCCTCTCTTATCTTCAGCATTTTTAGATTTTCTTCAGAAGTAGTTAGATTGAATCCGATATTTTTGTGTTGCTCTGGACCCTTAAATTACTACAAGAAATCCTTGTATCTGGCGCTTGTATCTTTTAAATCTTTGCAATCTGAATGTGTCTCCACACAGGCACATGTGACAGGCTGTATCCACACAGAGACATGTTGATGTACACAGAAATAGAAAAAGGGGTTTATGTGTTTCTCTGGAAATCACACCTGGTAAAAGGGGGGTGGCTCTTTCTTCTACAGCATGATTCCTCTCCACATTTTGCAGAGCAGATTTTGCTTCAGAACTAGCACTCAGAGAAGGACTGTGGTCCTGGCTGCTGTGTTAGATTGATTTCTCCTTCCCCCTCAAGATCAACCATGTTTTCAGCCAAGAACAGTGAATGCAGAGAGAGGTAAAAAGCAGAATACTTGCAAATATTTGAAGGGTTTTTGCTGATCAGGGTTCAGAGCTCCAGTTAGTCATTATTTCATAGTGCAGAAGAAATACAGCCTCGGTCTTCTCTAAGTGATAGACACAGGGTAACAATCATAAGGGCTCCGGTGAACTTCCTGATATTAAGACAGCTAAAGTGCTGTTCAGATGTAATCCAATCAACGAGACACTACTCCAAGCGAGCTGGGCGACAAGGCAAACTGAGCTGATGATCAGTCGGTGCACGGTACCGCCAACGTACATGACGAGAGTGAAAAGAAAAAAAAACCTGGCCTATTTCAAACTTTGGGATGAAGGTCAAGATGTTGCCTGACGCGATTATCAGTGATCACGGTGACAAGGAGGAGACTGGTGAGAAGGGGAGGGAGATGATAAGCAAGAGCTCGTGGTGTGCCTGGAGCAGACAAAAGAAGAGCCAGGAAGAAACTCTTATATTTTCCAGAGTAAAGAGATTAAATGGTGAGAAGGGCTGGTTTTACAGCACAAAACAGGTTTTCTTCACAAACGGGCCTGAATAGTACTATTCTAGAGATGGGGTTGTATTCCTTCTCTTGGGAATCCATGGTTTGTTTGCTAGTGAGGGAAGAGGGATGCAATCTCCTTAGTCCTACCAGAAAATCTATTCCCAGTAAAAGCAAATCTTAGTAAAGTTTTCTTTTTTGTTGTTTTCTTTTTTTGTTTGTTTGTTTTTTGTTTGCTTGGGTGGGTTTTTTTTGTGTGATAAGATATACCTTGTTAAATGGTGACCATCCACACCATTGCAAGTGTTCCTTGAAGCTGAAAGTGTTAAGAGGATGAATTTCAAATGGTGAAGGGAAGGGTGCATCACCATACACAAGTCTTACGTGCTTTGCATCCAGTGTCCATTTTAAATTGTCAACTTGTGAGACAGATTGTCTACTACATTTGGCCTATTTGTTGTGATCTTGACTTTTTTTTTGAAGTTCCCACCTCGGGAACATATCTTATGTGATAGGAAAGAGGGACTATTGGCCACTCCTGTGCTGCAGCAGTGCCATGAAGGAAGAACAGGGGGAATGGAGGAAAACAGGCAGCTGTAGAAGATGTGGCTAAACACATGTTCCAAGCTGGCATCGCTGGTGGAAAACAAATTGAGACATAATAAGAACATAAAAAATACATACATTAAAAAAAAAAAGGCATCTGGGGACCTGGGAAGTGAGGGTAAGGAGTATGACCTTGCTGTAGAATGGAAAAAGGAGTGTGAGGGATGTCCGGAAGATAGGCACAGGATGCAGAGAAAAGTGATTTGTCACCTGTTTTTTGGGATGAGTGGCAGATGGGAGGGTGTGGTGAAGAAGGAGACACAGAAAGGAGGAGAAAGGGGCACACAGCAGCCCAGGCTGGACCTCAAAAGGGTTGTGGAGGGAAGATGACAGGCAGTACAGGTCGGGGGGAGCTGGGGATGGCTGCCAGCCCATGTGGTGATGGGGTGGCATTGTCAGTGATGATATTGTTAGGAATGGCAGATGACGGGAGTAGGGAATGGGGAATATGGGAGAAGAAAGCGCTGTCAGCCCCCACTGCTGACGTGGGAGGGGTGAGTTCAGTTGTGATCTCTCAGTGCAGTTCCTCAAAATCTGGGGCCATCTGGACACAGTCCTGTCCCTCGTACAAGCTGTCAGTGGCACCGAGGGATTGCTCTGGCAGCCAGGACTTGCTGGCACATCCAAGAACCTCCGTGTTGATGGCCAGGAGGGCAGATGGCAGTGGATCCACTACAGTGGCTTTGCACCACCTGGTGCCCCCTGTTTGCAGGAGTCCTGCAGAGCCAGGTGAGCCTGGTTTTGGGCACTGTGGTGTCACTCAGCCGGATGGTGTAGAGTCACCCTGCCACATCACAATGAGTAGACACCTAAACAGCTTTGAGTATATGAACCGTGGTGCAAATGTTCGGGATGGCCACGTTTGTTTTTGGCTGGTTGCACTATGTCAGGCATCACCAAAGCAACAGCCTGAGGTGGATGACAAAGCAGGAGAGTGAGAACTCGTCTGACACAATGTCTGTATGGCAAAAGACACTTGCAGTGATCAGTTTCTTCAACCCCATCTTCCCTGCACTTCCTTTGCTCAGCGCAGACATGACGCATGAATTAAAATTTGGACTGGTGTTTTGAGTTGCTCTAACAAAGGGTATTTATAGGAGTCTCTGAGAATGTTGGCTATTCCTGCTGATGCACACCTATACATCAGGTATTGTTTCATTCAAATAATATTTTATTTGCCCTCAACTATCCCAGTAACAACGATAGTTTATTACAGTGTATCTGATAATGGGGATTTGAAAAGTAAGTGCCTTGGGGTAAGAAATTGGTGGTATGTGTTTGCTGCTGATCTTAGAGCTGCGGAAAATAACGCCAATGACTGCAGCTCTTCAATAACAACAACAAAAACAAACAAACAAACAAACAAACAAACAACCAAAAAATCAAGGCTCCAGAAAAGACAATATAAAATTGTGCATTATGACATGACATGGGAAACAAATGATGACAGGCATTGGTTAAAGGGTCAGTTTGCCCTGGCTGAGAGCACTGGCTGTTTCTCCTCTCACCTCAGGTGCTGCCTCCTCACCGATGCTGTTCCTGGGAGAGGGAAGAGGTTGTAGTTGACTAATCCAACCCATAGCCCTAACAAGCTCTTCTGGCAGAAGGGACCCTGAAACTTTTTTAGCTTGAATTCCATATGTGCATGTAGTCCTTCCGCTGGAAAACGTAAATGTTTAAAAATAAGTTACATGCATTTCAGTTAAACTTTAAAATTTCTCAAATCTAGGTATGACTTTCTGGTCAAAACCTTTGAGGTAGACATCCTCATATCAGAATAACAAATCGACCCACAGTGAAGATATTCAGAGTGAACTAGAAGGACAAACAGAAGGCTTGAACACAACTTTTCTTTGCATCATAAATAAATTTCTCTAAACAGTAATTTATTAGTCATTCAGTAAATGGAAAACAGGAGAAGAAAAAACAGGAGAAGGAAAAAGATGCTAGATTGATAAATGTATAATTGTTTAAGTTGTATTTTATCACACAAGCTGAAAGTACATGTAATGAATTCATACGCAAGTAAATGATGAGAAACCTATTAATACACAAATAACCATGCACCCATATTGGACTAATAGAAAGCAGAGACCAGTCTCAAAAATTTATCTTAGACTATGTCAGACCACACAACTCTGCCCCTTTACCCCAGAACAGCATTTTGCCTAGCATCCACTGTGTAATTCTACACTCTTCTTTGGGACTGCACTAATGTGATAATTTAGGAAGTACACTTAAATGAATGATCTGAAGTGTATGGCAAGAGTACGTGCAATGGACCATCCCAAACTTCTCTTTTAGACAGGGAGAAAACACGAAAACTACTGACACAGTAGCCTTGACATGGGTAAGTGAAAGAATGCTGTAAGTATGGTGAACATGGTTTGGGGAAGAGACACACTAGCTGCAAATATTATTAAAGCAGCTATCAATTTTAAAATGCATAAGCTATAGAAGAAAGTAAGCCATGGAAAAACCTGTTAGTGATAAAATTGGAAAGAGAAACATTGCTTACCCAGCTGGTTAAATCATGATGGAAAGTAAAATTGATTGAAAAATAAACACCAGATTTAGAAGCACACTCAATGTATTTGGCAGCAAAAGCTGGTGCCACCAAGGAAGATCGCTCTATAACCACATTGAAACTGTCCAATTCTGCTCAGTCCTACACAGATCTGTACACTGCAGAGTCTCTCAGCCACCTCCACTCCCGCAGCAAGTGGGGACACAGCTCCACCTTTGCTCACCCTGTTGACAGAGGGGACTCAACTTAGGCTCTCAGAACAGATTAATCTTCATCTAACCATGGGACCATAGGGCAGTCTGTGTTGGGAAGGACCAACTAGGTCCAACTAGGAACACCTTCCACTAGACCAGGTTGGTCAAAGCCCTGTCCAGCCTGGCCTTGAACACTTCCAGGGATGGAGCATCCACAGCTTTTCTGGACAGCCTGTTCCAGTGCCTCACCACCCACAAAGAAAGGAATTTATTCCTAATTTCAAATTTAAATCTACCCTCTCTGAGTTTAAAACTGTTACCCCTTGGCCTATCACTACACTCGTGATATCTTGGACATCTATATCCTCTCTAAGGATCTAGATGCAGCTCTACAATCATTAACAGAATAAATTTCAGAAGTATGAAACTAATAGCTATTGGGTGTCTTCAGTGCTCAACGCTCATTGATTTCAAAACAGGAGAAGTTATTAAAACTTTTTTTTTTTTTTTTTTCTGATTAGCTCCTACAAACACAGCTTCTGGGTGTCCAAGACCTCATCAAAATCAAAGGAAGCCTGCAAGCAAAACAGAAATACAGTTGTCACTTTAGTTTACTCATGGTTGTCCCAGAAAATGAAAAGAGGCTTTTCTCACTTCTGGGTTTTTTTTTAATGCACTTGTGCAAGGCGATTGTGTTTGGAGTTAGACTTCCTATTGTCATGTTGGAAATCCAAACTGTGGATGCAAATCCTCTGATGGCTTAGTACAGGATTTCTGAGTCTCGTTGCAGAGACGTCTTTGAAAATTTGGCCCCGTTTTGTAGTGATAACGTGACAGATTCCTCTTATACTGAATTCTGGTGAGCAGTGTGCCTGGAGGTTTGGCTAGTTTGCTAGGATTAAAGTCTGGGTTTTAAAGATGGTAGCTTATATTTTTTCCCCCAAACAGACATCAAAATAGAGATATCTGCTTTTAGAGAAAAACAAATCCACAAAGATACAGAATAACAGTTATCCTGACTAGTATTTGAAAACTCCCAAATAAACCTGTGTTCCCCTTGTTAAATTCCTCTGCTAGAGTCTGGGCCTGTGGTGGTTTTTTTTTTTTTTTTTTGTTTGTTTGTTTGTTTTCTCTGTTCTTCCATTACTTTGAGCAAATAGGTTTTCTAGAGAAGTTCACTTTCACCCTATTTACTTCAGAAATCGAAGTGGGGTTTCAGTGCCTTACTGATCCTGAGCAGATACAACTTCTCATCCTGGGCTCCTGTTAAAGGGCTCCGAGGGTTGGGTGGGATGCCTCTCCTTCTGTCATCTTGAGCTAGCGTTGTTTTGTCATGCAAAAGGGCATCCTTGTGCCAGGATCAAGTCCACTAGCTCCTTCACTTGTTCAAACCTATCCTTTTATGCTAGAAATTTTTCTCAAGCCCCTGCCAATTAAATTCAGTTTAATAACTCTGACCATTTATGTGACACATTTTATCTTGGAAGAGCTAATAAAACCACTAATTACTGTTCTGAGTGCTCCCAAGAGACAGCTTGTCATTGTCACCTCCTCATTTCATTGATAGGGAAACTGAGGCAACATGATATGACAGGACAAGAGGTAATGGTTTTAAACTAATAGACGGGAGATTCAGGCTAGACATGAGGAAGAAATTTTTTACAATGAGGGTAGTAAAATACCGGAACTGGTTGATCAGAGAAGTGGTAGATATTCCATCCCTGGAGACATCCCAGGCCAGACTGGGATGGGCTCTGAGCAGCCTGAGCTGGGTGAAGATGTCCCTGCTCATGGCAGGGGGGTTGGGTTAAGTGACCTTCAAAGGTTCCTTCCAACCCAAACTATTCTATGGTTCTACGGATTTGTGTAGGACAACAGACCAGAGGTCTTCCCAAACCACCCAAGTGAGTTCAGTGCTGTGTGGTTTCCCACATAGGGAAAAATTTACTTCTGTTGGGCATAATGGAGGGGCACCGTGGTATCTCCAGTTTTTCTTCCAGAGTTCAGCAAAAGAAGCAGCTGAGAGCTCGGAGCTGTCAAGTCTTTGAGTCTCTACTTCCTCCTCATATTTTGATTAAACTTCCCGCTGTTGCCTCAACACCCTTGGCAAAAGTGGAAACTCCTCTCAAAGGCAGCAAGATCTTTTGGATATAAAAGTGATGCAACATTCTTCCAGTGACTTCCAAGGGCTTTTTGAGTTTGGGCTGAGTGAGTTCATCCAAGGATGCATGCCAAGATGAGCTATCACTGCAGTCACAACCATGGTGCTACACCAGATCTGTGTGACTCTCACCAGCATCTGGGGCATTCAAAGGAAGATGCAAAGGTGAATGGAATGAAAACGATGTCTGTGCATCTTCCACTTCTCTGCTGAGCACCAAACTTATACTGACAACAATTATCTTCTGCCTTGTTCTCAAGATGAAAGTTATATTTAGAGTAGGACAACATGTCTTCATTTGAGAAATGTAATGCCTTCGAAGAACCACCAAAGCACAATTACTAGATCGAAAAAAAGAAAATAGAAGTCAAAGCAGGAGACCTGCATATGTAGTTCCAACATCAAAGGAATATCACCTGTGCTTTCATCTCCTTTTCCTCTTCTGAGTCAAAGGTGCAACATATTAATGCATATTTTAACCATTTTCTATTTTGAAAGCTTAAATGTCAGCGTAATTCCCCCATCAGTAATTTCTGTTGTGCTCTTCCAGGTTGGTACTTCAACAGAATATCTCCTAGTTTTCACACAGTAATCTCCATCTTTGCCTTTGGTAGGTTTGTGTCAAATTGCTTCAAGTATTCACTCTAGATTTGAACTGGTTCATATTCCTTGAAAATTTGCTTAGAACGCTGTCAAACAAGGTATGGTACTGACATCTGTGGGGCATTTCTGGTGTCCTACTTTTCCCTGGTTCCCTCATCCTCTTCTCTTTCAAGTGCAGGGTCATCTGGTTGCATCTGGATGCACTTGCTGTTCAGAGTGGTCTATAATGTAACCACCTGGAAAACAACACTTCTTTTTTTCTTTTTCCTTATTTCTTTCTTTAGAATGAACTTTGCATTTGAGGATTATTGACAAATCTGTTTGAAAAATACGTGTGAAGAAAAACCTTTATGGTCCATCTTGTGGTAAAAAGCGAGTATGTCTTTGCGCATTTGAGTGTCAGTAGATTATTTATGCTGGTGCAATGTTTGAAGAGATAAAATACTCCCCACTGTGCTACATGTAAATCTCTGCTATGTAAACACAAATTGTTGTTGCACATGCATAATCAAAGACATTTTTTATAATTATTGTTGGATAGTTTAGTACTCCAATAGCATCATCTGGTTTAAAATCAGTGTAGCTCTACTAGAGTCTGCGAAGCCCCTACTGATGTGTACCAGATGGGACTCAAACTCCTCACTCTGAGTCCTTCTGAGGGAAAAAAAGAAAAAAGAGGCAAAAGCCTGATAGTCCTTGAAAGCGAAGTTCTATATTCATTCATGGAAAGCTAGTAGAGCAAGAGTAGCAGGGACTTTTCTTGATCTGCATATATACCTCCCTTATCTAGGGAGAACATTTCTGCAATGAGGGAAAGCATGGTGTTCTGTGCCAGGTTAGTTCTTGGCCTCTTTGCCCAGACTATTGCAAAGATTTGCCAGATAATGTCATTTGTAACTCCTTTCTGCTGAGATTTGGACTAAGACCACCAGCTCTTTAACTGGGCCAGCAGACCGCTGCCACATGCTGAGAATTTTCAGTCGTTCACAACCTGTGCTGCATTTTTAGATACTGAAAGGTGAAGAGCTTGAAATCTGGTTTTCTGTCCCCAGAGTGATCTTGTTTCACTGTCATTCAGCATTATCTTTTCTCCAACACTGTACATCACACAAAGAACTTTCTAAAGTTACTTTGACACTCGATTCTATCCCAGCTGATGACAACAACTTCAGTCTCGCTCTTTTGGTGTTCTGTAGCCAGACTTTGCTCTGAATTAATATAAAATACAATATTCAGTAGCATTTATTTTCACAAATTAATTCAGACTACGTCATTCAAGTAGCTGATAGTTGCGACTGCCCATGCAGATTTTAATGCCATAAATATGTATTTATTTCCAAACCTTCAATGCTATTATCTGGCATACACACAGTTTTCTCCAGCAGACATGAAGATAACTTTGTTAGCATGAAACGAGGCTGACAATTAGGGGATTGTTCTCCCTCTTTTGAATACTGGTAGCAAAAATATCCACTAAATACTGAACTATTGCTTCCTATAAGATAATAGAATGTTCACCTAAACTTCAGGGAGGGGCAAGATTTTACAAAAGTGAAGATTACACACATATATACAGACTATAAATGTATCCAGATTTCAAACAAATGAAAGTTTGCATTGTTATGATCAGTTCTTTCAGGTTTTCCTGTGAGATTTTTTTTCCTGTTTTCTGTATTTTCAACAAGATCCTCCAAAAGAGTTTTTATTCTTATGTAAGCTTGACATAGACACAAACTTTTTTTTGCAAGAAGTCTGAGCTACTGTTAGCAGCTACTGAAGAGCTCTAAGTCTGATGTGGGTTTAATGTTGTGATGAGTGCCATGGCAGAACAGTCTAACAATATAAGTCTGTTGGACATGTCGTCTGGGCTGTCACGTTCAATTTGCACATGACCTCCTGGCCAAAAAATGGGAAAGAAGTGGTAGAATGTGGGACTGAAAGCTTATATTATTGCTTTGACAGCTTCACTCATCTAGAAGTAATGCAAAATGCAATTTATATTTATACTCTCTGACCTTCTGTACAGAAAGGGAAACTATCTAATGATGGGCCATGGTAGCAGAGAAAGAAACAGATCTCAATACAGCTGGAATTTGTCTACATTTTTTGCTTTTCAACCATTCAATTACGGTCAAAAGATAAATGAAACATGAAGAGTGTCTTGGTTAGGTAGTGACACAATTATTTTATAGTGAGTAGGTTCTGGCTTTGAGCCTTGGCAAAGGTTGCCATGCACGCCTTGTTTCACGAGATACAGATAATCTGCCTGCTCCCACCAGACAAATCCCCTCTGCTTGGAGGTGTCATTGTGCCCATCACAGGAGGAGAAGAAAGACTCCAGCAACTCGGTACCGCTCTTGCCGTGCATTTGAGTATTCTTGAGAGAGGCTGACACTCTAATCCTATTAACTATGATAAATCAAAGTTGGACCTAAATGTAAATGGGACATCATTCACGTTTTGTGAAAAACAGGCAGATAGGAAGAACACACCACATTCTTTTTGTCTGTGGAGCAGCACATAGGTTTGCATCTTCTCAGGGGAAAAAAATAAATAAATTGGTCTTTGATTCTGACAGAACTGCTGAAGTAAATACCAGGTAACACCTTAAGATCCTTAACAAGATGTCTCAGAGCAAAAATCAGACTGCCATAGCTCAGCATCCTTCAGAAGGCTTCACTGCAGCCATGACTGTTTACAACAGTGTGATTTGGCTCAAAAATTCAGCTCCCATCTGCATCTGTTTCTCCCTCTTCGTTCAAAAGAGACACAGCATTTGAAGGAAAAGCTATCTGCAGGAATGAACGTTAAGGGAAGAAAACAGACACAGAAAACCAGGCACAGGTTTTACACATCCCAGTGTATTTGGGACAATGATATCAGTTTGAATTTGTCTTTTTATACATATATCCATGGTGTCTTAGATAGGAGTTGATCTGAAGTCAAATTACCTCAATGGCAAAACTTTCATAACTGGTTGTAGACTGTGAAACAAACCTAGTATTTAGGTGTTCACATAAGCCAGAGCATCACTTGTTTTCTGTCCTGTTTTATTCTGGACTGCCGCATTTCAATGGGTCTTTTTTGCTTTTGTAGATTGAATGATTAAAAAACATGTTATTGGACAACAATTTCAACTGATATCCAACTTTCTTCATGTAATTCCTTTTCTAATACATATGTGATGACAATGATGAACAATGAAGCTGACGGTCACTACACAGTTAATATGTCAGAAAAGCACAGAAATAAAGGCTATGGGATGGGCATGTTTCATAAATAAATGCAATAAGATGAGACAAGTTAGACAAAATAGTGCAATGATGAGAGACTGAGTGAAGATTAATATGCAATTTATCTTTCTTTTGGTTTGTTTCCCAGTGAGAAAGAATACTTTGTCCAAACTATTAGTTATCCTACAGGTCAAAAACTTGTTACTTCTGCATCTGTTGGAGCAGAATATGATTTGATTTTTTAAACTGTAAGGAAACTTGGAATCTAGTTGGTTTCTGTAGCTTCTTCCTCTGGTCCTTGCAGGCTGGTACAAATTCATGGTTTTTTGGGTGTGTTGTGTTTGAGCACGTGGATTTAAGTGATGGGTCACATGTGAGGACTGGGATCTCTGCGGTGGCTGCTTGAGGCGAGGGGCAGGTCTGGTGTGAGTGTGGCTGTGTGAGGGGCACTTTGCAGGGTGAACTTCGCAGCTGATGCACGTGGTTAAATCAATACCTACCTTCCCTAGGGCTCCTCCAGCCAGGATCATAGCAGCCCGAGCAGGGACTGATCTAACTGGGAGGTCTGCTTCCATTTCTCCTTTTTTTTCTTTTTTTTTTTTTTTTCCCCCAAGTGGACAGTTAAAATAGAAATATTAAGTTAAACCATCACCACCATAACATATCTTTCTAGGTCAAAAAACTTGTCCAGGTCTGACTCCTGCTGGTGTTACCACAGGCTTTGCCCTTGGTGGCAGGAGGAAAGGGGTGAGAGCTTTGATTTGAGAGGGAGGGAGAGGAATGCCCCCGGGTAATTGCAAAGTTGCTTTTGCAACCTCTTGTCCAGCAGCTGGTACAGTAGGCAGTGCCTCCTCTCACACGCTTTGCAGATCTTTTCCAGCTGAGTCACTAAACCAGGAAAAAAAATGGAGCACTTGAGCTGGCACTTTGGAGGACTGATTTGGAAGGGAGGAAGGAAAAAACCCCTCCTTTGTCTGCACCTTTTTTTTTTCTTTTTTTTTTTTTTCTTCCACCAAGCCGCTCGAGTGAAGCAGTTAATCGTGACTTTTTTTTTTTTTCCATCGTTTTTAATCCACAACCCTGCCCTGTACCTGCCCTTATAATCCCCTAGCATGTGCTGGTGACATCACATGGCCATCAGCTCCCAGCTCCATCCCTGTGACTGTCATTAACTGTTGCAAGCAAATGAAAAATGACTGGGAGACTCCGTGGCTCCCACCAGTGACCTTGGGTATTATTAGAATGACCTCGCTTTGGCTTGACCATAAAAAAAAAGAAAAACCTTTCTTGATATCATCAAGGGGCTGGGGCTGAACCGAGGCTGTTTGCAGTGAGGAGCGGGGAACGGAGTGGAGGAAACCATTAAAGAAAGCAAAGTAAATGTTATGCAAAGATGCAGCGGCCATAAATACTTGATCAGAGGCACAGCCCTGCAGCCTGACCCCTTGCCAGGACACGCCGTGCAGCACTGGGGTTACAGTGCACCTTGCTGGGAGTATTTTTAAGCCACCTCTTGGTTGTTATTTGTGTGCCTGGTCTTTAAAAAAAATATTAAATCACATGGATCCACTTAAGGGCTCATTGACCTCACATGTCTTATACACTGGTGTAGTTTTCTGGTCCTACACAAACCTCTGTAAACAAAGTAGGTAACAGACTGGGCAGGATGCACAGTTTCTTGTGTAGTATAACACATGTAAAACCTGTCTTTATCTGTCTATGTACATATACTTACTCTGTGCGTGTACACACACATATATACAGTTTGTAAATGTGCATATGTGTATAAGCATACATATATAGCACACATTTATAGATTTTCATATTTACGGTTGTGCACTATTCTCAATGCATGTGAATGCAAACATAAAAGGATCACATTTTCATCACACTTGTCTGATGTTGCCTTCTATATAATATATAACAGTATATATAGCGTATAGCAGCCATGTTTTTTCCAGGGTATGCTAATGATATTAGTAATAGTGATAGTAATAAAGAATAAGGGTAAGAGGGAGAAGAGAAAGAAGAAGAAGAAGAAGGAGAAGAAGAAGAAGAAGGAGAAGAGAAAGAATTCTCATAGCTGAGCTGGGCCACGGGGAGATGAGGACGTTCTGCTGTTTTATGTCCTCCCTGTGAGGGACCTGCTGGCCCCACTGGGGCAGAGGCTGCCCAGGACCCCGGGTCCCAGTGATGCTGGGAGACCACGACAGGTTGCAAAGTACTGCCCCGGGGGGGCTGCGGGGGTTCCAGGTCGGGACACCGGGGTCCGGCTGCCCTCGGGGTGCCTCGCTGTGAAATGGTTAAAGCCCTGGAGGCAGACAAAAGCGATCCTCCAGCCGCTGTCCTGCCTCGCTTCTCTGCTGTCAGCTGGAAATGGATCTGATGCCCTCTGGACTTTTAACTCCCGGCGAAAAGGGCATTTTATTACAGGTTATGACAAGTTGCAGAGAGACGTGGAGAACTCAATAAGAAGAAACAGCAAGTGGAATCAAAGCAGGAGGGGGGCAGGGGGGAGAGAAATGCTCCAGATGTTTGGAAGACAGAGCGAAGATGACTTCAAATGATCGGTGTGAGCAGAAACCCGGATGCGATAGGCGGCCGCCGGCGCAGGGCATCCTCCGCAGCGGCGGGAGCTGCGGGGAGGCTGTCCCGGTACCAAGGTACCAGCGCCATGTCCTCCTCGGAAAACAAGAACGAGAAAACACCAGATCTTCCAGATTATTTTTTTTCCTACTTAATAGAGGCTGTATAAATATCTAGAGAGCTTTTCTCCCCGTTTGCGCCGTGCGGAACAGGCTGGTTGTAACTGAGGCAGGAGGAACCAGCTGCAATCGGGTTCCCCACCCCAAATCCTCCATCTCTTTCGGATTTGAGGGCAGGAGGGCATCTGCTGCCCATCTGCAGAGATGTGGCACCGCCAGCGCCCAGGCCGTGCCCGGCCCGGGGAGCGGCTCCCATCCCGGCTCCCGGATCCTGGTCCTTGGACCTGTCACGTCGTTAAAAGGATGCCAAGGACTTTATGGAGTCTGTCAAGCACTCAGTACTTCTGTCTTTGGTGGCATCCTCCTAGACAAACTTCGCAGGTGTTAAAAAAAGAAATATGCCGGAAAATAATAATAATAATAAACCCAACAAGCTTAACAGCTGCTCAGGGACACTTTAAACCATCTGATTTTGCGGGATAGGGCTACCATCCTAATTCTCCCTGGCAACTTTTCAAGTGCTTTTCATTGCCGATTGCCAACGGAGGACGGCTCAGTCTCTCCCTACAAGTCCCACTCGGCGCCTGCCGGGTGTCTCTGGGAGCGGTTTGGCACCGGCAAAATAAACTCACATCTCGGGAGCCCAGGAAAAAAAGAAAAAGAAAAAAAAAGGTGTTCCGTCTGGATTTTTTTTTTTTTTAAAGTAGTTTCGAAGTGTCAAAGAGTCTAAATTTCAGAGTTTCGGCCGGGATAACTTTATGCCTTATGGCAGGTAAGCACCGCCCGGGGAGCCCCTCATCCTCCTCAGGGCAGGGAGAAACGCGACAGTCGCAAAGACAGTATGAGGACAGGCGTGTACTTTATGAGCCCAAGTGTGACCCCTGCGCAAGCCTGTCACCCCTGTCAAGCCATGAGCCACATAATATTCCATCGGAAGAACTGAAGGCAGAAACACTCGGCACAAGTCACAGCGCACAGCACCTCTGCATCCCTTTCCCCGCTAAATGATGCTCCTTCCAGTCCTCCCCAGCATGTCCGTCAGGTGACTGTCAAAATCTGACGCTCTTATTCCGGGTGTATAATTATTTTTAAAGTGTTGAACCCCCAGTAACATGAGAGGTTTCCTCCGAAGGAAAAACAAACCCCAACGAAGTCCCAGAACGATCTGCACCGCGAACTGGAGCTGCCTGTTTCTGGAAATGCTGCTTGCAGAAAGGGTGAAAGTCATGAGCCTCTAACCAAAAATGTAACAAACCCTGGCCAGTATCACAAGGGCAAACTTCACATGGGCCTCAGGGTTTACTCTTATCCTTACTTACACTGATTTTTTTTTTTTTTTTTTCACTAAATCCCCCAAAGTTGCTTGCTCTTCGGTTTCATGTATTAAGTTACCGAAATCTGACAGATATAGACGTGTGCCTTTACTGTTTCTGAATAAGACCTGTAGCCACACATAAGAAACCACACTGCGAAAGATCAGTTAAACGGTGTTGCTGCTCCAATGAAAGACTGTTGAAAAAGGTTTTTGCTTTAAACCACAGCATGAGGAAAATAATAATAAAGTAAGTAGAGTAAAGAGGCAGCTCCCAGAAGAATAAAGACATTCTCAGCTCTGCTGTCACTCGCGTTTTCACCTGTATCTGTGCTTTCTAGAGCATGCGGTGTGGCTCAGGGAGCCGCTTGTCTTCTCTTTTTCTTGTGTTTTATTTCAAAATGCAACCGACACCTTCACAAGTACACGGCATTATGCCGCACTCACACTAGAAGATAGGTTTGGGAGAATGTGGTGGAAATATGCGTTAAGGATGGGGCAAGAAAGTGGAAAACGTAGAAAATCCTGGAAGTTTTTTTCTAAAAGCGCTCTGAAAAGACAAATTAGCGGGGACTCCTGGGATTATAATTTATTGATTTTATACTCTTCTCAGGGACCTGTATCATGTAAAGAAGGGTGACAAATTTCGGAGAACTCAACTGTTTACATCTTCCACTTCAGCGACAAGTTTTTGCCTGCGTTTTCAGTCGCTGGTACTTTGTTGCGTTGCTGCTTTGGAGAACACAATCCAGCCCCGAGCTTCCTCACCTGACCGACAAACTCCAGCTTCCCTTCGGTTACTCAGAACTGCTTACATCTGAGCTAGGGAGCCTCAAAACTTCTACACACGAGCAGAGAAACGTCCCATGCGAAAGGGTGTTATAACTCAGGGAAACATATCACGCTACATTGGTTAAAAAAAAAAATAAAATAAAACAAAAATAATAATAAACTACGGTATGAGCTCTCTCTCAAGTTTATCTGCAAGTTGTCGTTTATTAATGGTAGTAAAAGAAGCGAAGGGACGATTACCATCGTTAAAGGTAAATAGGAGAGGAGAACGGGGCGTCCTAGGAAGAGGAAAGCTGGGCAGGAGTGCATCTGATGGAAAACAAGGGTTTCTTTGCGAAGTGGCTGGGCGATGGGCGAGCAGATGGCAACCCGGGAGCCAAGCAGCAGGATTTGCCCCTCTTCGAGAGGAAAAGAGGGAATTACCCTTCTCTGGGTCCCCCCATCCGTCGAATAATAAACTCAAGTGTCTGCCTGTCTCAGTCCTGCCCATCTTCTTTAGCCAACTTGACAAAGTGGAAGAAATATGACATGTGAATTATTAAAGAGGAGGCAGTTGACTCCTAACCTCTGTTGCTTTTTCTCAGAACCCATTACCTGAGAATTTATCTTGCAGGAATTACAGTGTCTGAAAGCTTTGGGAGGAGCAGCGAGGAGGGAGAGGGGCGTTTGAATAAGAGTTTTGAAGAAATGCCGCTGAAAAGCACCAGGTTTCACCTTAGCATTTGCACCACTCAAGAGATGGATAACGTGTTAGAGAAAACAAGCCATTCCTCCTTAGAAGCGGATCAGTTCGCCGCAGGGAGCCGGGGAATAAAATCCGAACTGAATTTAAAAGGGCTATCTCCACTTAAATACTTTCAAAAGTAGGAAGGGGGAAATGGAGAGCTTTTTGTGGTTAAAGTTTGTCCTTTAGCCTCGTCCTTAAAGTTAATGAGGGCACTTTCTGGGCGTTTGACAAATAATCTCCCAATCCGCCCCGGGTGAAGCAGAGCTCTGCAGTGGGTCCTGCTCAGCCTTCGACACCCAGAGACATTATTCACCTCCCTGGCAGGAATGCAGAGCCCGAAGTCCTGTGAGGAAAGGCACAAACTATCGTTACAGGTTTCAACGTTCAGAGGACCAGCGATAATTTTCTCTACAAGAGTTTCACAGTGCCCATGTAACAGGCCGGGCAGTACGGGGGCTGATTTCTTTTCTTCCAGGAACTGCTTGCAGAGGGGCATATTGAATGGCACGGATATTTTATCATTTATTTATTTATATTTAATTTAGACATGGGAAAAAACCCACTCTGGGAGGGGGTGGTGGTGAGGTGTGATTATTATTTATCTATTTATTTGTTTATTTTTAATTTAGAAAGGGGAAAAACCCACTCTGGGAGAGAGACAGAGGGGATGATTTTTCCGGTCCTTTGGGCATAGATTTGTATCTACCGCTGCCAAGCTGAATGTAATAATTGAATCTCTCCCAAATCTTGGTGATAGAGCAGTCAGAAATGACTCCATCTGACAGCAGAGCCATGAGGCAAGTGATGGATACTATTGTCCAAGCCTGACCCTCCATTAACACCACCTATCAGCATCTGTATTCTGTCACCAATTCCCATGCCGGAGCCAAGAGGGGTGACTCTAATATTCTGAGCACATTGAAGGCTTCCATGCTGAGTTCAACCCTGCATCAACTAAATGGGTGGAGAGGA
Organism: Patagioenas fasciata; assembly: GCF_037038585.1. Taxonomy (NCBI): domain Eukaryota; kingdom Metazoa; phylum Chordata; class Aves; order Columbiformes; family Columbidae; genus Patagioenas; species Patagioenas fasciata. The sequence continues at coordinate 18,069,286 of NC_092531.1, read as the reverse complement.
TGACCTAAGCCTTGCTCTCTCTATCTCCACTCGCCTTATTACCCCTCTCCAATCCCATTGTTTTGCAGGTGCCTGCAATTTGCTCCTTATCTCCTCGCTGTTTATGAGGGCTCCTTTTTATTAATACAAAAGGAGAAATGTTATTAATATTAATTAACAAAATAAAAAATGAAGCAGTTTTGGGAATCCACCAAATGAATAATCTCATCCCCTAATTGGAGATGAAGTGTGGGGGGGAAGGAGGTGTAAGAGAAACAGATGACCTACTGGGTGACAGGCACAGGTTGGAAGGGTGACATTTTATTGTAAGCCTCCCTATGAAAGGAAGAAAAGGAAAGGACCAGTCAATTTAATGCAGGGACCAAGAGTGCAAGAGTGTTGCTAAGAGACAGAGATGCTGCTAAAGTTCTGTGAGAAGCTGTACCCTGACCTTATGCAAATGGAGGCTTCCAACTCTTTGTGGAAAGGCTGCAAATTCCACCCACTGTGTCACCAATACCTGGCATAGAGCCTTTTATTCAAATGTTCTCTAAAAACACACACGCAGAGGATGTGACAAAGCATGACACATTTAGGGCTGGAAGGAGGGGACGCGGAGCGGGGAGCGGGGAGGGGGGAAGGACGGATCTCATGGTGGAAATGTCACCCATCCGTACCTCCTAGAGCCTGTCATCTCCCCGAGCTGAGAGACGAACCTAAGGATTCGTAAATTACCTTAATCCAAATCTATTACGAGTCATGAATAGCGTTTATTCCTTGTGCGTGGGGGAAGCTTTGGGAAAACAGAGGAGCCACCACGATCTATACCCACATCTGCAGCACCTATAGCTGGCCAGGGACTTCCTTCTGGCTTTGATTACTCTCCGTAGTCAAAACACGGCAGGGAAAAATCAGCTCTAGGTACAGTTTAGCCAGGGCCCAGAACTATAGGAAACCGTTAAATCTGGCCGAGCAGGGAGGTGAAACACACAGCGAAGTTCAAACACAACCTTCACTAAAGATTCAAGGTGAAGAGAGTGACTTTACAGCGGCTTTTACTTACTGCAATCAGCAGAAAGTAAATACCCGTGTAGTCAATATAGTTCCTGACGGAAAACAAGGTTGATTTTTTCCTATTTTTCTTTTTTTTTTCTTTCTTTTTTTTTTTTTTTTTTTTTAGGAATCTGAGTTGCAGATCGGCATCTATGTAATTAATTATCGGGCGGGGTGAGGGGGGGACACACGAGGTGGGGGAAGCTATAAAAATCCCAGGTCATGCCAGCTTTTTTCCTAATCATTTAACACCTGCAGCTGTTAAATGCGGGGTCCCTAAGGCACTCGGACTTGGGTGAAGAGCCGACAGCCACCCTGGCCAGCGCTGCATCTCGGCTTCTCCCAAATCTGCTCCTTTCTCTCCCTGCACCTTGCTCACATACAAGTGGCAAATTTATATTTTTCCAAGGACGTGTGGATTTGCGATAGATTAAAAGGAAGGGCTGTTTGTACTCGGAATAAGAAAGAAAAAATAGCAGAACGATGCTGGGTAGCCCCTCTCTAAAATGGAAGCACATAAAGTGCTCCAAGAGAGGCTCCTCATGTCGGTCTAAGTTTGCACCGGTTAAATTCAATACTGCTCTGTTTTCCACGCGATCTGGAAATTATCGGTTTACTTTCATTTCAGTTGATCCTCGGGGCACTTTTGGGACTCTGGCGGCCAATTTTCCTTTCACAGGAGATAGGGTTTCTCTATCAGCCCTAAGAAGTGACTCAGCTGCAGTCTGCAAAGTAAGTTGATGCCCGATTACTCATCTTTTAGACGCACAGGGTTTGCTTGTGCTTCAAACCAGCTCGAAAAGTCGAGCTGAGGGGAGACGGGTAAAAGATCTGCAGCTCCTCATGGCCCCATCGGATCCACCCGACAAGCCTCTAGCCCCATCCCTTTGCGGGAAAAAACATCTCCTGTCCTCAGGATGCCCCAGACCAGATGGAAAACGTGACCCTTCAAAAGCAAACGACCCAACGCTGTGGATGGAGGTGGCACTGTGAGGGGCGTGTTGCTTCCTGCGGTGTCACCTGCGCTGCCCCGCGGTTCGCCGCGCAACCCCCGCACACCCCTGCGCTGCCGGGGCTGCGGATCCTCTGATGCGGGTGGACGCAGTAAATGAATTTACCCGTGCGAATTGCCCAGTAGATATATTTTTTAATAGTAAGAATTTTCATAATGTGCACAATACTATTAATATTTCATATTAGCACTGTGTGTACGTTGAACTTTGTAATGGGAAATTCAATCGCCGCTGTAAATATTAATGGAATATGAAATGAAGCCACAGCTTCCATGTAGCACTGACAGTAAAACGGAGTGAACATGTGGTGGCCCTGGGGCAAGATAGGCCTTTCCTCTTGTCTCTCTCGCTTTATTACATTAGCCCGAGCCTCTCCTTACAGTTCTGGGCTCAGAAGCTGAAGTTCACAGGTCAGCCATGACAAATGTCCCTACGTCTAGCCAAACAAGACCCCCTGGCCTCGCCATTACATCTGCCCAACAAGCCCCTGGAGAGTGCTTAAGGGTGTCTGTTGCAGGTAAAGAGCCTCTTTAGCGCAACTTTCCAAACAGATTAGAGGAGCGGAGGCACCCGCAGCTCCTCCAGGGCCGGCTGCGGGGACCCTGCTGCCTCTCCTCGCCCCCTCCCGGTCCCAGCGCCCACGCGTGGATTGTCCGTGTCCCCGGCCGCGCTTTCCCGGCGCTTTCGTGCCTCCCCGCGGTGTCCCGAGCGCTCCGCGGAGCTCCGGGCATCCCCGCGGCGCCGGGCGTGGCAGACCCGCTGGTCCTTCCCGGCTGCAAAGCACTGGCGGCCGCACCTTGGAAAGGACAGGGGGTCAAACGCCTATTTTGGCTCATCAGCCCCAAATTTCAGCTCCTGGGATGACATCATACAGGCACTGCCAGCCGCCCTGGCTTGTATTTTCCCCTCTTTCCCTCATTTCCAGGATTTCACTTGTATGAACATCATTTTCAACCGTTTCCTTTTTTACAGTGGGCATTGATCTTCATTTGTTAGGGGAAGCTTTGTCAGAATTTCCTCCCGCCTTTCCCCTTAGAGGTCTCGGCTGCCTAGTGATTTATGCCTTATCTCCCCGAGGTTTGGCGCTGACTCTTTGTGTATCTTGAGAAGCTTCAGGTAGGCGGGAGAGAGATTCGATGTCCGGGGAAAGGTGTTCAACCCCGAACTGCTGCCGACATCCTCACAAACATGTTGGGGGCTTTGCAACCCACCGGGGTGACCGGATAGGATCGGGGCCTGCCACGGGGTAAAAGTGGCACAAGGCACCGGGATGAAAATTGAAAAAGGGGCGCGTTTAAGTGAGTGGAAAAGGGGAAGACAACGAACGGGTGAGAATCCCAAAGCGTGCTTGGACGACAACCCTTTTTATTTCAGTAGGCAAAACTTCTTCCATTTTCCCTCGCCTGAGACGGGGAAAGCTCATTGCACCCCAATAACCCCACTCCTTCCTACCGGAGGTGAAAAAATAAATTCCACCCCAAATCCCCCGCGATCAGTCACTACCAAAAACTTTTTGTTTCAACAAATACATTGGAGAACTGATTTATTTTAGGAAATTCTAATATTTTATTATTTCTATGACAAACTCTTAAAAAACTAAAAAGCATCAGTGTCTCTTCTGTTCTTTCAAATGCTCGAACTGTCCAGCAGCTTCGGCAAAAGCTGAACTGGGACGGAAGAGCCCCCGGTCGCTTCCTCCTTGGAGGTGCTCGTTCCTCACTTCATGTCAAGAAGAAACAGTCCTTGGGAGCCTTTCGGCCACCCGGGTTGTGAAATCATGAACGAAAATGAAATAAATCCTAATGCGCAGCCTGGAATCGACTCCGGCCACTTGTACATAGACTTGTTCTTTTAACAGCTTTTGTATTTTTCCAGCATCGTGGCTCATGTACTTTGTACAGTGTCTGTGGCTTCATTAAAAGCTTTCTATTATATCCCGCAGGAAAATTCAACTGTCACCTCTCCTCGCCTTTTAAGAAGAGTTGCACTTTCAAAGAATATTTTTCTCCCCCTTTGCTAAAAGAAACAGCACTGGATTCAGGTTTTGTAAGTGTTAAATAACTTTCCCAGCGTGTATTAAAGGAAGATTGTATTTTATCAACAGCTGATTGATGCGGCCATGTGATCCTCTCGGTTTGTCTATAGTATCATATTTATTTAACCTGCTGGGGGACTGTGTTCAGGGGCCGCTTGCTCCCGCTGGCAAGAGCACACACATTACACACTACCCCAGGTATTCTGATTGATTGTTCCCACCCCACAGCCTTTGGATCATAATTTAACACAGCAGGTCCTACAGCACAGACGAGGTTTTCGGGAATTACAGTGAGGAGTTTCTGTGAACTGGTACCGCACAGCTACTAGGCGTTTCTGAACTAAAAATTTGAAATACGGGGAGAGTTGGAGGAGTGACTACAGAAGCATGACGCGAACGGTCGCATAAACAAATACCTTTACCCTCCTAATTTAATCCAAGTCCTTTATTTTTAACAAGTTCTTCCTGCAAATGAGCATTTTCTGGGACTTCTGAAACACCTGATTACAGCACCATCAGCCACGTCAAATGCTTAATAACGACGCTCCGTCAATTATATTCAAGCATATTTAAAAGGCGGAGAGAGTCAGACGTCAGTTTTCTCCTCACTTTCCCCAGATGAAACAGTTCAGAAAGTCTTTTGGCTGCCAGCTGCTGTTTGCCCCTAGAGGGGAGTAAAAAACATTCCCTCCCCCCAAAGAAAAAAAAAAAAAAAGAAAGATCACCCCAGCCCACTACATTCCCGCCCTGCAAATTGTTTAACAAGCTCTGTGATGAATTAATTTGCGCAAGGAGGTCGGTTTCCTGGCGGCTGTTCCCCGCAGCAGGGCTGCTGGTCCCATCCCGGGCAGCCCGTGAGCGGCGGTAGCGAGGGGGGCGGCCCCGGGCGGGGTCCGTGTTGCTGCAGCCCCCAGCCCCCTGTGCAGCCTCGCTGCCGTTAATCTGGGGCAGGTTTAACTAAGGTACTACTTTTTTATTATTACTTTGCGTGTTTCCCCTTCGTGTAGTCACGCTCTGCTACGGGGAACAAACTTTTCCACCTGCCTTTTTTTTCTAAGATATTATTATTATTTTTATCCTCCCCCCGCTTCCTCCTGCAGATTCAGGAATGAGCTCCAGGGCAAGTTCTCGCCCTTCTCACCCCCGCAGCCGGTTCTCCGTGCCTGGGGTGACTTTTTTTTTCCTTCCCTCTGCCCCGTATGTGCGCTTTGGAGAGGTGGGGAGCTCAGTCATTTGCTCTCTGAAAGCTGCCCTTCTGTCTTCCAAACCCTACCTAAAGCCCACGCTCGATGTGAGGCCGAGCCCGTGACTCGGGCCCGGGGCAGGTAGGTTCTCCCGGCCCCGGGCAGGTACCCCGGGCGCAGCCTGGCACCCCGCGGTGTTTACCCGTGACTCAGGGCCAGGTGAGGGATGCAAAGGCTTAGCAAGGTGAGGGAGATGGCAAAAGAGGTGCCAGGTAATAGATCGGTTCCAGTCCCGCGGGGCAAAGGCGTATTGACAGATCACGTTAATCAGTAATTTTTTTTTTCCTGTTGGGTGTCGCTGACAAATAGCTTCAGTTGCTCATAACCCTTTCATGGCCAGCACCCCCTCTACCTGCCCATCCTCCCGCCCCACTCACCCTTTGGGAAGCCTCCGGCGGGTGATGCCCAGCGCGAATCCCCTCCCCTCACTTCCCGAGGGAGTCCGGCTGATTCGCCTTGGCATTTTCCAGGACATTTCTCCTTTCCTGCTTATTTTTGCTCTGGGGAAATCCTGTTACTTAGGGGCGACCTGTACTGGAACCTCTTTAGCTGTCCGGGAAAGTTGGGTTTATGGTCCAAAAGTCTGTTTTGGAGGAAGGGACGGTGAACGCTTTGACTCTACACAACAGGGACTCCCCACATTACCTGTTGTGTTGACAAAGTGAAGTTAATCTCACTTAAAAACATGATTCCTGGGCTCTGTGCGAATGAAGCATATATGTTTTTAGGGCTTGCTAGTGCCAGGTCATATCGACTGATTCCTGAATTGTTGCCATTGTGCCGCGCTTGCAAAAGAAACTCGAGCAAACACCACCCGAGAGAGGTTTGCGGTTTTCCTCCACATGCCGGCTGCAGCCTCGTACCCCACCCTGCCCCTCGCAGCCAGCCGCTCCCTCCCCTTCCTAATCTCTGTCTTTTAAATTTGTTTGGATAAGGGGGGAGTAAAAAATAATTGCAAGGAAGGTGGGCAGGGAGAATGGATCAAACAACAAGGGAGGTGGGGGTGTTTAATACACCTCCCAGGCAATCGCGGTGCAGGGGTCCCCTTGCCGTAATCAAGAGATGGAGCGCGATCGGGTGTTCCCATCGCTTTTCCCGTTGAGGGGCTGTTTCTACCTGCCCAGGGAAGGGGATAAGACATCCCGCTGGTGGGCTGTGGCGGGGCTGGATGTGGATTTTGCCCTTGGCGAGGTGCCGAGCCGGTTCCCGGTGCTCCGGGAGCGCCGGGGCTGCGCAGGGCCTGACCCGCCGAGCACCCGGTGGTTCCCCCCGCCCCTCCCCGAGGAGCTCTGGGAGGAAAACAACAACGTTTGTTCATTCCAAGCCTCGGCAAACAGCTAAACTAGTTTACACAGTTGGTTTTGACGAACGAATAAATTGTTTTCTTTAAGTACACCGTCCTAGGCAAGCACACACTTTAACTAGTTTTCCTATGAGACAGCTTTTTACTAGATTGCTTTTTCATTGCGTGGCTATCGAAATGAGATAATGACCAAAGAGGTGGAACCTAATCAGCCTTTTAGTTGAGTTTAAAGAGTCTAGAGGTAGTTTAAAGGTAGCTTTGGTCATGTTTGCTGGCCAGTTGCGATGTTTGCACTGCCACGTTATGATGGGGAGAGTAATGTGTTTGATAGATAAGGGAAAGAGGCTAGCCAAAAAGCAAGGTCAGGTGTGATAAGACTTGACATTTTTACTCATTTTTCACACACATAAAAGGAAACTTTAAAATATGAAGAAAAAAAAGAGCAAAGACTTGACATGCTAACATCTATCATAAAAACTGTACATTAACAAACCTTACCTCTTATTTAATTAGCCCCAAACCTTATCATAGTTTGGAACATGTCATGCCATTAAAAGAAAAAAAAAATCTATTTTGTTAGCAACTAGATATGTTCTCAAATACCTCACGCTATTAATGGGATAATTACACAACTCCCTTTTTCATTTTTTATTATTCTATCTTCACTTTCTAAATAGTGAATCAAATAAGTTATAAGCTGAAGATAAGAGCCTGTGAGTGTAATCAATAGTGAAGGGACTACACAGGATTTTAACAGAGGACAGAAATCGTGGAGGAAAAGAAAAAAAAGTCACTCTGGCGTTAAAATCTGTGCAAAATAAAAACACCAGGTAGCGATGAAGAAATATAAAGTGAAATGTAACCAAACAATCAATGGCAAAACTCTCATTAACTTAAATAAGACCTGCCGTGACTTGAATGGTATTTTAGAAATACTGGTGTCCAGGAGCTCAGATACATATTATTGATCCTACATTCTATAAAAATGAATTGGTTTTTGCTATATACACAAGAATTCTAAATCAGAACTTATTACATTTTTCTTTCAGGAAACATTTCTGCCATCTTCAGTTGAAATCTAAGCTACACATTGAAGATCAATCTCTCGTCAACACACACCTTCCACAAGCGAATGATTTCAGTCCCCATTCAACAAAGTAATAGTAAGATAATATTTGCAGAGCCATCTAAAACCAATTTTCAAAGGTGACTTAGGGTAGGTGTACAAAGGCACTTACACACCTATGTCCAAAATGTGATTTCTCAAAATGTCTGTGCAGCTGCAGGTCAAAATTAGCCCAGAGTTTGTAAGTACTGCAGCTTTTCTCCTTGGTGCCTGGCAAGAGCCTAGAATTTGCCTGTGGGCAGGTCAAGGGTTGTCTGTCCCTTGGCAGTGCTGAACAGCTTGGTGTTTTCTGCTTTTTCTCTGATACCTTCACAAGTGAGGCCTCTGTGCTTGCTCAAGGGGTCTTATCGAGAGGGAATTCCCAGGGCTTTAAAAGAGAAAATGAACTGGGTGAAGAAAGAGGACTGACCTGTTGTCTTTTCCCTCCTGGAAAGTCTGCTTTCCCTGCCCTTCCATCAACCCTCCAGGGATTAGAGTAGCCCCAAAGGGATGGTGATCTGTGCTCAAGGTCCTCCTCCACCTGAGAGGTCCTAACCCCTGCCCCAACTCTGCTGGGAGATAAACGGGAGAAATGGACCATGTTTTCATCAGTTCCTCCTCAAGTGGTTCCATTTTGCAGTAAAATTGTGCCAGAGAGAACGTGCAAGTACGAGCATTGCTCTGTATCTCTGTGGCTAGAGCAGGGACCAGAGAAGCAGAGGAGGAAATGTAGCTCTTGGGTGAACTTGGTAAATCCAGGATCACCTCTGGTGTCAGGCACCCAGTCTCTAAACTCTGCAATTTCTGATGTTTCAGCTTATAAGGGAAGGAGACAGGCTGTTGATTCCCTTCTTGATTCCCACTGCATGTTGGGCAGCAGGGTAGATTCCCAAGGATGGACTGGAAATTCACCCAGGGAAGCCTAATCTTGGCATAGCTTTTCCACAGGGCTGAGTTTAGAAGTCCCTGAGCAAACAAGAACTCCCATCCCATGGTTGGTACGGTCACGCCAGCACAGCCCTGTGCCAGCAAACAGCTCCTAATCATGTGGGGCTCAAATACCTGCATTGTTCCCAAAGCAAGTGCATTTGATGTGCACACATAGGACACATTTGAACTCAAATATAAGGCTTACAGGATTTGGGTGCCTAAACACCTGCAATGCTTTGGAAAATAAGTCTTGCGTGCCTGAATCACTCAGGCATTTTTTTATAATGCTACTCTTAAGCACCTGCTTAACTGGTGCCATATGGGGGATCTCATAGATTTCATTGAGACATTTTGTATCTAAAATAAAATATGAGATGGAGGGCTTTTCTGAACAGGGATGAGATCACTCACCCACTTAGAGATCATGCAATGTCTTAACATGCTGCCAAATCATGGACAAGGCAATGTAAGTGCAAAAAGCAAGCATGGGGTAAAGAGGGTGAAGAGCAGTTTCTCAAGCTTAGCAATAGCCTCAAAAATAACGCAGCACAGTGTCCTGTGCAAAACTTATCACTTTGCTTCCAACAAGGACTAGTGTAGGAATGACCAGGGCTTCCCCACATCACTACTACATGGAACACATTTTCATTTCCATTGTACTTTTCTGCTCCTGAGTCCCACAGGCAAATGACTGGTAGGTGCAAACTTTCCTTAGAGTGATGGGCAGGCAACTGTGGCTCCAGATGGATTACGATTTCCATTAAAAAAATATAGGAAACGTAGGTCCTCAGTAATGATTTTCTTCTTATAGGGGCCACCTTGTACACTTTTTTTGGTCTCATTTTAATAATCTATATCAGTGTTGTTTTTTAGCTGATTTTAATGTCATCTAGGGATTAATGTGTATTAATTAAATTGACTGTATTTTCTTTAATGAGCACAAAAGGATTTTATGATAATACTGATGATCCTAATAAGGATTCTCTCTACTTATCTGTATTTTCTCAACATCCTGAATTATTTTATTAGGAAACAAATTAATTTAGTTGCTAGCACAGGGTAAAAACAAAAGCTATCAGGTGACTGCTAACTGGCTCTGGCAATTAGCAAGCTATATGATGATTAAGCTGTAAACCTGCAGAGTTGCAGAAACATTTATTGCAATGCATTATTTTAAACTTAATTTATACCTTTGTTGTTTGGCATTGATCGCCTTTTTTCTGGGTTTAAAGCCACCGAGTACCTGAGTAGCCTTAAAGGAGATGCTGGAAGTGAAATGTGAGTTAGGGTCTGTACCCCTTTCCTTGGAGTGAGTTGCTAACAAGTAAGAAACAGAGGATTAGCTGGGACCAGATGCTACAGAGTGATTACAAACAGGTAGGCAGGTAGTAACGTGTGACCCCTTTTCAGCTGCTCAAGTTGATAATGCAAATTAGTTTCCAACTTGTTAAAAACCTGTAATATAATAACAATCATTCACAACAAATGAAAGAAATCCATTTATTTGCATGCATGAATATATCTGTGTCAATATATTTTTATACATTCACAGCTGTTCCAAGCTTGAAAGACACTTGACTTGCTGAGCAAGCATTTAATAAAAAGCCCATGGAAATGTTAATTAATGGTATTTGGTACTAAATGCTCACTTTGATTCTAAAATGTTATGCTGCACAGATTTAAAATTCATTCTGCATTTGTTACCCTTGTTACCATCTGCAAATTTCTACCCCACACCCATTCTCACATCAGGTTGCTGAAATAATTTCATACTATTATAGCATATGCCAGTGATGAGCACTAGGGATGGATTCTGATCTCACTACACCTCTTTAACATTGTGGCTTTCCATTACATGATTTTTGTCAGTTATTTGCCCCGTTCATCATGGTTTAGATGATGATTCCAACTCAAAAAAGCCCTTGGTTCTGCACAAACACAACGTGCCTCAAGGAACCACCAAGAACTTCAGCAACTGTCAGCTCTTTGATAAAGAAGAGCAATTCCAGTGAATTCAGGAAAAAAAAAATACTCTGCTGAACAAAGTTTCTCAGGCATAAAATAGTCTGTGAGATCCAGCAGCAAGTAGAGATGTAAGAAACCTGACAGTTGCTCTAAGGTGCCCTGGGAGAGCCGGGATCTGAAGGATTTTGGAGGCTTGAAGCCCCCTTTGCCCAGCCCAAGCATGGAGAGGAGCTCTGTGAATCAACCCTGAGTCTTGCTGAAGGTAACTCTTGCTTTCTAAGCCCTGTGACATTAGGAAATTCAGCCAAGGAAGTTGTAAATATACTTCTTAAGGGCTGATAACAAAGCAAATTGAAAAATCTTTGAAAACATACATGATTTAAAGAAAAAGTTGCTTACATTTTGAACACTTTAATTATAAACTGTGTTTATAAAAATGTTACTGATGTGTTTGTGGAACTATTTATCTTTTAATTTATATTTGTCCTCAATGAGAACAATTTTCCATGTATCTCAAATCGCAGTAATAATTTAAACATAACTAAAGATAATTCCTTTTGCTATAATATTGCAGAAAGGAATGATTTCCTCCAAGAGACCAGAAAATTATTTTTTTTAGCTTAAAGTTCTCATTGAAACAAACAAAAAAAATTGCAGTTGTCTCATTTGTGAGTAAACAACCTATTAGAAATCCAACTATTTTATGAACTTGCAGTAGATACATGCGTGTGAATACATATATGTTTAGGCATTTATTTCTTTATAATGTTTCTTTATATTTAGTTCAAGCTTTGAACTGAGTGTTTATATGGGGCTTTAAAAACATTTCTGTTTATCTTGTTTCTTTCTTGACAAATTAACCTTTTTCAACAGTGACTATAAATTACATAATCGTATCACATCATTAATTAATTAAAGATATTAGTAGATGACCTATAATTAATAGAAAATAATTACAGAAATTATTGTTAGCTTTGACAATCTGGAGCTCAAACTCTATTTGTAACATCTCATGTCAGAATTTTTTAGTGTGATTACAGTATATGTTACAGTAAAATATCCTACTATCATTTTAACAGTGTGCACAGGAGAATTAATTTTTATGTGTGATATCCCCAGTGTGTCCAGTCATTGATTTCTACAAAATGGACTGAGCAGTGCATTTTGCATAGGCCACCAAACAGCACCAAACCATAAAAATATAAACAACATCTTCCACCACATGGCAGTTCCTCACTAAACCCCATGGAAGAACAGGGCTGTGGCTCATCTCCCAACACCTTTGTGATAATAACATTCATAAATGGTAAGTGAGGCTGGGAGTTGGCTGTGTTCTATATACTCTTCATGTGAGTACCTGCAGCAGTCTTGCTTGTTTGAATTAAAGCCATGTAAAACACAACATCTGGAAAAATGATCTGCTCTGTGTTGTTACAAAAATGTATTTTGGAAGATTGAAATTTCTTTGTTTGTTAGGATACTTCAAAAATCCTGCACAGATTGAAATCTGTTATAGAGCATTATTTTCCGTCTTTAATCTAAAGCAATTTTGAAATTAAACTTTATTAAAACCAACAAATGTAAAAGAATATTAAAAAATATTCCCTCAAATAAATCCATCAGTTTCAGTTTACTCCACTGGTGGACATTTGGAAAGGGAATAATTAATAAACATCTATTCAATCTACTATTTATGACTTACGATTTGAAGAATGAAAGAAAACATTTTGCTTTCTAGATGAAAAAAACACCTTCCTTAATGTCATGGTATGTATGGTTTAGTACTTTCCACGTAGTCATATAGACGTACTGTTTTTGCTATAAAAGCGTCTTCCAGGGAAATATTTCTGGAGCAGGTGCTTTGGTCCTATGGTGAGAATTAGGGGGACAGAGGTGGGGACATCCATACCAGTTAGAACAGCTGACGTACTGAGTGAAGCGGTGAGACTGCGCTGCAGCTACTGCAGCACCGGTCAAAGGTTGAGATGGCTCCTGAGTATCACACCGGTGATTTCCCACAGCCGAGGGAAGAGAATCCATTTTTAGAACATTAATCCACTCCAAAACTTTTTTTTTTTTTTTTTTTTTAATGTTATTTTTATTGCTGTTGTCCGTGCAGGCTGCTAGTCTTTGAATACTCACTGATTTGTGCTGGCATCTGATTGTCGTCCTCTAAGTCTGCTCTTTTCGGTTCTGCCTGGCAGCTTCTGACACATCCATCTCAGTACTTTTGGAGCAACTCAAATGTAATAGAACTAAATGTCTAACTTTGCCTAAGGAAATTCAACTGTAACTTGACAAATCGGCCAAAATATTGTCTTAGGGGTTGATTCTGATTTAAAAAAATGTTTTCTGAGACAGTTAATGACCTACCCTAGCCTATCTAACAACTCGATACAGAAGGTAAGAACACACCAGGTGTAGACTTGAGTGACTCTATATAGATCTCCACTCTGGACAATTTCTATACGTGAAAACTAGACCATAAACTGATCACAGCCCATTTTCCTTGATTTATCCTTCTAATGGTGTTCTATATTTCCCTTTTTTATACTTTATTCCCTGTTTAATAAAATACATAACTCAATATACTGACTTGAAACCTTGTCTTGCTCTGCCTCCAGAGACTGACTTTGAATTTTCACTCCTAGAAACAAGGTGAAACTTGCTAACAAAAAAAGAAAGGCAGGCTTCCAACTCCAAACTATGGTCCTTCTCCTTCTGTGATGAATTGTGAGATTCAGTCACCCCACAGTTTCAAGGTAAAACTTTCCATGTTAAACTTTTACAAAAAATAGGCTCATTTGCAAATATTCTGCAGGGCTCTGTAGCCCTCCCCAGGGGCACCCTGGGCAGAAATGTCAGCCTGAGAACTGTAGGACTTTCAAGAGAGTAAAACCACAAAGCTCTGATCTGACTATAAATGTTACATCGCATTTCATTATTGGTTTGGCACACGTGTTAACAGATGAATATAGACGGCTTCATCTGTAGGTTTGAATCTCTGTACACGTATCTGTCACGAGTGGTATTTTTAAGGTTGCTGCCTTGGTTAGATGAAGACAATAACATTTATTTGTGCAGTGATTGCACTAAATGTTGGCATGTGCATAAATGGAAGCTGTAGTCAGAAAATACAATCCAGAAAGGTTTAGGGGATGTTGTTCAAAGCACATGAATCTATGCCTTGTTCACACGCATATATAAATATCTGTATAAGAAAATCGAGGCATCAGTGCCCAGTCTAGATCATGGCCTTATAAAAGCAGCTCCTGTGCAAGAGTTCACTTTACAATTTCCTCTGCTCTAACCACTTCCTTTCATTGCAAACTTAATGAGTGCTTTCAAGTGCACAACAAAAATGAGATGTGAGAGTTTGGGGAAACCTCCTTGTCAGGGAAAACCAACACCTTGAATTAAAGGCGTCAAGTATTTGAGCCTCCGCAGTCAAAGCTGTGTTTTCAGAGTATAAAACTAATAATATGCATTGAACTACTGAAATGCTATAAAATAGAGAAGTCCAGTAAACACAGCCCCTAAACCTGCAAAGAGATGCTTGCTTTTGATCTGCAGGAGTCTCTGCTTCTCTGTGTTTTGTGGAAAGAACCACTCAGCTTAACCTGTGGGTGCTGCCTGCAATTTGATATTCTGACACCCTCCCTGCCATTTCTTGGGACTCTTATCATTCCCTTTTCCCTGTATTATTTTTGTGTGTGTGTCATTAAGCTAAAGAACAATGGGATTTTTTTCTCTTCTTGTTTTGTCAATAAATTGATTTTTGTTACAGTGGGTAGTAGCATTACACACCCTTGTGTAAAACATGCTGAACACTAAAGAATAACTGGCTACCTACCACCTGAAGATTAATCTTCTCTCTGTTTGAGTATCTGAGACTACAGGGCACTCACAGCTGGAAAAGAGCATTCCAGCTACAGGTTTGTGTTTTTAATAGCATATGATAGTCGTTGTCGGGTTTTTTTTTGTTTTTTTGTTTTTTTTTTTTCTGTAGTATTTATCACCATCATCACCAGAATAATTCATTGTAATGCTACTGTACATTTAATCCAAAAACCTCAGAGTGCTTCACAGATATTAATTATGCCAACCAACTCGTGCAACATGTAAATGAAGCATAGGGATAATTTGACAACTACTAAAAGGAGCTAACTGTGAGGTAACTCTATAGAGGTTGTAAATTACCTGTATGAGCTATTTGCATGAGTTAGTTGCATCCTGGGAGAGCTGAGAGGTACACTATCCAACTGAAATAGCAACATGGCATTAGCAGGCAGAGTATAATTATAATTTGGTCAAGTCATAGGATCAAATAATCACACTATGATAAGTTTCGCGCTGAGAGGGCGCTCCTTCAGTGCCATGTGGCATCTTTGTGTTCTCAGTTCACTAAGGATGATGTACATTGATGCAGCTGACAGAAGAAAAATAATTTTTATCTAGGCAGGCCAAATGTGTAAATTTTGGCTCAAAAATTTAAGGAATAGAGGGGAGGATTCCTCCCCGCTCCTTTTTTTTTTTTTTTCCTTCCTAAGAAAATGAAACCATTCTTCATAAATTGCATTCACAAAGCTGTTAGTTCTCAGTCGTATCCCAAAGACATCTTCCACAGCGTGACAAAATGCCACTGCTCTGCTGGTATACGGTCACTTTAACTCAGAAATGCCAGCAGCAAACCACTACCTGGTGAAATGCGGCAGGATCACACAATAAGGCTGAATGTATATATAGATGCCAATATTTCTGTTATACCAATACAGGACCCAGAGGAGATGTCTCCTGCATTACTAGGCTCTTGATGTGCTCCTAACCTCCAAATGGAAGGAGCTTAAAAATCATATTTCTAATGTTTTGCGGAAACTTTAATTAAGAAACAGGAATCATCTTAGTCTTGAAGGGAATGCTGCTGTTTTTAAACTTTACTGAAGGTGTAGTCTGTGAAATATTCATGATTTAATAACAGTATTAATTTTCTCTTTTTCCCAGGATTTATTAAAAGGTAATTGGCCATCACTACTTCTTGTCAGCTGCTCACCTCAAAATGGTTGCTGTCTCTGACATAAGTTGGCTGTTGCCATGGGAAAGATTAAGTTGTCTTAATTGCACGTGTTGCCAGTTAAAAACATCAGGAAAAAAAAAAAAAGAACACAACCAAAAGGTATGATCAGCGAACAATTAGATACGCTTGTAACAAAGGCTGGAATAAATACACAAGCTATGGAAACTATTACTCGTCTTAAGATCAGCAAGTTCAGTCTGCAAACAACAGGGCTGAAAGTGAGGTTTAGGGATGCATCTCGTCTCATCTCACCTCTTATCTCAGCTACAGAACTCGCACCCGGGTATTTTAGGGGGAAGACACAAGCTTTCACCAGCCGAGGATGCGGTCCCTATGTCTCACTGAGATGCCACGTGGGTACCGCTGTCCCCTGGGCTTTGAAGAGATGTGGAGTGGTAACCTGTTCACATGTGTGGGTGTCCTAGCGAAAGGCTTGTCAACAGGGTTCAAGGTCAATGTATATCAAAAAATGAGGCTTGGCTAATTTGCTTTCATTCAAGCACTTGGAGTTAAGCAGCAAAGAAGGGGTTAACCAGAAAGTATTTCACCTTGAACCTTGCACTCTCTTTATCTAGCACACCATAATAAAAGATCAAGAGTTCCTGCTTATTATCTTATTTTTCCTCCTTGTTCCACTAGGCTAGGGCCCAGACTAGTTATGGATTAACACTGTGATCAATAGGAAGCTTGCTGTCTCACTCTCGGCAGGGGAAAATGAACTCAAAATGCAGTCAAACTCTTATTGATCAAGGATATAGGTCTCACTTTCATTACCTCTGTCTCCTGATAACCCACATATAATGTGATGAGTTGCTAATCTCTCTGATTTTCAATGGACCCTTCACCCCTTCTGTCTGCACAGCAGAGCTTTTATTTTTGCCTCTTCTATATAATGTTTGTAGCATTAACTCTCACTCTATTACCATCAGACCTTGTCAATCAGGACTCATAAAAAGACTTTCAAAAAGAACTGGGCCAACTGTGTTAAGATGATATTTGGGTATATCCAAGCAATGGAGTTATCATTCAGTAATAAACAGATGAGAAAGGTAGAGGAGAAGACTGCTTCACTTACAGCCTTAACAAAGATCAGGTAGTTTGGGCCACCCAAACCCATTTCAGAAGAAGATGTTTTAATGAATGCTTGCATTAAAAACATAGACTGTGCCATAGTGCATTTATAGCTTTTAATGTAATTCTTTTGTCCATTGTGGATAAAGACCTGTGTCACATCCATCAAGCTTACCTGTAATTTTGTATACTCACAAAGAAATACAAATTAACTTTGTTTGGTGTACACAGATGAGTGCATTTGGTATGCGAATATAACATTTCCTCATATCCCCTGGAATAAACACCTCAGCACCGAAAGAAAGGCAGAAAAGCAGTTTATTGACAGTGACAGTACTTATAGCCAGGGAAATACTGAGTATTTGGTCATCTTCTGCAAATTTTTAGGAAGCTCAGGAACCACTTTTAGTTTAGAATTTTCAGATTAAGTATTTTCCTTCTGGAACAAAATGAGTTGTTCAACTGAAAAAAAAAAAAAAGGTTTATATTGATTTCTTCATTGAATTTTTAACCCCAAATTATAAAAAATGTTCCTTTTTGATAAAATCTAGATTTCCTTTATATATTTCCCATTGATATGAACAGTTGGAATGACAAAACTGAGACAAAATTAAAAGCAAGTCAGAGGCTTGAAAGAAAAAATAATAATAAAAAGAAATTTGAAGGGCTTTTTGTCCTATTTGGGGACAAACAAGTTTTCAAATACTGGAATTCTCTGCAAGATGAGATTCCCAGTGTCTGCTAACCCTGCTATTCTGAAAACAGATATTTGCTGGTGAGCTAAATCACAGAATTAAAGTAATCAGAACTGTGTTAGAATGTGTTAATCGATGTCCCCAAGCACTGCTTTCTCCAGTTTGTCTCAAACAAATAGTCTACATACTTCTATCAGGTAATTGAACCAGGTCCCCTCACATACAGTGTCACAGGAATTCAAACGACAGTCCTTGTAGATCCAGTCCTTGTAGATCCTACAAAGTGAGTCTTTATTTGCATAATTATTTGTGTGATCTTCAATCAAGGATGTCATCGCATTTTCTTAAACATAATATAGATTAAAAATGAGACATTATTGATTGTCTCTGAAAGAGAAAGGTCTCAAGTTTCATGTGTAGTGTTTGCCTTCAGTGGTAGTTTTCTTTATACATTAGATAACACTCATAACCTTGTAGCCACTGTGAATGCTGAGCTTTCTTTTGAAGCTTACATCAATCATATAATTAAGACATCTTAGTACTGCTTTCGCAATCTAGCCAGATTGCGATCTGTGCTCCCTGGGCCTGTTTCTGAAACTTCAATTTATGTTCTCTCTTTTTTGTATGTGTGCATGTGTCACGTAATTACCGGTCTTCTTCCAGGTACTCTTTGCGGTTGGTCCAAATTTCTTTAGATTAGCCTTCCTGTTAGCACTAAGTCTTTCTATTTTATTACAAAGAAAAATTAATTGGGTTCTAATAATGAGGTAGGCATGCGGGGCACTTACCAATGAAATACAATTGTTTGTGCATAATAGAATCTCTATGGTGGCATCTGCTTGAACAGCTAAATCAAAGACCAATGAAAATCACTGGTTAGAGATAATTATCTTTGCTGTAAAACATGCTCACATCTATATGGTAAGATAAAAGCTCACCCATGGTATCACTAACAAATACCTTTTTTGGGGAGGGCAGGGGGGTGGGCACTAATGCGTCAGTTTTAAAAAAAAAAAATACTCAAACCCATAGATGTCATCTCAGATCAAAATATTCACATGCTCCAACATTAAACACCTGACCTTTCATTTTATCATCTCAATAAAAAGGGGTCTGAGCTTCAAAGGGATTGTTGACACTTTATACTACCCTTGCTGCCATGTCTCTTTTTCGTTTCTTCTCAGACCTGTCTTTTGATACCAATCAATCTCTGCTAAATGTGACATATCATCAATTTGTGTATTAAAGTTTCTTAAAAATCACTCATTTAAAGGTAGCAGACCTCCCCATATGATTTTCTTCACGACTTCAGTTCTACATTGAACAGGCATGAATAGAAAATGAAAAAAGCAGATGTGAGAAGGAAAAATGTTTTATAACAGAAAATATTTTTATAAGAAATTATGAAGGCCTCTATCATCAAGAAGAAAAGTGAGCTGCATTTTTTATGTATAAATCTGAGATACAGTCCTGCATGTGTCAAATGGATATGTCAGAAAAAGTGACAGTGGTATTTTGTCACTTTATGACCCAAACTGATTCTTATCAAAGTCACATGTGGCCCATAGAGATCACGGACATCGGCTACCTGATAGACCTAATAAGGCAGGTTTTGTCTTACAGTCTCAACTGCATTTTGTCATCGAAGACCTAAAGTACACTTAAAATTTTGCATATAAAGCAATGTAAGCCCAGGGTATAATTTTATAAGACATGCTAATGCTGGCGAGACCCTCAATTATATCTCTAGCAGGTACACTCACAATGCATAGATTTGATGGAATAGCTGTAGTGGTGAAAGAAAACCGTTTAACCTTTAAATACAGAGAAGAGTTGAGTTTGGTACTGTATTTGTGCTACTTCTTCACTCAACTATAGGCCCAAGTTCTACGTTTAGTTATTATTCCCTCTTTCTCCAGAGAGACAAGCAGGGACAGGCCATCACCATGTGAGTTAATGAACTGCTGGCAATAATTACAATTATAGTTGACAGTCACGCTGCAGTGCTCTACCTACTAGTCATGACACTATGAACAATACCTGAGAGGAAGAATTAAATTTTCCAGAAAGGAAAGAATGGGTTAAAAAGGCATATGGAAATTTACACTAGGGATAATTTAAAGCAACTGCTAAGATTAAAACAAAAAAAAAGTATAATCACAAAATGTCCACCAATTAAGCCTGAAGAAAATATCCTTTTTTTTTTTTTCTTTTTACTTTCGTGTTTTGAGATACAGAATGCACCCTAGAGCACTGAATTTCCATTCATGAGCATAGTACATACATAATTAATGCAATCTGCTGTCTGTTATGACTAGAGATGACAGGAATTTATGTGACAGCTACCAAATACGTATATATTTGGTTGTTGTGTATGTGGCCGTTAATAGGTTTGACTGTATCTGGCGCTGATAATATGCCACCAATGTGGTGAAGTTAAACCTATCCCACGTCTTTCAGGCCTGGTGTGTGGTAGGGCTATCCGATTTGAAAAGCTCCTTTATGTTCTTTTTCAAACCAAACGTTTTTATTTTTGTCAATAAACTGTGTCATTTATTATAGTTAAGAAAACTCATGTTGTTTGAGGTCTTTATCAGAGTTCCTACAAATCAGGTTAATTGGTGATCAACAGAGCTTTTCTGCCTTTAATGAGGCCTGGTAGCCTAAGGCAAGGCCCAGCTCTTGATAAGGGACTTTCCCTTTCCTTATTCAGGACTCTTTGATCACTTTTTTTTACTGGGAGAACAACCGCCGGGAATGTCATTGTTTTTTAATTGCCTGATTACCAAATGTTGGAGATAAAAGATAGATGTTCTCAATTAATAACATTTACATAGATTAGCATCACTAACAAGCCTCATTAGTAGCTGCTGACTTTTGTTTAGACTGCATCCCATGTCAGTTGTGCTCTGATAGTGCACTGGTAAGTACGTTCTCCATATAAAAATATATTTTTTTCTAATCTATTTCCATTAATCAAGCTGTATATTTGACATTTTAAAGCACAATGAGACTTTCATTAAAGTTAACTCTTACTTCTCAGAGCATTCAGTGCAAAGTTGGGTGTATTAGGAGGCTTTGCATCAAAAAAGCCTTGCATTCAGGAGTCCTGAGGTAAGTTAACGTATTTAGCATAATAAACAAGTCACAGCAGCCAGTTGTTTAGAATTCTTCTGCAACTTCTGTTGCTGGTATAGTTATTAATTTTGAACCACCACTGTGCCTCAGTCTATTCATCTATGAATGGTATATAGTGATAAATTTTCCTTAAAAATGCTTTGAATGCAAGGGCAGAAAATATACTGGTGGCATTTACAATACATTTGATAAATATCTGTTTTGAGAAAGTAAATCTCTGTTCTGTTCTTTCGGTGCAAGTGTTGTCCTTGAAATCTGTACTTCTGCTGAGGCTGTTCCTCAGCAAAGCACCTTGTCCTAATGATTAAATCATAGGAGATGCCAACAGTCTTCAGGTTTTCATTCCAGAGAGATGAAAGGTGAGTTAGAATTTTCTTGGTCCTTACCCTGAGATTGACTTTTCCATTGGCCAATGCGCTTGCAAGCGCTGTTGGGGTAGGAGGAGAAACTTCCCTCTCGCCTTCAAGCAAATCCTCATCAAGTTGGTTGTACTTTAAACAAACTTGATTTCTGGCCGTAAAAATCTATGGGAGAACTTGTGTTTTTCTGCTTCAAGAACAAAACAAAATAAACCAAAACACGTATCAAGTAAAAGAAAGAAAACAGCACAAGAGCACTGTTTAAAAAAAAAAAAGCTTAATGTGCGTAGCTTGCCACAAGGGAAGGGAAAACAGTATTCTGACTGAACTGTCAATGAAATCAAACCTAAAGCTGAAAGATATATAAAATGCCAAATATTTCAGGAGATAGAGATACATGTCTTTGTATGTATGTGTACAACTGGAGATACAAACATGTATGGACTTGTGCAGATTAAAACATGCTTCTATTATTTTGATCAATGGTCTTCTTTCTTATATTTTCAACACCTACTGCACCGGTACACACAAACCCAATATTTTTTACTCCATCTGCTTGAAAATCTCTAGTGTCATGGCCTTTGCTTCAATGTTGAAGCTGCTTTCAGGGTTGCACAAAAAAAAGTAAGCTCTATAGTTCAGCGAAGCATCAACAGTAAAGTGCTAAAGCAGAAGCTTTCGTGCTATCAGTGGATGGATTAAATAAATAAATCAATCAATAGTGGATGTAAACTTTTCTTAATCTATCTTTCTAGTAGAAAAACTAAGGTATAGATTCTTCTACCTTTAAGACAGAAATAGCTTTGTTGAACTCCATTAGAATCTGCAGTGTAAGATATTTATCCCTTGTCAGCAAGGAATATCAGAATGTGAAATCAAACAGAACTCAGGAGGGATAACACATTTTTATTTGTCACATTTTTCAGCCTTTTGGTCATGCATGTTTCATTTTTATGTTTTTTTAAAAAGGGAGAAAACAACCCCATCTCTTCATTTTATTGATGAATGTGCTTCATAGGGCAATACAAAGCATGAATCAGAAAACAAAGGCAAGAAAGACATGGGAATTGGATATTCCATTTGTGTCTTTCCAGCATAAGATGACAGGACTGTGATTACAGGTATGTGCATGTATTTATTTTTCAATTAAGTATCTTCTTTAGAGGAGAAAACATAGTATTAACATTCTTAATGTGCACAGTACCCAGACTGCTAAGCACCATCATGCATGGTGTCAGACCCCTAACATGACAGATGTTTTCAGAGAGGGAAATTCATCTTTGTTCATAGGGCCAATGCAGAGCCTGTGAACCACTTAAAGGCTGTTATAAGGCAGGGACATGGACCAGAAACCCACCACATTTTGGCCCTTGAACAGCCCATGGGTGGCTATTGCTTCAGACTCCAGCTGGGTGCAAGCCATCTTCCCAAAGGAAATGGTTCTGTGCTGTCATCTGTCTCCTGGACTATCTACTCCACAAATACAAGTTGTTATTACTTACATTTTAGTTCTTCCCTGTTTTTAGTTTGTAAACCTCCAACCTTTGTTTGTGACCAACACAAAAGAAAAATAGGAGAGAAAGATGAGTGTAAATAAGCAAGCTGGGTCCTTCTCTATACTTACATTCTGAATCCAGGTAATTCCAGCATTCTGGTCCTCCAAATTCTTTGATTCATGTTCAGCCGACCAGAATGTTTTCCCTCTTGACAAGGTATAATTTTAATGGAGCTGTGTTTTGTCTCTGTATGATGCACTTCATATTTTTCACGATTTTGCATCCCTCATACAACACTCTGTCAATTAAAATGATAGCTACTTATGTGGGACAATAAGTGACTAGGAGGGAAGGGATTTGTGGAGGCAATTTACAACCTCTAATTCAGCTCCAGGGATGTGCTCCAGCACAGCTATCCTGTGAAGGCTGTGCCAGGTAATTTGCTGGAACACTCCACTGAGGCATCAGCCTGTTGATTGCCTGATGTGTAAGAGGCCTCAGACTGGGTCATATTCAACAATTAGTTTTAGTAAAAAAATCAGGAATATTTCTTTCAACATATGTTTCAAAATATCTTGCATGCTTCCATATTGCAAGGGTTAGAATATTCAGAAAGAGGGAAGCTTAAATAAAATACGAAATAAATTAAATCACTGTTTTGGTCAAAAGAAAACATCGCAGATTAACCTAAGATAATTTTGTTGCATTGAAATAAACCTTTACATCTGTACTTAAGTACAGTGTGACACAAATACTGTTTAGATCTTAAGGTTCAGCCGCAGAATAAAAAACCCCAAACAACTACTTATCACCTAGATCTAATCTTGACCGTATTTTTTTCTTAGCTAGTAGGAAATTCTAAAAAGAAACAGATGGTTTTAACCATATTTCCAGTACCAAAATATACAACTGGTTTAATTACTGTGTAAGCAGTCATGGCCACGCACTACATGTGCAGCTCCCTGCAGCATGTCCTCTCCTCTGTCAGCAAAGCTCTGCTGAAACCCTCCCATTCCCACTACTCCTATAAACCTTTAGGCCAGACCTTTGATTGATATAAATCAAAACATCTCCACTGACTTGGATGGAGTTATGCCAATCTGTGGAATTTGAGGTTCCGTGTTCATGTCTTAATTCTTGTATAATTTTTTCTCTGCCCGATGTATGAAGAAAATAGGGGAATGTAGAGGAAATTCTAAATGCTGTTGTAGCATTAATTCGTGGTTTGTGCCTTTCAACAAATGCAAACACACGAGACTTTTTTTTTTTCTGAATACTTTTTTTTATTTAAGTACACACTTTCAAACAAAATAGGTTTGCTAATGATGCAATTGAAGGTATATTCTTACAGAATCTACCCGAAGAAGACCAGAGAAAAAAAATTTAAATGAACATATTTTCTACTGTATAGAAAACAATTTTTGCAATTGTACTTTTTTTTCAGTATTTTCTACCATTCCAGTTCCTACAGAAATGACAACTTTTGACAAAAACAACCCATTCCTATTTAAACCACATACTGATTCAGGGCAGCTTAGTGGATAATGCAGCCAGAGTTCACCTCCAGGACCTCTGTTTGAACCAACTTCAGGTTATAACCTAATTGGCTTCTTCGTCTCAGCTCAGTGTCTCCAGGTCAGGCTATGGATCACTGCCAAGGCATTAGGGAAACTTGCAGCAGAGTTGCATGGCCCGAAGACAGACAACTCCAGTTACAAGCTCTGCCTGTCCTGACCCTGCCCTGCCTTCACTTGCACAAATATTCGCTGTCTGTTTAAAAGAAGAAAGAAAAAAAAATCCAAGCTTTCTCCAGATCAAAGATGTTATTTGTCTTTGTCTTGCAAGGCATCTGGACAAGGAAAAAGGTATAAAAAGATAGTTTTGTTTGTTCGCTTGCTTCTAATGTGCATAAGGAGCAGAACTATGGGAAGAAAGTCATAGAAACTAAATGAAATCAATGGAAAAATAATGGTCGTGATGCAGTGGCTTTGAAGCAATTTGACCCATATGATCAAAGATTTATGATTTCTAGAAAAGAAATAAAAGGACAGACCTAAGAACTGGGACAGATCTGGAGCCATCGCACTATCACAGCTGGAGGAGATTATTCTTATTTTTCAGTTAAAACAAACAAGTAAACAAACAAAAAAGGGTTTAATTCTTCAGCTTAAATTTCATATATTTGGACTAGATCTGTGATGGAACTGGTTTCAGTGGAGCAGAAAATCTCTACCTTAACACCAGAGTATTGAAATGAGCAGACAGTAAAGAGGTGTCAGTAGAGAGGGACCTGCACTAGACAATGTTTTTTGAAGAAAACAGAATATTTTAATTAAAGAATCTCTCTTGCTTTATTCATTGTTTCTCCTAACTGAATAGATAACCAATGAGCTCTTTTCATGTTTCTTCATAGAAGGGCTCTCTTTTAACAATCTTCCATGGGTTTTGACTGATGTATATTAAACAAGTATATTAATTTCTTCAGCAAATCTACCGGTAGATAATTTAAGCCTGATTATATTTTTGATTTATTAAACCAGCTTGATTTTTTTTTTTCCTTAAAATGTCTGGCAAGAGCTATTTTTAATACAAAATATGTACTTATGAGGGAATAGGTTGGCAGTCACAAAATAATTTATTTTCTGTAGGAGTGTAAAATATAACTATAAAACAATCACCTTCCGGTGAAATTTTAAAATTCTATTCTCAAAGAGTGATTTTCAAGAAGATTTTGGAGTTTTATGCTAGGGTGGGAAAAGGGTGCAAAAGAATGTTAGTGATTTGATTTTCCTTTTTTAAATTTTTTGACCTTTTAAAAAAATATATTTGCTGCTTCAGAATTTTGAAGTATTTTCAGGTTTTTGGAAAGTGGCTGGAGGAAAGAGGAGGCTGTCATTTAGTCAGAATCTAATTTTTCCAAACTGGAGGAAGATATTGACGTTTACAGAGTGGACAAATGCAGAGGAATAAGAAAGTTATTAAGTGGAGCCACCTCTGTCCCTGCAAATAAACAAACCCAAACCCACCAAATAAAAACAAAACAAAAAGCCAAACCACAAATCATGTTGTTTCAAATTCTTTAAAAACCAAACAGATGCCAAAAAGGGGAGCAGAGATTTTGAGGGTATTTTTACAGTAATAACATGCAGGACTTCAAATGATATTGTGCCAAGTATTTTGGAAAAAAAAAAATTAAAATTAAATTACGAAGAGAATTCCCATTTCACACTTTTCATGAATACTTTTTCCCTCCCCTCCAGCATTCTATCCTTGCATCTCTTTTTCTTTGTACTGCTTCTAGTAATAGTGATGTTTAGTTTTGCAG
Organism: Patagioenas fasciata; assembly: GCF_037038585.1. NCBI lineage: Eukaryota > Metazoa > Chordata > Aves > Columbiformes > Columbidae > Patagioenas > Patagioenas fasciata. Next base: position 18,043,501 of record NC_092531.1, on the reverse strand, counting down.
GGTCAGATGTACCACAATTTATCCAGTTTGTACTGGGACATGGAGCAGTTCTCCAGTGTCTCGTGCCCTGGGGCAGCCCCTGTCACAGAGCACTTTTTGTGAGAACATCAGGATGGGTGAGAGGCAGGAGACAGAGCTACGGGCGGTGGGTCCAGCTGTCACCTTCATCCCCAAAATTGGCACGGCTGGAAACAAACACCAAGAATAATTTTTGGCAGCCTCAGCATCACATGGAAGACGTATTTGCTACATCTCAGCACAGATCTCTGCACCAGCTGAGAGGTGAGTTGGGCCCTATAAATTTCCTGTTTTTCCTAGAAATCAAAACCAGAGAAAATTCTTGGATTGGTGATTGTCAGGGAGGAACAACTGCCGTGATTCTGTTTCTTAAGGATACACACAGAAGCCACCAACAGGACAATTCAAGTCAAAGCTTGACTAACAGGTAATGGGTGCCTCTCATAGTCCCTCATGTCCTTATCTGCCAAACCTGGCAGATAAGGAGAAGTCACCATCTCATCCCTGTGCCCTTGACACTGAGACAGCATTACCAGGCACCTGTGCCACAACCTGAGATTCATCTGCCCTTGATTCACCTGAAATGAGACTGAAGTTATCTTTTCTTTCATTTTGAATATGCCATTTATTGAAGGCTGGGGATTTCCCGAGCACTTGTTGAGAATAAATATACATATTTTTAAGGCATCTCGCATCATTTGCAGTTTCTGATGCATCCAAATACTACATTAGGTCCTCAGAGCAAAACCTCCCTGTTGATAGACCTCATCTGACAGCAATCTTGGGAGGGAGCTGTAGAACTCAAGCACTAATTTTGAATGCAGGAAAAAGCTGCCCAAGAGATAAGAGGAGATAACCAGTAGTTCTCTTAAAAGTGTTTTATGTCACTCTGAGAAGCTCTTGAATATCTTACAAAAACAAAACAAAACCCAAACAAACACATGGCAGGAATTATTAAAAATTAAATACCATAGAAAATATTTTCTAGATCAGTCAAAATGCCTTATATATAAATTCGAGCTGTGGACCTTGAATGATTTTTTCCATTGTGTGTTTCTCACTATTTGAGTGGGTATAAAAAGTCTCCATAGATACCCCTGTCATCTTTCCCTATCACACTGCAAATATGTTTCTGCTTGAGACTTACTGCCTTTTCCTACAGTGAAAATAAATAGCGAATGTTCTTTTCTACTCACCATGTTATGTGCTTTAGAAACTTCCAGAAATAAGTCAGAACAGCAATATTTATATAGTTAGGCCCGGCATATTTGTGTATATTAGGTAAACATGGTTATTTGGAACCAAGCTGTGACTGTATGGTTTCTTCATGCTGTTTTGTTGTCTAGAGGCACAACGAGGCCAATTTTTTAGAAGAAAAATGTGCCATATAATTGCCACTTTGTGATGCATTCAGCTAAAATCATGGAAAAGAAAAAATCTCGGTTTCTCCTTTGATGCATTGTGCTGTTGTTCCACTCTTGCTTTTACAAGCTTTCCAATGCAACCGTCCTGCTCAGTAAGAGAAAATACCTGAATTACATACACAAGTGCACACGCATACACACACACGCATACTGATCAGGTTTGTCTAACCCCTGACTTGAGCACACATTTCAAAAATTGCCATAGAGGAAAGGATGTATTTGTTTGAAGGGGAAGAAAAGCAACGCTGTTAAGAAAAGTGCGAGCTGACATGGTAAATAAAAGCAACACAAGCGAAGGCACAATTGGAGCAGGAAATAGTTGGGAGATGTGATTCAGCAATCAGGCTGGGAGATTATGTTTAACGTGAAGAAGGGGAAATGTAAGGCAGCTCCTCCTGCTATATATTCATCCTAATATGTTAAATGGAAAAATGAGGGACCTCACTCGTTTGAGACCAATGCCACAAAGGGAAGTACTGTGTAGTTCCAAGTTTTCACACATTGCCATTAAAACAGTGTGAAAACTAAAGGACAGTATTATTGGGGCAGTAAATCACTCAATAGATCCATACAATATCCTGTGGCACCAGAATGATTTTTTTAAAAGGATGGAATTCTGTTTTCTGTAGAGATGTTTGTCAGGACAAAGATGGTCCTTTGGAAACACCTAGCATGTGTTTTTCTTTTTTTTGACATTGTCACAACAGAAACACAATAACACATAACTCTTTCCACTGCCTGTAGACAGTTGATTTATGCAAGAAGAAAATAGGAATAATGCTAGGATTTTTGTGTTTAACATCAAAGAAAAGCCTGATTCAGGCCAGCGCACAGGAAAAAATCTGAAAATCTGTTTATCATGGACAGGCTATCTCTTTAATGCTATCAAAAGCACTAAAACATCCTGTTACCTGGGATGTGATTGGCCTCTGATTAAAGGGATGGAGTTACCTTGCTCTCACCACTATTTCTGTATAGTTTGTGCATTTGTGGTGGTTTATGTCTTCTTACTTTTTCTGGCTTCTTCACCATTCTCTCTTGCAGATCAGAGACTGGGAAATGCATTCAGTGTATCTATAGTGTTCCCAAAATTGCATCGGATTTCCAGGACAAGGATTTTGTTCCTGCAGCATGTTGGGAGTTGGAAGATAACCCTTACCTATGGACTGAAAATTGAAGAACCTGGGATTTAGATGTCATTCACTTTTTGACATTTTGTTTCTTCCTGCTTGAGTTGAAAATGAAGAATTTCCACGGTCTTGAGAAAAGCTGATGCCTTGAAAATATTTAGCTTTGAAGGCATCAAAATAACCATTTTCCAGCAAGTGCCAAAACCAAATTTTCTCTATTGAAAGCGTAATTTGAATGCTTTGTGTTGAAAACTAGAATATTCTTTTAATTTAAAGTATTTGAAAACTCCTACTTAAAAATGTAACGTTTGTTTCATATTTTTTTTTAAATTTTCATACAGACATACTGATGCAGCCTCATCTCATTACACTACTAAAGGAACAGGAATCTCTGCATGTGTCAGAGGATATGTAATTTAACCCCAAAATATTAACATTTAATCAGAACAGTGGAGTCAAAATGAAGCAGGAAAATCTGATGGATGATACATAAATAAGAATAAAATGAAGTAAGACTCCATTTTACAACCAGTCATCAGAACTCTAGTCAGAGTTGGTAAAACAAGCTGTTTCAACTGAAATGAAATTACACTTTTCACACTTTTTTTTTCCTGAAATTTTGCAGTATGTAATATTGATTTAATTTCATATGTAAATAAAACTCCCCTGAGTCCAGAATCCAGCTCAAAGCACGTACTCTCCCCTTGTCACAAGGCATCTAAGTTACAAATCATGTAGACATAAAACACCATCAGACTGGTTTCAACAACTGGAAATACCTCCTGATGGTTGGATGCTGACCAAAACTAAGCGCATCAAGTCACCTTTCTACTGAAAGAATCAATCTTTTATAAAAAGAGACTTTTTCCCTTCTCTATTTACCTGCAATTTTCTGAACATGAAAAATGGGAACGCCTTCTACTCCTTGCCACTGGACAGAAGTGGTAGGCATGTTTTAGTTTTGTAGGGGGCATGGCTTGAGCTGCCTGCCAGTAGTTTCACAGCTCAGTTTAGATCAGCCACATCAAGGAAAACTTATGCTCAAATTATTTTTCATATATCAGGAGACAGGGTTTATGATACCTCTTGTTCACAGGTGGTCAGTTCAAGGACTCATTAAAAGTTATACAAGTTTCCTATTGATAAATATGTGGAAATTATAGTCACAGTGTCTTACGAAGTCACCACCATTAAAGAACCTGTGCAGCATTAAAGGAAAAACCCAAATTATTATTTAATGAGATGACTAGTCTTGCTATTGTTGCTTTATTTTCAAGTAATGTTAAAACTGGCTCCCTGGTGTTTGTAGTTTCTGGCTATCTTTTTTTTTTTTTTCCCCTCCTCATTATTAATTCTTTTTTTTCTCCATGCTAATCAGCCAAAGTGCTATGTGTTTGGAAGACTGATTTTTTTCCCTCATTCCTGTTGGATTTCAGGGTTATTTGTATGCCTAGCCAAAGACTTTGGCAGCAGGTAACGTCAAGGGCACACCTCATGACCACCGCAACACGCACTCACATGCCGAGTTTATGTGACTGCTACACCTCCAGGTTAAAGCTCATCGAGGATTTCCATAAATCCAGTGGGTAATGTGCCAAATAAGATTAGAGAAGACTTCGCATTATTGCACAATCCAATGAAAATATCATCTGCTAAGCTCCTTCTGGTGGTAACTGGAAGGAGGTAGCTAATACTGGCAGGTGTTTGTCTCAGGGGCAAGGAGAAGGCAGGAACACCTGCTTGTGCCCGTGTAGAAAGCGGGAGCAGCTCTCGTAACTGCACCCATGGCAATGTCTCCAGTAAAAACACAGTTTTTAAGAACTGAAATTCTGATTGTTGCCTTGTTGTGTCATATTCTTTTCTCTACCTTCGATTACATTATGTTTAATCTCACCCTGTTTTATATTCCCAAATGTATCTTTATTCAAAAGTCTGTTTAAATTTATCTAGCTGTACTTTCATAGGCTACCTAATTCCTGACATCGTATTTTCACATGTAGAACTGCATTAATAAATGGAGCAGGTGGATTTTTACATCTGATCTGTGCCTGTTTTATTTATACACATATTTTCCTTTCAAACCTTGACCTGCAAGAAAACAAGAAGGAAGAGTGAATTTTGATATCTATATCCTGGAACTTGCGCAATAATCATTCAATATGTTTGTATTTGAGAATAAAGCAAAACTAATTTTTTTTGTTCCATGAGGCAGTAGTAGAGGAAACCTTTACGAGGCAGGTGCACTTGCATTCTGTATTTGTTTCCTTCATAAATGTAGTCAACTAATTGCTTCTACTTTCATCAGTTCTCACTCCTTTGTCCCTGAACACAAGCAGAATCAGATTGTGATACCAACACTGGACTGGATGAGCACCTGACTCCATTAGTCATCCTCTTGAACTCAATGGTCCAGATTCTCAAATGGTTTAGATCAGCATAGCCCATTCCCGTAATAAAAAAAAACGAACCTAAGGAGATTATTTGTGGAATAAGGTCCTACGTGGTGAGAGTAAGGAAATCTGAATCATACTGTTCTAAAATTTTATGAAACATTCTTATCGATAAAGTCTTTACAAAGTGAAGTGGGAATACAGACTTCTGGAACAATTAGCTGTGTTACTCTTAGATAACATAGTTTGACGCAACGTGATCTGTATTTCTGCTCAGGAGTAGAAATGTATACATGTGACATGCAGAGGTTTATGTAATTACTTTAAAGCATTTAACCCATTTAAAGATTGTTCAAGAACAGATTGTGACTTTTTTTCAATGCGGTCATTTTTCACAATTGTTTGATAACAAATGTAATCCTTGCTGTTACTTGGAAATAACCCTAAATGTTACTTGGGATCCGTTAATGTGAATATTGCATGCTAACACTCCCGTAACTGAGAAGGAATATGTGAATAAATGGTAGTTACAGCAGACTGTCTAGACAGACCTTAACTTTATAAACTGCCATATTTGCATAAAAAATGGTTTGCTTCATTACAGAATAAACCTGACTTCATGCTGCCCAGAGGCCGATAGCTTGTACAGTCCCAGAAACACAGCTGCAGTAAGGTTTACAAAAAGTTGAATGGAAGCAGACTGAACAAAAGATCCTGTCTAGAAGTGACCAAAAGCAAAATTTTGAGTCGCAATAAATGAACAGTTCTCAAGTCTTAATCCTCTGATGTTGACATGAAGGAATGATGGATGAATTTCCACAGTTGGTGTGCAAAAGTGTTGTCCCCAACCACGGCCTTGGCAATCAGTCAGGCCTCAGAGTAAATTAATGCAGTCTACAGCTGTTCTAAATTTTGCCAAAACCAAAAAAAAAAAATTAAAAAAGCATGTATCCCATTTCTGGCGTGATTCGCATTTGCTTGTTCTCCTCCTGGCTCGCTGCCATTTGCCTTCCACTGACTCTGTTATAACAAGGAGGCATGGAAAACATCTCTCATCTCCACTTCTCCCAGATCCTTAATCACACAGTGGTTGGGGAACACGTGCAGAAAGTGAGAGATTGGATTTTAGTGTCTGCAGGCTGAGGAAGAAACAGACTTTGGATCTCTCTTAGGAAGCATCCAGAATATGGCTGCCGTCACCAGGGCCGTGTCTGGCAGTCTTCAGCTCATACGTAGGGTATGGAGCTTCTCATCAAGCAGCGAAGACATGGTAGCGCTCGCTCAAGTTACAATCACGTGTTCCTGTGGCAGGGAGCCCATCTCCTAGTGTTTATAGCTTACATAGTGTACTACGCAATTCAACTTTGTTGACTTCTCTGGAAACACCGTTAATCCAGGACTGGGTGTTTGTAAAAGACCAACCTGGTGCATGGTGAGGAAATGCTGTAAAAATACTGCTTCCAAAAGTACCACCCTATCAGTGAAAGTGGGAAAGGTCTGCTAAGGTAACATATCCCACACTGGCCAGAGATGTAGGTTCATGAGGGATAGGATGAACTTTATAAAACACTTTTAATCTTTGGCCTTTAAGCAGTATAGCCAACAAGAAGTTCACATCAGGATAGTGGCATTAGCCAAGACAAGTTTACAAATCCCTGAGTGTGCTTCCATCATCCTGAGCTTGAGATATCTGTCAGTCCATGGCAGATGCTGCTGTTGCTGTGCATGTGTCATGTTACTGAAACCCCTAGATAATGATTACGACCGATTATACAAGATACCATGTTCCTTAATCATATCACTTACATTTCTGCTGAACGGCAGTGACAAGGTTTTGAAAGGGGAAGATCACAGCTGTCCAATAAAAAAAATCAGATAAAACAGACAGTGTTTGCAGACAGAAGATTATGCAAACCTGAAAAGTAGCTTTAGTACTGCTGATTTTTGCACTCTTCCTAACTGAGCTGAGCCCTCATTCATCCGCTCTGTTTGGTAATCACATCTGAAATGGAGGTGATTGATGCACAGGCATGTATATTTCTGATTTTTTTTACACGTCTTTTTTATGATTTTTTGTTCTCCAAGTGAGCATTTGAGTTTGTTTGTTTTTTTTTTTTTAACTCTGTCTCTCACCAAGATCACCAATCTCAGAGTACCAGGAACTGAGCACCAGTTCTGCTGCAGACAGCTGGAGTGAGAAAATCCCCTCCTTGCCCTAGTGGTAACCCCAGCTTTAAGCTGAAGACATTCCCCTCCTTTATATGCTGGCTCATTTTGGAGTCTCTCTTGTGCAGACACTGCCAACTGTCCTGAATTAAATGCAATGCTTTTTGATATGAGTTACTGCCTACTAATGACTGAGCAAAACCAGTGTATTCATTTAAGTGAAGAGTTCAAGTGGGGTTCCAGAAATGAAGAGCCGAGTGCCCTACTAACAAAGCTGTCTAGTTCAGTGCACAGTCTGAACTATGCAAAAGAAAGAACCTTATACTTTTACACAGTTATCATGCAGTCCTACACCACTAAGAGTTTTCAGTAGAAAAGTCAAATGTAATTACTGTTTGACACAAAGGGATTTTTTTTTCCTAGCTCTGCCAACGCTGTATTTTAAATAATTAAAAGTGTAATTTAAAACTTAAATTGATGATTTCAATAGATCTGATCCTGTCCTTAGAAGGAGCCACTTGTGCCATTGTTAAACTGTTGATCAGCCCAGTGTCACTGTTTCTCTTTCATCAGAACATGTACCATCAGATCTGTAATTCTTTTTTGCTTATGATGGCAGAGCTCCAACATGGGTGTAGTTTGACCCAGGTTAAGGAGATTTAGCTAAATGTATAAATTGTTCACATTCTGTCATGTGAAAGATATAGGCCTTGAGCCAATGTCGGGAATGCAATTGATAGCCCACCCAATGAAGAAAGTAATGGATATATGTAATTTTTCATAGATTCATGTGTCTGGACAACACTCTCTTTGGCTCCTAATCGTCCAAAGGAGGTACATGGGTTAAAATGATGTCTTTGATTTTTATGAAAGTGTAGATGATTGTGCATTCTGGCATTAGCATTCATAGAAAGCAAATTTTAAGGCTATACAACTCATTGGAAGCGTGCTTTTCAGTTTCCCTTTGGTTTTCTGGCTCATTTCCACCAATAAAATCACATGAAGAATAAGCCCATAAGCCAACTAATAAGTTAAATGGTTTTCATGGTATATAATACAGAGCTAACACAACACCGATGGCCCCTGGATGCAAGGTCCACTCCTGTGTGGTTTCCAGTGCCCCCTTGTCCATTGACAGCTTTGGTGGAGCTGGGCTATCAGAGATGTCCTCCAGTCCCTGTACCATCTTTTCAGACTAATTTTCATCAGTACACAAGGGAATGATACTTATCCATGTGGCAGAACTTTATGGAAACAGAAGTGAGCCCTGAAAGTATCACTAATTTGCACCTTTATAATTTTAAACTATTAATTTTTAAACTAACAGTTCAAGGAGTTTCAGTCTCCAGGGTTTTCTGTTCTACACAAGTTATGAAAGAAAATTCTTCAGGAAATGTCCAAGTAGTAATGTAAATACCTAATTTAAACAATAAACCTATGTTTAACCTGTGATCATCATTTAAACAATCCCTCTTATAATCAGTGTTACACATGATGGAGATTTGCTCCATTTCCCTCTAGAATACCCTCAGTGTTGGGTACTGGACTTCACTAAAAATCAGGAATACATGTGTAAATTAAGATATATAGCTCTATAATTACTACTAAGGTAAGTTATACCCTCCTAAATAAAGTAAGATGGTTGCCTAGGGTTTGCCTAAACCCCCTAAGATGACATCTATGGCCCATATGTGACCACATGTGGTATAAATAAAATGGAAGTATAAAAGAGAAAGAGATAAACATATAATTAAAACCAGGGTAACAAACACTTGTGCTCATTCATTTTAATGACTGTATGCTCCAGTTTATAGAGCAGTTGCAGATCCATGCTGTAATAGCTGTGTTGACCACATGCCATAAAATACATCAGTGTAGGCTTGGTCCAAATTATTCAATACTTGTAATAAATCCATCCCATTAACTAGATAAATATGCACGAGCAACAACTCTGATGATAATGCTGGAAAGTGGTAGATTGTTATTTAGCGGCAGTGCTAGCTAGTGGGACCTAATAAATAGTAATAGTTACCACCTTTTATTGAGAAACAAACAAACAAACAAACAAACATTAGTTTAGCTTTTAAGATCTCATAACTATGTCTTTCCTTCCCTTATCTGTAATTCGAACTGAAAAACAGATTATAGCCTTGAAAGCTTCATTTCTGATTACTTTTTTGTAAGCTTAATAAAAGGCATCAGTTATACCATTTATTTGTGAAAACGAAATCTTCATATATTGAAGGTCAATTTTAGTTGAACTAATATAATCAGTAAAAGTCAAGGTTCCTTTACCATTAAAATTGTCCATACTATGAGTCTTTTGATATTCTATGCTTAACCTTGAATCATGCTGTGTATGTTGTGTGAAGAGAGGATAGTGAATTCACGTTACAGTATGACTAAGTCATCTTGGCCTTGATTTTCAGCTGGGTAAAGCAGATATCCAACAAATATAACACTTCTTTAAAATTGTTTGAGATTAATACAATCCTGAAGTACTTCCTCTCACCTTGGAATAAGCAGCAGGTCACCCAAAGTCTACAAACAGCTTTTAGTTACAGTTTTATGAAATATTTATTATCACTCCTGAATATATTTCTTAAAGTTGAAAGATGGTTACATATAACTAGAGCGAGTATTGATATGGAAGAGCGCTTTGAGGTTTGCACAGAAGAAATCACACGATAATTAAATATTTACTGCAGTCAGCAATCAAAATGCTGCCACCACTGCAGGCTGGCTGGCTCTTCCAGGTGTACGGTCCTGTGTTACCGTGCCGAAAGCTGCCACGCTGGGCCAGCCACAAGGAGGATTTGTGTAAGCAGCTCCCTGCTCGCTGTTTGAGCACGAGAAGTGGCACTCGGGCTGCCCTGCTCCTGCCGTCTCAGCTGAGAGGAGGCGAACCGAGGGTATGTGGGCTGCTTTGCGAGGACTAGCGGGGCAAAGCTTGTCAGAAGATACGCCGGCTAAAGAGCTTATAGATTATACCTTCGGAAGGTGCACTCCCCTTGGGAAAAGGGAGCGGAATAGCATTAGGCTGAAAATTGTAATTTTTTTGGTAAAGATGCAAGATATATAGCTAGAATCTTGGTGCTGTGGTTGCAATCTGGAGTTCCCTTTGCACAGAGCATGCCTAAACTTGAGCTTAATTATATTTAGTGTCCAAATGGGTTAAATACACACGTGCCTTCATGGACATGCTTCAAGGTCTCTGGAGTGTGGTGAAAAAGAATGAGATTGTCCCACTGTCTGTGTTCTTTACTTACAGTGAAGAAAAGTAATACACAACTTTCTCTCCTATCTAACTCATGATGCCATGAGGGAAACATGGAGCAAAAAAGATAGTGAGAAGCTGCTCCCTGAGAAATGATGCTGGGTGCAGCAAGTGGCTGAGGGGTACCTCATCTACCTGTGACCTGAAGACAAGGAACAAGCCAAAACCATGCTGGGTTCAATTATAAAAGGCTCAGACCTGTGTTTCGCTTAGTAAACTAACCATAGTACCAACACAGTTACTTATAGAGAAATACGTTTTCGAATACTGTTGTCTGATGTTTTTAATATTCAGATGAATCATTAACAAAATAATTTCTCCAGCTAGCTGACATGGTACTTCAAAGATATCCTAAGGATTTCGCATTTATGAAGTGCTTTACTAAGCAGATAGCCAAGAGACTTTCTAGACCCAGCTCTGGCAAAGAAGATGGCAGAGCAGCTTTATTATTGTTCTGCAGCTCCAGAAGATGTAAATTTGAGTCCTCTCTGTGGTTTGTTCCAAAGGCTTCCCCTCTCTCTATCTCCTCCATTTTCAGTACAACTATAAAATAGGTATTTGATCATTTACACTGAGGAATAAAAAGACAAATCAGTGTGATATTGCCAACCCCAGAACAGGGCAGGGTCAAGCTGAATGGTGGCCGGTCGTGAGGGACACTGACCTCGAAGTGCTGGCAGAGCAGAGCTCTTCACAAACATGAGTACCATCTCATTTTTAGAACTGAGGTTTAATTAAAGAATACATTCAAATCAGTTGGCTCAGAGATGTGTTAGAAGCATCGCATGTAAAACTGGCAAAAGCAAGAAGCAGTGCGGGTTTCCAGCAGTGTCACACTGCTTACTCCAGTGGAATGAATTCTGATTTTGATCTGTGTAAACGAGATTAGACCAAGGTCTGCATCTTCTCTCTCTGGAACTGGATATCTGGAGATGACTTAAAAATATCTGTTATGTGTTTCTAAAGTATTCCTGCACTGAGATACAGTTTGAGGGATTTACTTGCTGAAATACCTGGGGAAAAAATGTACAATGGGAAGTGAAAAATAGATACAAAAATAATCAAGGATGTACAGGCTGGAAGAGTCTTTCTATTCATGATCATTCTGTTCCAACAAAAGTAATTTTTAACCCGTGGATTCTTTTTTTTTTTTTAAAGCCATTCCTATTCCTCCTGAGAAAATTATTAACTAGATGCAAAGGATGTGTTGATTTTAGTATTGATTACCCAGTTCTGAATTTTAACTTTCCTTTCGAAGTTTCAAGTATAATGACAGGTGAGAAGAATTCTGAATTGCAAACACCATGCTGGCAAACCAAATTTTCTGATGCAGGACTGAGAGCTGGTACTGGATGCATAAAACAAACTCTTTAAAACCTTGTTTCAAAATGGTTTGAACTGTTTTTTTTTTTTTTTTTTTTTTTTTTTTTCCTGAATATCTGCACCAAAGAAGAGGCAGTGTGAGGCAGTCTATAAATAGAACAGTACAGTATGAACTTTTGAACTGTGAAATCTGGGGGATGTAATCTTCCTGCTAAACAGAGGCTTACAGCAGATATTAAATGCTCTGATAGGAGCTTCGTCAGTGTTTGAACTGTCTCTTAGAGGAAAGGAAATTGTAAATTGTTGCTAGCACTGTGCACTGGTGTGGTAGCATTAAGGTTGTTACAGAATCGCTCGTTCTAGCTAACTAAGTTGGTTTGGCTATTTTTCTGTGTGCGTGTGTGTGCTTGTGCACAAAGATAATGTGGCCAAACAGCTTACCAGCACCAGATGTAAAAAAAAAGTCTATGGATCTAAAACAATTAATTTAGCAGACATGTAGGTGTTATGACACACTCCTTCAGCAACGGATTCATTGGAAGAATCAGCCTATATTACTGTTAGCGTCACTTTTATTGGAGCACTGCTTATTTTCATCATCTGAGAGTCTGTCCTGCGGGAAGTACCACCCATAAGACTTCACAGCAATTTCCCCGGTGCTGTCAAGTTCCTGTCCTTCAGACTTCGAGCGCACACAGGACAGTGTCCCCTTTTACACATGAAGTCTCTGGAAAGCAACGTCACTTCCCTATAAAACTGTTACGCTATAAATTAACATTCACGTCATGGCTAAATCTTTGCAGCAGTCGTGTTGTGCGGAGAAGCTGCTTTTCAGATATGTCGTGTGTAGCCTGGACAGTTTGTGGGGAGAGGGAATGGAAGCCCCTCAGATTGTGTAAAGCTCCAGCTCTCATAAAATGGAGAGACAGAGGCACTTGTAATGCATTTTTAAATTTCTGGTAGCACCCATGTGTATTCAGAGTGTTTTAGCTGTTGATGTTCTCAAGCAACCACCATGGCCACAAGCTGGACTAGAAATGCACAAATGTCCCTGACTCCAGAAGCTGGGATTCTAAGAAAAACTGCCAGCATCCTGTGGATATTCAGGAAAATCACATCTGCAGGTGGTTTTCTAGAGGCTGGATCAGCCAGGGCAACGTGACCAAACAGGAGAGGAATACCCATGGCAAAGTGTCA